>NC_083335.1:59959464-60559464 GCF_963455315.2 Globicephala melas
ACTAAACACACAAAAGAAGATGAGAAAGGAATCTAAACATAACACTTTAAGAAAGTCAGCCAACCACAAAAGAAGATAGCAATAGAAGATGAAAGGAACAGAGAGGAACTACAAAAACAACCAAAAGACAATTAATAAAATGGCACCAAGTACATGCCTATTAATAATTAACTTAAATGTAAATGGACTAAATTTGCCGATCAAAAAACGAAGAGTGGTTGATTGAATAAGACAAGAAGACTCATCTATATGCTGATGAAAAGAAACTCACTTCAGAAGTAAGGACAAACACAGATTAAATGTGAAGGAATGAAAAAAGAATTTTCATAAAAATGAATATGAAAAGAAAGCCAGTATACCTATACTGATATCAGAGAAATAGACTAAAATACTGTAAGAAAAGACAAAAAGGACAATATGTAATTATAAAAGGATGAATCCAGGAAGAAGATACAATGTATATAAATATATACACACCCCACAGAGATATACCAAAATATATAAAACAAATATAAAGGGAGAAATTCACAGCAGTACAATAATAATAGGGGATTATAACTACCTCACCTACAATAATTGACAGAAAGTACAGACAGAAAATCAGTAAGGTAACAGCAGCCTTAAATGACACATTAAAGCATATGGATTTAATAAATATATACAGAACACTCCATCAGAAAGCAGTAGAATACACATTCTTCTCAAGAGCAAACGAAACATTATCCAGGATAGATCTCATGTTAGGTCACAAGTCTCAGTAAATTCAAGAAGATTAAGATTATAACAAGCATCTCTTCCAACCACAAGAGTATGAAACTAGAGGTCAGTTACAAAAAGAAAATTATTAATAACACAGAATCGTTAAGGTTAAACAACATGCTACCAAAGAATCACTGGGTTATTGAAGAAACCAAAGGAGAAATTAAAAAATATCTAGAGAAAATGAAAACAAAATTATGACATATCAAAATCTGTGGGATACAGTACTATTTCTAAGAAGAATGGACATATCATCACATGCCTACATTAAGAAACAAAATCATCTCAAATAACCAATATAACTTTATACTTAAGCAAGTAGAAAAAGAAGACAAAAGCAATCCCAAAGTTAGTAGAAAAAAATAAATGTGTGGAAATAAATGAAATAGACTCAAAAGAAAATAGAAAGGAATGAATAAAATGAAGAGCTGGTTCTTTGAGAATATATACTAAAAATTACAAGTCTTTAGCTAGACTAATCAAGAGAAAAAGAGAGAGAACAAAAATAAGTAAAATCAGAAATGAAAGAAGAGAAGTTACAACTGATACCACAGAAATACAATGGATTACAAGAGAATGCTACAAATAATTATATGCAACAAATTAGACAACCTAAAAGAAATGGGCACATTTCTAGAAACATACAAGACTGAAATCATGAAGCATAGAAAACCTGAATAGGCCAATGACTAGTAAGGAAATTAAATACTTAATAAAAAACCTTCCAACAACAACAGTACAGGACCAAATGGCTTAACTGGTGAATTCTATGAAACACTCAGAGAAGATTTAATATCTATCCTTATCAAACTCTTCAAAATTTTTGAAGAAAGGGGAATGCTCCTGAACATATTTTATAGGGACAGCATTATCCTGAAACTAAAACTAGAAAAGTACCACACACAAAAAAATTACAGTCATATATTCTTGATAAACATACATGCAAACATTTTAAACAAAATATTAGCAAGTTGAATTCAACAATACATTAAATGAATCCTACACCATGACCAAGTGGGATGTATTACAGGGATGTGATACAACACATTAACAAAATGAAGAATAATAATCTTATGATCATTTTAATAGATACAGAAAAAGAATTTGATAAAATTCAACATTCATTTTATATTAAAAAAAACTCTCCTCAAAGCAGATATAGAGAAAACATTCCTCAACATAAGGCCATTATAGACTAACCTAGAGCTAACATCATACTCATTCATTAAAAAGCTGAGGCATTTCCTCTAAGATCAGGAACAAGATAAAGATATTTACTCACACCACTTTTATTTAACATAACATTGGAAAAGCTATAGCCACAGAAATTAGGCTAGAAAAATAAATAATAGTCATCCAAATCAGAAAGTAAGGAGTAAAACTGTCACTGTTTGAAGATGACAAGATACTATATAGAGAAAACCATAAAGACTCCACCAAAAACCTGATAGCACTAACAAATAATTTCATAAAGTTGCAATATACAAAATCGAGATGCAGAAATATATTGTGTTTCTATACAGTAATAACAAACTAACAGAAGGCAAAATTAAGAGAACAATCCTATTTCCAATTGAACCAAAAACAATGAAATACTTATTTAGGAATAAATTTAACCAAGGAGATGAAAGATCTGTCCTTCAAAAACTATAAGACACCAATCAAAAAAGTTGAGGACAATATGAATGAATAGAAAGATATTCTGTGCTCAAGTTTTCTAAAAATTAATATTGTTAAAATGCCCATATTACCCACAATCATCTACAGATCCAACGTAATTCCTATCAAAATTCCATGGCTTATTTCAAGGAACTAGAACAAATAATTCTAAAATTTGTATGGAACCACAAAACATTTCAAATCAAAATGATGTTCTGAAAAACAAAAACAAAGCTGAATGTATATCACTACATAATTTCAAACTATACTACAAACTTACTCTAAACAAAACAGTATAGTACTGGCACAATAACAGACATACACATGAATGGAACAGAACTGAGAGCCAGGAAATAAACTCACATGTGTATGGACAATTAATTTATGTCAAAAGAGCAAGGAATATACAATGGAGAAAAGACAGTCTCTTCAATAAATGGTGATGGGAAAACTGGACAGCCACTTGCAGAAGAATTAACCTATATCTCTATCTTAAACCATACCAAAAAATAAATTCAAAATGTATTACACACTTAAGTGTAAGTCCAGAAACCATAAAGTTCATAGAATAAAACATAAGTTGCATATGTTAATCCCTAACACCTAATTTATCCACACCCACTTTGCCCTTTGGTAACCATAAATTTGTTTTCTAAGTCTTTGGGATTAACATATACACACAACTATATATAAAACAGATAATCAACAAGGACCTACTGTATAGCACAGGGAACTCTACTCACTATTCTGTAATAACCTATATGGGAGATGAATCTGAAAAAGAATAGATGTATGTTTATATATAACTGAATCACTTTGCCATACACCTGAAATTAACACAATATTGTAAATCAAATATAGTCCAATATAAAAGTCAATATATAAATAAATACATAGGGCTTCCCTGGTGGTGCAGTGGTTGAGAGTCCGCCTGCCAATGCAGGGGACACGGGTTCGTGCCCCGGTCCGGGAAGATCCCACATGCCGTGGAGCGGCTGGGTCCGTGAGCCATGGCCGCTGAGCCTGCGTGTCCAGAGCCTGTGCTCTGCAACGGGAGAGACCACAACAGTGAGAGGCCCGCGTACCGCAAAAAAATAAATAAATAAATAAATACATAAATACATAAATAAAACAAAAGAGAAAAAAAGATATTATATGTGGAACTATCTCAAAGTAATATTAAAGTTAAATTAAAAAACGGTAAAAATAGTATACACAGCAGGCTACCACATTGTAAATAATAATAATAAAGTGTGTTGGCAAAGGACAGTGGAAAATTTATATATGCACATATTTCCTTGTTAATGGGTAAGCTATGTGTGGAAGAAAATAAACTGGTAGTAGTGGTTTGAGGGTGGGGTGCAGACTGGAGGCTTAAAGATGTGATTGGTGAGAGGCTTGATTTATTTTTTAATATAATATTTTCTTTGTTTTCAAAATTTGTACCACATGCATTATATACCTGTTTTGAAAAACAAATCAATCTACAAAATTTTATGCAATTATATGAAAAAAGATAGGAGTTAATTTCTGCCAAATAATAACCGCTGTTAGATTGTGGGATTGTGTGTCATTTCTTTTTCATGTTTCTGGTTTCCATATTTCTGCTGTGATTATACTGCTGTTAAACTGACAAAGATAAAATTATAAATAAAGACATAAACAAACAAACAAAACTCCATAGACCATAACTCCATCGACATCATTCTTAGTGAAGTTTTTGAGGATCTGACTCCAAAGCCAAGTCAACAAAATCAAAAATTCAAAAATGGCACTACATCAGAGTAAAAGGCTACTGGACAGTGAAGGAAACCATCATCAATACAATAAAAAAAAGACCCTACTGAATGGGAGAAGATATTTTCAAATCACACATCCAATAAAGTGGGTTTTAAAATTTTTTTTCTATTTATTTAATTAAATAATTTTTGTCTGTGTTGGTTCTTCATTGCTGCAGGTGGGCTTTCTCTAGTTGCAGTGAGTGGGGGCTACTCTTCATTGCAGTGTGCAGGCTTCTCATTGTGGTGGCTTCTCTTGTGGAGCATGGGCTCTGGGAACGTGGGCTTCAGTAGTTGCAGCACACAGGCTCAGTAGTTGTGGCTTGCAGGCTCTAGAGTGCAGGCTCAGTAATTATGGCACATGGGCTTAGTTGCTCTGCAGCATGTGGGATCTTCCCAGACCAGGGCACGAACACATGTCCCCTGCATTGGCAGGCAGATTCTTAACCACTCTGCCACCAGGGAAGCCCCAATAAGGTGTTGATATGCAAAATATATAAAGAACTAAGATATTTTTCCAAAGAAGGCATACAGATTGCCAACAAGCACATTAAATATGTTCAACATCACTCATTATCAGGAAAATGCAAATCAAAACCACATTGAGATATTACCTCAAACCTGTTCACATGACTGTTATCAAAATGATAAGAAGTAGCAAGTGTCAGAGAAGCTGTGGAGAAAAGAGAACTTTTGTACATTGTTGGTAGGATTGTAAATTGGTCCATCTACAATGGAAAATAATATGGAGATTCCTCAAAAATTAAGAATAGAATGTCATGATGATCCAGCCACTCCAGTTCTGTGTATTTATTCAAAGAATACAAAATCACTAAATAAAAAAGATATATTGAGCCCTGTGTTCATTACAGCATTGTTTGCAATATCCAAGATATGGAAACAACCTAAGTGTCCATCCATGGATAAATGGTTAAAGATGATGCATTTTATACATACAATGGAAGATTATTCAGGTATAAAATAATGAATTTTTCCTACTTGAGAAAACAGGGATGGAGCTTGAGCACAATATGCGAAGTGAAATAAGTCAGAAGAAAATACCTAAATAGCATACGATTTCACTATTGGTGGAATCTAAACAAAACAAAACCAAACCAAAAATGAACAAACAAAGCAAAAGGTAAACAAACTCATAGGTACAGAGAAGAGATAGGAGGTTACCAAAGGGTAAGGTGGGTGGGAGGTTGGCAAAATGGATAAAAGGGATCATTTGTGTGGTTATGAATGGTAACTAGTCCTTGGGGACATCACTTTGTACATATATAGATGTCAAAATAGTTAATGTTTTACACCTGAAATATAAAATGATAATTAAAAATAATAGTATTCTCCAAAAGAGGTTTCAGAGAATTCACCAATATGTTTTATATGGCTGTCATCCCTTTTTAAAACTTTTCATTTTATAACATTGCTGATTAACATGCTGTTGTAATGACTCATACAGAGGAAACTATTGTATCTGTTGCATTTTTATATTCACGTGGAGGTTTTATGTGGACATCTGTTTTCATTTCTCTGGGATAAATGTTCATGAGTACAGTTGCTAATCATATGAGAATTCCATGCTTAGTTTTATAGAAAAGTTTCCACTTGTTTTCCAAAGTGGTGCATTCCAAAGTAAAATGTACAGTTTTATATCCTCAGTAGAAATCTATGAGTGATCCAATGTCTTCACATTCATGACAGAATTTTTTTTTTT
Source organism: Globicephala melas (assembly GCF_963455315.2). Taxonomy (NCBI): domain Eukaryota; kingdom Metazoa; phylum Chordata; class Mammalia; order Artiodactyla; family Delphinidae; genus Globicephala; species Globicephala melas. The sequence goes on from NC_083335.1 coordinate 59,965,381, forward strand.
TTTTTTTTTTTTTTTTTTTTTTTTTTTTGCGGTACATGGGCCTCTCACTGTTGTGACCTCTCCCATTGTGGAGCAGAGGCTCTAGATGTGAAGGCTCAGCAGCCATGGCTCACAGGCCCAGCCGCTCTGCGGCATGTGGGATCTTCCCGGACCAGGGCATGAACCCGTGTCCCCTGCATTGACAGGAGGACTGTCAACCACTGCACCACCAAGGAAGCCCCCATGACAGCATTTTATCTTGAAACTATATTTTTAAATGCAATCAAATTTAAAGGTTTGTAGTGATATGTCATTGTAGATTTAATTTGTGTTTTCTTCTTGGTTATTGATATAGAGCTTTTAAAATTGTGTTTAACATCTTTATATCCCTTTCAGTGAATTGACTTTTCATGGATTTTTACTATTTCCTAATTGATTGTCTTTCCTTTTACTACTGAGGTTTATTATTATTATTATATATTTTTTTCTATTGAAGTATACCTTATTTACAATGTTGTGTTAGTTTCAGGTTTACAGAAAAGTGATTTAGATATATATAGTAGTATGTACATGTTACCCCCAAATTCCTAATGTAACCCCTCAACACTTCCCCTTTGGTAACAATAAATTAGTGATATCATATGATATTTGTCTTTCTCTGTCTGACTTACTTCACTTAGTATGATAATCTCTAGGTCCATCCATGTTGCTGCAAATGGCATATTTTTGTTCTTTTTTATGGCTGAGTAATATTCCATTGTCTATATATACCACAACTCCTTTATCTATTCAACTATCCATAGACATTTAAGTTGCTTCCATTTCTTAGCTATTGTAAATAGTGCTGCAATGATCATTGGGGTGCATGTATCTTTTGGAGTTATGTTTTTTCCAGATATATGCCTAGGAGTGGGATTTCAGGATCATATGGTAGCTCTATTTTTAGTTTTTTAAGGAAGTTCCATACTGTCCTCCATAGTGGCTTTACCAATTTACATTCTCATGACCAGTGTAGGAGGGTTCCCTTTTCTCTACACCCTCTCTGACATTTATTATTTGTAGACATTTTGGTGATGGCCATTCTGACTCATGTAAGGTGATAACTCATTCTAATTTTGATTTGCATTCTTCTAATAATTAACAATGTTGAACATCTTTTCCTGTGCCTGATAGCCATCTAGATTTGAGTTTTGAGAGTCCTTTATATGTTCTACATCCTAGTACTTTGGTGACTATGTGGTTCTCAAATATTTCCTCCCAGACTATAGCTTATTGTGTTCATTTTCTTAACAGTGTCTTTCAAAGAGCAAAATTTTTATGTTGATGAGTTCCAATTTATTATTATTTTTTTATTTTATGGGCCATAACTCCATATGAGAATACTTTATCAAGGCTTAGATTCTGAAGATTTTTCTCTGAGGTTTTATTTTAAAAATTTCAAAGTTTTACATTTTATATTTTAGCCTGTGATGTATTTTGAGTTAATAGTCATATAAAGTGTGATATTTAGGTTGAGGGTCATTTTTTTAACCTATAAATGTCTGGTTGTTCCAGTACCATTTATTAAAAAGCTTATTTTTCCTCTATTGAATTCATTCTGCACTTTTGACAAAAAAATGAGTTGGATGTGTTCTAAGTGAAAATAAACAGGATATGGAATACTGCTGGTAGGCCTTGCAGCAAACGTAAATGAAAGCAGTTTGGCACTCATCAATTCTTAAGGAGCCTCACAGCAGGACCAGTGTAGAATCTGCTGTCTCCAGAGAAAAGTTAAAAATGGGAAAGTCTCAGGAGTGATGTCACCAAGATGGTGACATCGGTTGTTCTTGACCATAGGAGGTACGTTTCTCCTCACATGAAGAAAAACTAACAACTATTTATGGATGAGACAGCACTGAGATCAAGAGACTGCATTAGAAAAGTAAGAGGAATGGCTCCATGCTGACTGCATTTCCGTTCCACCAGGCTGGCACAGCACCATGCTGAGAAGTCTCCCCTGAACTTATTGTTTCTCCAGTAAGAAAAGAGAGCCCAGGGGTGACATCCAGTACTCCAGCATTTCAGGTCACTTAGTGGAAACCCCTAATGTGGTTATACCCCATGGAGGTTATAGGGAAATCTGTGGGGCTCAACCACTGTGAATCTGATTGTGATGGAGAAGGGGGAAGGGTTTTCCAACAACAAGCACATGGATCTTGGCAGACTAAGTTCCTACCTGCAGAGTCCAAGTATTACTCCCAACCAGTGGCTTTGCTTAACTGCAGAACCAAGTCAGAGATGCAGTCTGAACAAGGAACTCAGTGGGATGCCAGTCCACCTAACTCAGGTCCCCAAGTACAGACTTTTGCTAACCTTGGATCCTGGTATGCCCACAACTAAGCAGAAAATCTGAGTCATAGTTTTACTCACTTCAGATCACAGCTCCCGGCCTGTCACCCACAGAAAAACCTGTTTGGAATAATGTGGAAGTTTCTTGAAGTGAGCTCTCCCAGTCCTCACCAGGCAGAAGCCTGAGTCATAGCCTTACCCACTGTGGAGCATGGACCGAGCATACCCACTGTGGACCGAGCATACCCACTGTGGAGATCCATCTGTGAGGAAGAGCTAGTGAGAACACCTGGAAATTGCGTAATCCCGGAACTCTTGAGCCATGAGGTGGGAGCACAGAGATGATTGCTCTCAGAGCAAAGCCAATGGCCCTGTGTGACCCAGGAACTTGGGGCATGAGCTGTCTTGAGTCAAGGCCGAAAACAATAGGTGTTAGTGTACTTGGAGCTGCTTCTACAACTATGCCCAGAAAGGAAAACAAAGTAGAAATATAGTAGAGCAGGGAAACTTAGTAGAGCACACAGGAAGCTGCATAGCCCATCAAACTGCTTTTTTTATAGTGACAATTGAATAGAGAATACAGCTGGTGTATTTCCCTGTTTGTAAAGCAAAATCAGTCGCCTCACCTGACAAAGAAATTCAGTGTACACTCTTTCCTGATTTGGGCCCCTAAACAGAAGTTGTACAGGCACTGCATCTCATTTTGTTGCCTATGAGTATAGAGAAGCTAATATGTAGTGCTAGCTTTGCTGAATATAGTACCCAGTCCCAAGTGAGTAGTAAGCCTGAGCAGAGAATCTACAAAACAACAAAGACCATTCCTCAGCTTCACTTGTGCAGGGAACCAAGCCAGCAGTCCTAGCAAGGTATTCTCATCCAGAGGCATAACATCCCCACCTCCCACCTCAAATTTTAAACAGTTGCCTAGCCCCAAAATAGAACCTAATAGGAAGCTCCACCTGGCCAAAGGCAACCAGCAAACACATCCAGAAACCCAAACTGAGTTGACTGGTGAAAAACTCTCTTTCAAAGCAAACCTACAAATTCTGGAAGAAGAGACCACATACTCAAATGCAGATACTAATGTAAGGGATAAAGAATCATGAAAATCCAAGTATAGATGATATCACAAACGGAAAGTAACAAAACTCTAATAACTGAACCTAAAGAATTTAAAAAAAGAGAGATAAAGACAAAAAAATATATTTAAAGCAATAAAGGCTGGAAACTTCCATAAACTGGGATGAGAAATTGACGTTTGGATCCAAGAGGTCCAAAGAACTCCAGATAGATTGAACACAGAGAGGGCTACATCAAGACACATTTTAATTAAATTGTCAAAAGTCAAAGACAATTTTCAAAGGAACAAAACAAAAAAAAAAGAGAAAAGAGAAAAGAAAAAGAGAGGTCACATACAAGAAAACCCCAACAAAACTATAGATGGACTTCTCAACAGAATTTTTTCAGGCTAAAAATGAATGGACTGACATACCCAAATTATTAAAAGAATATAATGTGTCGTCCAAGAATACACTACCTGGTGAAACTGACTTAGGAAATAAAAAAGGGCTAGAGACTTTTCTGAACAAACAAAAGTTGAGGGAATCCATCACCAGTAGGTCTGCCTTAAAAAAGAAAAAATGCTAAAGCAAGTTCTTTGTGTGAAAAAAATGCTAAATAACATTATAAAATCTTTAAAATGCAGTGTAAAACTCACTGGTAATGGTAAATATATAGTCAAAGTCAAAGATTCTGTAATATGGTAATAGCAATGTATAATTCACTTAAAACTCTAGTTTAAGAGTAAAAAAAAATAGTAAAAATAACCATAACTACAATAATCTGTCATTAGTCACACAATATGTAAATTATAAATCAATAACCTAAAACATGAGGGAAATGAGTAGAAAAAGTGTAAGTCTTGGGGATTATATTGAATTAAATTGTTATTAGTCTAAAATAGAGTGTTATAAGTTTAAGACGTTTTATGTAAATCTCATGGTAATCACAAGGTAAAAACCTGTTGTAACCACACAAACAAAATTGATAAAAAGGCAATGAATACTAATATCACAAAACACAGAAAAAACATGTTAAGGAACAAGAAAGAATGGATTTACAAAACAACCAGGAAACAATTAACAAAATGGTAATAGTAAGTCTATACATATTAATAATTATTTTAAACATAAAAATGTTAAATTCTGCAATCAGAAGATAAAGAATGGCTGGATTGATTTTAAAAAAAAAAGATCCAACAATATGCTGCCTACGAGACTCTCAATTTAGCCTTAATGACACATAGACTGACAGTGAAGAGATGGAAAAAGATATTTCAAGCAAATATCAATAGTAACCTCAAAGAAGCAGAGGTTGGTTGGTTTTATCAGAAAAAGTAGGCTTTAAACTAAAAGTGTCAAAAAGAGACAAAGTCATTATATAATGAAAAAGGGGTCAATCCATCAAGAAGACATAAGAATTGTAAATATTTATGTGCCCAACATAGGAAAAACTAAAGATATAAAGAAAATCTGAACACAGCTAAAAGGAGAAACAAATAGCAATACAATAGTAATTGGGGACTTAAATACTCCCAGTCAAAACAATGATTAGATTATCCAGATAGGGAATCAATAAACTAAGATTAGATTTGAACAAATCTATAGACCAAATATACCTAACAGACATATACAGAAAATTGTATCTTACAACAGCAGAATACCCATTCTTCTCAAGTGAATATGGATATTTTTCTAGTGCAGACCATACATTAGGCCACGTAAGAAGTGTTAGCAAATTCAGGAAGATTGAAATTATACCAAGGATTTTCTCTGACCACAAAGGCATGAAACAAGAAATCAAAGCAAGAAGAAAACTGGAAAATTCATGAATATATAAAAATTAAATTGCACTCTCCTATACAACCAATAGATCAAATAAGAAATTAAAAGCGATAAGTTCATTTGTGTCATACTTTAGATTCCACATATAAGTGAGATAATACAAAACAGAAACAGACTCACAGACATAGAGATCAAACTGTGGTTGCCAAGGGGAAAGGGGGTGGGAGAGGGATGGATTGGGAGTTTGGGATTAACAGATACAACTATTATATGTAAAATGGATAAACAACAAGGTCCTACTGTGTAGCACAGGGAACTATATTCAATATCCTGTGAAAAACATAATGGAAAAGAATATTGACAAGAAAATAATATATATATATGTATATATATATATATATGAATCACTTTGCTGTACAGCAGAAATTAACACAACATCGTAAATTAACTATACTTCAATGAAATAAATTTTAAAAATAAATTAAAAGGGAAATTTAAAAAGTATTTGAGACTAACAAAAAAGGAAACAAAACATACCAAAACTTATGGGATTAATCAAAAGCCATTCTAAGAGGGAAGTTAATTGAATAAATGCCTACATGAGAGAATGAAAAATCCCAAATAAACAGCCTAATGCTACACCTTAAGGAATTAAAATAAGGAGAACAACATGATCCCAAAGTTATCAGAAGGAAGGAAAAAATAAAGGTTAAAGCAGAAATAAATGAAATAGAGAATTGAAAACAATAAAAAAAGATAAATGAAGCTTAGAATTGATTCTTTGAAAGACAAACAATATTTACAAACATTTATTTAGATGAACCAAGGGATAAAAGGAAAAGTTCCAAATCAAAATTAGAAATTAACAGGAGACATTACAACTGATACCACAAAAATACAAAGAATCATAAGAGGTTACTATGAACAACTGTGTGCCAACAAAATGCACACCTAGAGTAAATAAAAAAAATTTCTTAGAGACATATAAACAACCAAGACTAAATCAGAAAGAAATAGAAAGTCAGAATATAACAATTTCTAATAACGAGATTGAATTAGTAATCAAAATTTTCCCAGAGAAAGCACAGAACCAGAAGTCTTCACTGGTAAATTTTACCAAATGTTTAGAGTTGATGCCAATTCTTCTCAAACTCTTCCAAAAAATCAAAGATGAGGGAACCTTAAAGGACACTACCAGAAAACAAATCTACACACCAATATCCCTGATAAATGTAGATGCAAAAATTCTCAATAAAATACTAGCAAACTAAATTCAGCAGCACCTTAAGAGAATCATTCACCATGATCAAGTGAGATCAAGTGGGATGCAAGCATGGTTCGACACATGCACATCAATCATTGTGATGCGTTATCAATTTAATAGGATGAAAAAAAATCATAAGATCATCTCAGTTGATACAGAAAAAGCATTTGACGAAATTTAAACATCTGTTTGTGATAAAAATCTAAACAAATTAGATATAGAAGAAATGTATCTCAACACAATGAAGGCCATACATAATAAATCAACTGTTAATATACTTGGTGAAATTTTGAAAGATTTTCCTCTTAGATCATTAACAAGACAAGGGTGTCTACTTTCACTACTGCTATTCAACATAGTAGCAGAAATCCTTGCCAGAGAAGTCAGGCAATAAAAAGAAATAAAATACCTCAGAATTGGGAAAAAAGAAGTAAAATTTTCTTTGTTTGCAGATAACATGACTCTATATGTAGAATCCTAAATACTACATCAAGGAACTGTGAGATTTAATCAACAAATTCAGTAAAGTTACAGAATACAAAATCAACATACAAAATCATTTGTGTTTTCACATACAAACAATAAACTATCCAAATTTTTTAAAATCCCATTGACAGTAGCATTAAAAACAATAAAAATAATTATGAATAAATTTAATCAAGGTAGTAAAAGATCTCTACTATGAACACTGAAAGTCATTGGTGAAAGAAACTGAAGAAGACACAAGTAAATGGAAAGTTATCCTGTGTTTCTGGATTAGAATTAATATTGTTAAGATAGCCGTACTACAAAAAGGCATTTATAGATTCAGTGCAATTCCAGTCAAGATTCCAATGGCAATTTTTACAGAAGTAGAAAAAAATCTTACAATTTACAAGGAATTACAAAAGACCTTGACTAGCCAATGCAGTCCTGAGGAAGAACAAAGTGTGAGGTATCACACTTCCTAATTTCAAGCTATACTATAAAGCCAACATAATCAAAATAGTATAATTCTGGCATAAAAACAAACAGAAAGACCAATGGAACAGAACTGAGAGGCCAGAAATAAGCCCAAGCATATACAGTAAACTAATATTTGACAAGGGAGCCAAGAACACTTAATGGAGAAAAGACTGTCCCTTCAATAAATGGTCTAGGACAATTGGATATTCACATGTTAAAAAATGAAACAAGATGCTTACCTTACATCACTCAAAAAATTAACTCAAAATGGATTAAAGACTTAAATGTAAGACCTAAAAATAGGAAACTACTTGAAGGAAACATAAGCAAAAATCTTGACATAAATCTTGACAATGATTTTTTTGGATATGACACCTAAAGCCTAAGTATGAAAATCAAAAATAAACAAGTGGGATGACATAAAACTAAAAACTTCTGCAGAAGTAAAAGAAACAATCAACAAAGTGAAAAAACAATTGAAAGAATGGGAAATAATGTTTGAAAACAATATATTTTATAGGGATTGATATCTAAAATGTATAAAGAACTCATATAACTCAACAGCAAAAAAAAAAAAAATCAATTAAAAATAGGCAAAAGCCCTGAAAAGACCTTTCTTCCAAGAATGTATATGAACAGATAATAGATACATGGAAAGATGCTCAACATAACTAATCATTAGGAAAATTAATAACAAAATCACAATGAGATATCACCTCACACTGTCAGAATGACCCCTATCAAAAAGACAATAGATAACAAATGCTGGCATTGATGTAAAAAAAAGAGAACACTTCTACACCGTTGCTGAGTTTGTAAACTGGTACAGTCACTACGAAAAATAGTATAGATGTTCATTAAAAAATTTAAAATAGAAATGCCATATAATCCAGCAATAATACTTCTGAGATATATTCAAAATGAAATAAAAACACTAACTCAAAAAACTACTGACACCCCCATGTTCATAGCAGCATTATTTACAATAGCCAAGACATGGAAACAACCTAGGAGTTCACTGACAAGTGAATGGATAAAGAAGCTGTGGTATATATATATATGAAGAAACATTATTCAGCCATTTCTAATGAGGAAATCCCACCATTTGTGACAACATAGATGGACCTTGAGGGCATTATGATAAGTGAAAAAAGTCAGACAGAGAAAGACAAATACTGTATGATCTCAATTACATGAGGAAACTAAAAGCAAATGAACAAACAGACTAATAGAAAAAGTGATTAAATTTGTGGTTACCAGAGATGGGGGAGTGGGGAATAGGAGAAAAGTGGACAAAAGTTACAATTTTCCAGTTACAAGATACATAAGTACTAGGGATGTAATGCACAGCATGGTGACTATAGCTAACAGTGTTGTATGATATATATAAAAATGGTTAAGAGTAAATCCTAAGAGTTCTCCTTATAAGGAAAAATATGGTTTTCCTTCTTTTTGTTTACTTTCTTTTTTTCTTGTAACTATGTGAAAGGATTGATGATAACTAAACTTATAACAGTAATTATTTACCAATATATGTAAGTCAAAACATTACGCTGTACTGTATATCTTAAACTTCTACAATGGTGTATGTCAAATATGTACCAATAAAACTGGAAAAAAATCAGTTGGGCATATTTATGTGACTCAATATCTGGGATCTCTATTATTCCATTGATTAATGTATTTATTCCTCTGCTCTGCCACACTCTTGATCACTGTCATTATATAGTAAGGTTTAATATTTACTTGATTATATATTATGATATAATAATTCCTCCCACCTTACTTTTTGGCAAAAGATTGTTTTAGCTGTTCTTAGTTCTGTGTTTTCCACTTAATTTTTATATGATTGTCTTCTGCATGTCTACCAGAAAATAAATGCTGATATTTTGATAGGAATTACACTAAACCTGTATATTACTTTGTGGTGAATTGACATCTTCACTATTTTGAGTCTTCTAATTATATGCCTGGTTTCTCTCTTTACTTATTGAGGTCTTTATTTTAAATTTCTTTCAATAGAATCTGTAATTTTTAATGTATAAACCCTGTACATGTTTTGTTAATTGTGTACCTAAGTATTTCTTTATCTCTGTGGCTATCTTGGAATAATTATAAATGATATCATGGTTTTAATTTCAATTTCTACATGATCATCACTAGTATATAGAAGTATAATTGATTTTTCTATTGATCTTGTGTCCTCTGACCTTAATAAACTTACTTCTTAATCATAGGAAATTTATTTGTAGATTTCAGAAATTTTTTATGTAGGCAATCATGTTATCTAAAATCTATGTGCCTTTTCAAGGAGATCAACTTGGTGCTTCGTGATCACCTAGAGGGGTGGGATAGGGAGAGTGGGAGGGAGGGAGATGCAAGAGGGAAGAGATATGGGGATATATGTACATGTATAGCTGATTCACTTTGTTATAAAGCAGAAACTAACACACCATTGTAAAACAATTATACTCCAATAAATATGTTAAATAAAATAAAATCTGTGTGCCTTTTATTTTTTCTTGCTCTCCTGTTGTTGCTATGCCTTCCCCTAATATACTAAAAATAGTTGTAAAAGGAGATATAATTAACCTGCTCCAAATCTTAGGAAATGTGTTCAGACCTTCACCACTAATTATGATGTCAGCTAAAGTGTTTTTTTTGTAGATGATCTTTGTTAATTTGAGGGTGTCCTCATATATTCCTAAAATCTTGTGAATCTATACCATGAATGATTGAAGAAACTCACTTCAAGTGTGCTGTAGGAAAATTCTGAGTCAAAGAATGGAAAAAGACATGCAAACATTAACAAAAACTAAAGTGGCTCTATAAATGTCAGACAAAGCAGATTCCAGAGCAAAGAAAATTACTAGAGGCAAAGGGAGATAATACATAATTATAAAATGATTATCCAACCAGGAATACATAATGATCTTAATTGTGTACACACAAAAGTGTCTTGAGATACGTGAAACAAAACTGATAACACTGAAAGGAGAGGTAAATAGATCTAATTACATTTGAGGACTTCAACACTCCACTCACTGCAACTGATAGAACTACCAGACAGAAAGTAATCAATAACATAGAAGAATTAAATGATGCAATCAAACAAAAGGGTCAACATTTATAGACCATTCCACACAAAATCAGCAGAATACACATTTTTTATATGTGTACCCATGGAACATTCAACAAGATCAAGCATACCTTAAGCCATAAAACAAATCTCAAAAACTGTAAAGAATTGAAATTATACAGTGTGTGTTATCTTACCATGATGGAATCAAACAACAAGTCAGTAACAGAAAGACACCAGTAAAATCTCCAAACACTTGGAAACTAAGCAATTTATTTTGAAATAATCCACACATCAAGAGTATGTCTCAAAAAATTTTAAATACATACAAATGAAAGAAAATGAAATGTATCAAAACTATGGTAAGAGGAAAATTCATAGTACCAATTGCTTATACTAAAAGGAGTGGAAAAATCTCAAGTCAGTTATCTACCTCTATATAATTAGAGAAACTAGAAAAAGAAGAGAAATGTAAACAAAATCAAGAATAAAGAAGGAAACAATAATATAAGAGCAGAAATTAATGAAACTGATAACAGGAAAGTAACAAAACCAAAATCAATTAAACAAAAGCCAGTATTTTAAATAATCAATAAAATTGATAAACCACTAGAAAGACTGGTAAGATTAAAAGAGAGAGGGAAAAGTCACTGGAATGTAACAGGAACTATCACTGAGGATCCTACAACCATTAAATAAATATTAAATATTTACTACAAACAACATTTTATTCATAAATGTAACAACATAGAAGAAATGAACCAATTCCTTAAAAATACAAACTGCCAAACTCATCATGATGAAAGAATCTGAATCATCCTAAAACTATTGAAAAAATTGAACTCATAGATAAAATATCTGCCCCAAAAGAAATGTTTAGGCCCAAATGATTTTATTGGAGAATTCGATCAAGTATTTCAGGAATAATACACACTAAATTTATACAATTACTTGAAGAAAATAGAAAAAAAAGAGGAATATTTCCCAACTCATTTTATGAGGCTAATATCACCTTGATGTGAAAACAAGACAAATACAGAGCTTCCCTGGTGGCGCAGTGGTTGAGAGTCCGCCTGCTGATGCAGGGGACACAGGCTCATGCCCTGGTCCAGGAACATCCACATGCCGCGGAACAGCTGGGCTCATGAGCCATGGCCGCTGAGCCTGCACGTCTGGGACCTGTGCTCCGCAATGGGAGAGGCCACAACAGTGAGAGGCCCGTGTACCACACACAAAAAAAAAAAAAAAAAAAAAAAAGCAAAATATAGACCAATATCTCTCACAAACTGAGATGCAAAAATTATAAACAAAATATTTGGAAATTGGTTGCAATGATGCATAAAAGGAATTATACACCATGACCAAGTAGGATTTATTCCAGGTATTCAAGGCTTGTTCAACATTTGAAAATCAATCAATGTACTAGAGCAAATCCACAGGCTAAAGAAAGATCATATGACAATATCAATTAATGAGAAAGCACATCTAACTGAATACAATATGCGTTCATGACAAAATATAGCAGAGCTTTTTAGAGTAAAATTTGTGAAAACTTTCTTGTGTGGTTTCTTCTCTAGAGTTTGGCAAAAAAAAAAAAAAACAAAAAAACATTACTGTCCTCTATATGATAACTTTTTGTTTTCTACCATTCTCTATTGCATGACATCTGTCCTACTTTCTTCTTTTGCTAGTTTTCCCATGAAAACACTTGGGCTTATAACACTTGCTGAATTCTAGCCTACTGGAGCTTCCATTTTTTTCTTGAGATTGTCTGGATCAGTAGGTGCCTATACTCCTTATAGCTATCAGCAATTATTTTTATTTTTTATCATTGTTAAAATGTGCATGGCATAAAATTTACCATTCCAGTCATTTAAAGTGTACAAAGCAGCTTTTGTTTTTCTTGGTAAGTCTTTATCTGTCCTTCATTTCTGAAGGACAGCTCTGCCAAATATAGTATCCTTGGTTGACAGCTTTCTTCTTTCAGTATTTTGAATACACCATCCCAGTCTCCCCTGCTGAGAAATCCTCTGATAGCCTGGGGGAGGTCCCTTGTATGTGAGGAGTTTTGTATTTTCTTTTTTTTTCTCTTGCTGCTTTTAAAACATCCTTTTATGCCTCTGATTTTAGGCAGTTTTACTACAATGTGTCTTTGAGCATATATTTTAAGTTGAGTTTCTTTGGGGACCTAACAGCTTCATGAACATTTGAATATCCAAATGTCACCACAGATTTTGGAAGTTCTCAGGTAGTTCTTTATATAAGCTCTATACCCCTTTCTCCCTTTCTTCTCCTTCTGGAATTTCAATTATGCATAAGTTGTTTTGTCTGCTGGCATCTCATAATTCACTCAGACTATCTCCATTCTTTTTCATTCTTGTGCTTTTGTTTTGTTTTTTTTATTCTCTTCTGACTGGATAATTTCAAGGTTCCTATCTTCTAAACTCAGATTATTTCTTCTGCTTGATTCAGTCTGCTGTTGATGTTCTCTATTGAATTTTTTATTTTGTTCATTATATTCTTCAACTCCAGAATTTGTTTGGTTCTTTTTTATGACTTCCATCTCTCTGCTAAACTTCTCATTTTGTTTTTGTATTATTTTCCTGATTTTATTGAATTGACTTTCTGTATTTCTTGTAGCTCACTGAGCATACTTAAAACAACTATTTTTGGACTTAAAAATATCTTTATTGGAGTATAATTGCTTTATAATGGTGTATTAGTTTCTGCTGTCTAACAAAGTGAATCAGCTATACATATACATATATCCCCATATCTCCTCCTTCTTGCATCTCCTTCCCTGGATTCTTTATTGGGTGAATCACAGATCACCATTTCTTTGAGGTTGGTTCCTGGAAACTTGTTGTGTTTCTTTGGTGGTATTATGTTTCCTTGATTTTTCATGTTTCTTGAAGTCTTATGTTGGCTGTCTTTGCATTCGAAGAAGCGGTCACATCCTCCAGTCTTTTTGACTGGCTTCAGGAAAAATATACTTTCTGCCCTTTTAGGGGTTTTGAGGTTTCTCAGAAATTTTCTATTGATGTGCCTGCTCCACAATACTTGTTCCATACTGAGGGTTAACTCTTAAGATTGTATGCTTTCTCTTAATCCTGCAAAGCCAGACTAGGTGCTGACAGCCTGACATTTGCTTTCTCTAGGGTAATGCTTAATGCTCAAATTTGTGTAATCTTTTCCAATCCCACAGAGTTGGGCTGGCTTCCTGTATGTGGTCACTATATCCATCCAGCTGCAAAGGTTCACATTTGTAACCCTCAGGGACATGCACAGAGAGCTGGCCATGGGGTGGAGGTAGGTGAGGGTGAGGCATGCAGAGCTTTGGGGTGCCCATGGCACAGTATTTAGGATCCCAAGGTGAAGCATTCCCAGTGGATCATAGGTGAGTTTCTTGACGGAGTTCTCAAATTGATTAATATCCATGTCCCCTTGACACATTCCGTTCTAAGTCCTGGCTTCTGCTCTCCCAACCCCTTCCTGCTCCCAGGTGTGTAGCTCACCTCAGTATTCTGGGAAGAACAAGAAAGAAGTGAACCTCTTTGACAATGTCCTGCATGGCTGGGGAAGCCAAGCACTCATTCACCTACACCAAAAGGAAATTTCAAATCCATTTATCAGTCATTTCTCTTTTTCCCTTTCCACAGTCCCTGGAAAATACTAATCTTTTTTTTTTCTATCAGTTTAATTATTCTGGATATTTCATATATATGGAATCATAAAATATGTGTCATTTTGTGTCTGGATTATTTCCCTTAGCATAATGTTTTCAGGTCTCATTCACGTTACAGCATATATCCACTTCTTTTCTTGTTATGGCTGCATAATGTTCCATTATATGGATATACCATATTTTGTTTATTCATTTATCAGTTGATGGACATTTAGCTTGTTTCCACGTTTTGGTTATTGTGGTTATTGTTACTATAAACATTAATGCACAGGTTTTAATTTGATGACCTCTTTTCAATTCTTTTGGTTGTGTATTTAAGAGTACAATTGCTGAGTCATATGGTAATTTTATGTTTAACTTCTTGAGGGACTGCCAAACTGTCTTCCACAACAGCTGTCTCATTTTATATTACCAGCAGTGATGTATTAATTATCAGATCCTCTTGATCAACAAAAGTAATTAAAAATTCTGTGCAAAATATGACTTAGTCAATGTCCTCAAATAGCTACTATAATACTTATCTGTCTCACAAAAATATAAAGTTAAGAGATCAAAGATTATAATGTATATAGCATTTAATGTTTCCCAGTGCCTAGAGCAAGGTGTTACATATAGGCTCTCTGTATACCTACGTATTATATAATGGCTAGATATGATGGATTAAAGAAAGTAAGACATAATTTTGAGGTTTATGGCCTGGATGAATGCTACAGAGTCCAAAACATGGAGGAGAAAATGATTTAATTAAAATTGTGATTTGATTCTGAATTATAAATTTTTTATGGTTAGAAAAGATCAGAAATAATTTATATCAAGCATGTAGCTATATTTTAAATCGTCCCTATTGACTTCAGGTATAAGATATATTTGATTTTTAAAAAGCACATGAGGATAAATTAAGAACAACAAAATTGAAGAAGGGGCTGACAACTTGAAGGAATAAGTGTTGTAGAAAATTAAATCGCATGTGTGGAATGATGCACAAAAGTCATGTGTTTTTCAGCATTGGCTTTGTGTCCCATCAGTTGCATCTTACAGTAACCGGGGATAACTTACCCATCCAAAGAAGCATTTTATCATATGCAAAACTGATATTTAAATACTTCATTCTGTTAGCATTAGATTGAGAAAACTGGAAAGAGACATTTAAAAGTCAAGAAAGTTTATTAAATAAATAAAAAGGCTAATTCCAGGTGAGAAAAAATACTCTAACATTTTGCTCTTGACAAAGTACTTTATTTTTATTTTTTAACATCTTTATTGGAGTATAAATGCTTTACCTCGTTGTGCTAGCTTCTGCTGTATAACAAAGCGAATCAGTTATACGTATACATATATCCCCATATCCCCTCCCTCTTGCGTCTCCCTCCCACCCTCCCTATCCCACCCCTCTAGGTGGTCACAAAGCACAGAGCTGATCTCCCTGTGCTATGTGGCTGCTTCCCACTAGCTATCTATTTTACATTTGGTAGTGTATATATGTCAATGTGAATTAGCTCATTAGCTCCAGTACTTAAATGCTAAGTGAAATAATATATAATTATATACTCACTGTCCAGGATGATCATATTTCCCTTGTGCCATTACTGACAAAAATCCCATACTGATTAGAATTTCACATTTTGTATACAAGTAAAGTAATTATATTTTTTTGCAAAACATGATTTTAAACTTTATTATGTCAGGGACGTACAACAAGAGCAAAAAGGAATTCTTTACTCACTTTGTCAGTGAAGAGATGGAGTTTGTAAAGTCCACTCACATACAGTTTGTAAAGATCACTCAGAGGCTTAACACAAATTGTACAGAGGATTCTTGACTATTTTTTTTATCTCTGTTCCAACTTCTCTTTTAAGATATTACTATATATATTGTATATTATACACTATATCATATATATGCATATATATTGTATATATGTATGCATATTAAATACAAGTTACAATGTGTTAAAGTTATGCTGGAGAGTAAACCCAAAGATGTTAACATTATTTTAGTTTGACATTAGAATGAAAGAAACTCCCAATGGTATTTTTAGTCATAGAATTAAAGGACAATATATTTTTCTTAAATCATCTAGTCCAAGACCCTCAAAAAGCAGTAGAGAACATTGGTAACAGTGTAGTGCTTAAAATTGATTAATGGAACCTAATTGCCTAGTTTCAAATCCTTACTTTTCCCCATATTAGCTGTGGAAACTTGGAAAAAATTGTTTAACTTCTCTATGACTTGGTTACCTCAGACAATAATATTTGTCTCATAGGATTATTTTGTGGATTAAATGAGGCTTAGAATAGGGAGTTATATGAGCACTATAATTATTAACTTCTCAGATTTTACAGATCGTATCACCCATGTTCTTGAACAGTTGGACTCCCCAATCTATTGACTGAAGGGAATAACACAGAATCTGTTTCTTTTTTCCTTCAAGTACATTCAAAATATAAAAGTCCCTCCTCTTCTAAGACCTCAGAAGGGATATTCTTGCACCCTATAGTCTCAGGAGGAGAGAAGCCTGAAGAATGTATATATTTTGTACAAAGTAAATGATTCACTGAGTTTCTCTTTGAGAGAGCAAATGTCATTCCTTATTTTACAACAAGTGAGAAAGGGAACAACAGTGAAACTCCTTTATAACTCTGGTACTGAGAGACAGGAAGATCATATACTTTGTGGCTTCACCCTACTCTTTTAGGCGTTGGCTGCTGAGAGTTTGTTAGATTTATAGAATGAGATCTGACCCACAGTGCCTTTAAATAGTTTTTTAAAAGTTTGGTCAAAATATGGGTCTATTGTACTTCTAAATTTAAGAAAGCATAAATATTATATAAAGACTAACAGTTTTCAACAGCCATCCCACTTTAAAAAATTTTCCAAGCCTAATTATTTCATTACACAAAAAGCTTCTATTGAGCCAAGTTATTGGACTCTGGGCTAAAAGCTGTCAAAAATGTTCCTTTCAAGCCTGTATTAAACCAGGCATAGGGAGGTATTTAGCAAATAAAGAATATCCTAACTCTAAATTTAAACTTCTAAAGAGAAGACAAATTTTTCCTTCTGAATGATACAAATTTTCTCTTGGGATGTTACCAATTTTACCATAAAAGGTTTTAAAATCTTTCTCTCTCCTATCTGAAAAAAAAGGAGCTTAAATATTTTTCTTCCCTCAGTTCTTCTGTGATACGTCTGACCCAAGCAATGCCATATATGTTTCTTTGCTTCTCTCATATAAGTACCTGTTTCATCCTTAACATAGTATGAATCATTATCATTTTATTTCTTTCTGGAGAATCAAATCTGTTGCTTAGTTTCCTCTGCATAACAACCAATTTTAGAGTTTAATTAGGAAGTGGATCCATTAAATCAACCACGAAACATTTTGAGGTATGGGATGTTAATGGGGAGGAGGGTGTTCTGGAACTTCTTTCAGATTAAAGAAACCAATATTGTAAAGGAGCTTAAGTTAATGAATAAATCATGATGTTCAGTAGAAATATGGACCGTGGCCCCATTAATGTTCATTTATAAACAATATTTCATCCTGCTTACTTCATTTAAAACATGGACTGGGTTTCTTATGAGGCTACATAAAAGAAGAAGTTTAGCCTCTCTCTACTTCAACTGCCAAGTAAAGCAAGAAACTGTGGCCCTCCAACAGAGACTGCTCAAGAAAGAAAGTCTGCCTTATTTTGAATTACCAAGAAAAAAGTAGATGGTGTCTTAATATACTTTCTTGAGTCATCCTTATATTCAAACCCTCCACTTTATGTTGCTACTTTTTATTTGTTTAATATATTATGACAGTCTTAAATCAACCTTATGAGGTTTTAGAAATCACATCGAATTCAGGAAGTTTACTTTCCAGACAAAAGATGGAAACATTTAATGTTCTATACAAAAATTGAAATGTTCCTATACAGAATTTAGGAAAAAAGTTTTATACACGTTCTAACTATAAACTCAACCACATATGGTGATCAAGATATTCAAAAAGAGAAGCAATGTGTTTCTCTTCACATATATTTGAGCAACATATTATAAAATATGACAATGACTTGAAAATGATTTGTCAACTGGACCTCATTCAGGAAGAGACAGGAAACTAAAGTAAATGGAAATTAAATAAAAGAAACTACTAAGTAGGACCGTTAGTCTTACCTATCATGAAATTCTGTGAAGGTCAGTGTAATCAAAAATTGAAAACCAGAAGTAAAATGCAACTTGTGAAAGACATTAGGGGAAGTGTTTCCTGGAATTTATTAGGACTAAGAAAAATATAAGGGGAAATATTGCCCATTAAATGATAACTGCAAGCTGTTTTTTGATTCCAAAAAGTAAATTGTTCTTAATGCTTATTTTAAAAATCTCCATCTTTACACAGAAATAAATAAAACAACTATGAATCATAAAAAAGCAATTCAAAGAGCAGGAAAATGTAGGATAGAGAAGGGGAAGACCTGGGAAATTACTTAAATAAGCTTAAAATAAGCGCTATAGCATCTATTTAATTTTTTTGAAATAATAACTAGGTACCTGTAGGCTTAATTTGCATATCTATGAAAATATTAGGAAATGGATCCATGAAATCCATGAAATTAGTAGGCAAAAACCTGGGAAAAATAGAAATCTATCTACTATTGGCCAAGTAGGCAAAATTCAAATAAATCATAGGAACAAAGGCAAGTATTACATTTAGGAATAAAAATTTCACTACTAATTTAAATTTTGGAATCAAAATGTAACATTTTTTTGGACAGGAAAAAACATTAGAGGCTTCTTTTCTATCTCTTCCTCTTGCATAATTAACTTCATAGTTCTTCAAAGTTTAATCATTATTAGACCTGTACGTCAGCTGTATAATCACCAACATAAGTGAATCCTTAGATTATTATTAGTTGCTGCTGAACCAATTATTTTACACTCATTTTCTACATTCATCCATTCAGTGAAAGATTTGGCTTCCTTATTATGTGCAAGTTATCACGCTAGGACCAGGGAGTGTGAAGGAAGCATCACAAACATTCTTAGCTTGCACCTTTTTAGAATGTAGTTAAAAAGAACACATGGACAGTCAAATAACAAAACCCAAATTAAATACAAAGTGAGCACTTAGAAGACCATCTCTAAGACAACTGATCATTGTTTTAAACTGTGCCATGCATAATTTAAACTAATTATTTATCTTCACTATTCTATCAATGATTTTAAATATTTCCCCATTGTGTGTGTGCACGTTTTATGTGTGCTCAGTAAGGTTAGACACCTAATTTTATATATATATATATATATATATCAGTTTTTCTGATATTTCATTGAGTCATTTCACATTGAATTAATTTTCATAGACAGTATTTTTAGGTTTTAAGTTATCAATGGGATGCAATTATTTAAATAGAGATTTTAGGAAACGTTATAAAATAAAATACCTGTGAATTTCTCTTTACGCATGAGGTTCACTTTCAGGTTTTGAACAAGATAAGAAAATAATCTAAAACTATAGTAACTGTGAAAAAAAAAACACATCACATCTTGATATCCCAATGTCATTGTCTTTATAGTCCACAAGGGAAGAGGCTCCATGTGGACAGCAATAACATAATCATTGTAATCATTAGGTGTTGTTGTCAGTGAATGTTGCAGAACATTCTCAATAGGGATAAGTATTGAAAGACACTTTTGGAAACAGACTAAACTTACTTTGAAACAAATTGGGCAATAAAGAACAGTAATGACATTTTCAGGAACAAAAATCAAACCAAAATAAAACACCATGTATATGTGACCATAATGTCACTTATCTCATTTTCTGATGCACCAAGTGAACTGTCTCTGAGAGAATGTTTACAAGATACCCCTCCAAAATGGTCTGTGTGATTGACAGTCTCATTGGAATAAGAGTGTATCCTCCCACAGCTTGCATTCTGAAGGTTTCGGTACTCTTTTGAGTGTTAGAAATCTTTATTATCACATATTGTCACATATTTTATATGTACCATGTACACACACATCCATAAATACACACTGTCATACACATTCATTTACATATTTAAGGTTAGTGTTATAGATTTTAATGTGTTCAAATATTTCATCCTCTTAGTTGTTTTAAGCTTGGACACCACCACCTCTGTGCCGTGCTGTCACATAAATATTCTCTTACCTCTGAAGTTTTCTCATCTACAGCAGTAGTGCTAGGGGTCAAACTCACAAAGGTGTTGTCCCCCAATGGCAGCAAACACCGCCATGTGTTGTATGTTTGATGAATTAAAAGGATGCTGCCAACTTAATTACACTGTAACCCTTCAATAAAGGAAGGGCAGAGCTGATTAACTAGTGAATAATTGGGGGCTGATTGATGGCTCTTTCCCTCACTGCTGAAGGCTGTATATATAATTATTTTTCCTTTGGGCCTAATTTTGCCACTGTTAGCTTCCACTTTTGTCATCAGTTGTAATTTATAGATGGGGCCTGCAGCCTTAAATAAAAGGAGGATACAAGATGGAAGAGCTCTGAATCCCTAGATATGTCACCTGAAAAAGGCCAGCAGGCAGCCTTGAACATCAACATTTGCAGTCATTTAACAGCATTTTAATGCTTCATGCTTAGAAAGAAAATAATATTATAATTTGTCAATGATTATAATATCAGCTTTTGTGAGCTTAAAGTCATATTGCATCACCTAGTAGTTTTGAATGTACTTTCAGTACAAAATTGATTTGTTATAAGTCAAAAGAATTTTCTCACACTCTTTCTGCAGCCACACATTCCCTCTTTTTAATATACTAACAAAGCTGTGAAAATCTTTCTTTCAACGGGAACAGAGCAAAATTTCTTCAAAGGAAATTAAAAATAAACAAACATATTCAACCACCTTAAATATTAGTATAAAATAACCATCACTAAAAATCAGATCAGTACTGCAGAATATTTTAGCATCAAAAACACATTTATTAAGCATTTACCATGTACTAAGTACAATACACAATTTGAAAAATATATACAAATGATTAGCAGTCTTCTGTTTAAACTTCAGTATATCAAACCATAAACTTCAAATATATTCTATGGAACACTTCACACATAATGCTATTATAAACATACTGATTCAAATAAAGAAAACCAATCACAACAAAGGGTCTGTTTTTGTATATTTTTTCAAGTTTCATGAAGAAACTAGCTCTTTACAATGAAGGAGAAAAACAAGACTAAAGAAACATTTTACAGATTGCTGCTCTCCTAGTCATGGTAAAATAATGCAGATGGCTTTATATTCTAGATTTTGTCCACCATGGTAATAACATCTTAGACACATAATTTAGGTAACTAATTCTTTAAAACACTGCAATCACAAAGCTTGTAATTTATAAGCCAAGATACACAAATTCTCTCTCTCAGATTTCCTTTGTTGTTTTGTCCTCACTGAGAACTCCCTGGACTATGAATCACAGGATGATTTGAAGAACCTTTTAGTCAAAGCTCAGTAGTGTGCCAGTGGGCACAGGCTAAGATAAAAAAATAAATAAATAAAGATTGATATTTGCCCTCTCTTCTTATCTACACTTGATTTATAAGTCAGTGCAAGTATGCAAGAGAAATAAAGGCAAAGACCTTGATGCCTCCCTGTGGAGAATATGCACTGTTTGGATTGAAGGCATGAAAGAGAGAAAATTAATGGTAAGCTCTTCATCTGTCACTACTGCCAGCCTGATGGCTTTGCAGAGAAGGCGAGGACTATATGACATGCCCTCCAGTGAAGGGCAAGTCTGTCCGCTATTTTCTTATTATAAACACAGTGCTCTGGGTTTCTGAGGGATTAAAATTTAAAATAAGACTGTACTTTTTATAGATGAATATTTACACTAGTTTATTCCTTTAAAGTATTAACTTGTAGAATTCTGCTTGTTTATGGAAGAAGAAATATTTTGTCTTTCCATTCCCTCCCTTTATTTTTTCTCCCTCTCATTTATATTTTAAATTTAAGTTAAACTTTCTGCATGACAATGTGGCTTGGCCCTTTTACATCTGGCTACATTTTTCTTGCTGTCACACTGCTCTGAAATGTAAATAACCCATGAAGATTAGACACATGCAAAACGAGGAGGACTTAGTTGGATTTAACTATACAAAACACAGAAAGTGATTAAAAAGTTGAAATTATAAGGTGGGATTTTCCATTTTCATTGAAATAGAAGCACGACTATGAAAATATTATGAAGTACACATTTGACCGGGAAAAAATATCATAAATGAAACTTTTATCTTGTGTGGAAGATAAAGAAAGCCATGTTCCCTTATTATTGGAATGATATATGATGATAAGGACTTGACGTATTGACATAACACTTGATACTTTGAGTGGGAAATGGAGTAATACATAAATTGATAGCTGAAATTAAAGTTTCATATATTTCACTCACACTTCCAATATAAGATAAAAATTATATTTTTTAAGAAATAGAGAACTTTATATCTGTAATCCTATTTGCTATTCAAATTATCTTCACTATTGGATAAATGTTTTAGAGCAAATAACCAAGAAGTAGAAAAGAAAGATATTGGCAATGTTTTAAAGTAGGGGGAGAATGCAAAGTAAGAGACAGAGCAAGCAAACTTTCAGTAATGTCGTGAGAGTCTGATTTATTATTATGTTTCAATCAAAAACTTTTGCAATAGACAACAATTAAACCTCAACACAGAAAGGCATACATATTTTAAATGGATTATAAATGCATAAAATAGCATTAATAATAAAAATTATTTAATGAAATTTTACTTCCTAGTAATTAAAATATCACTTTTGTAAATATAAAAAAAATACTAAGTTTTGATGTGAAATATGCCCATATAGGTAAGATTCAGTATGCTTGCTTCAAGGATATTACATTCCAATAGTATAATAAAATGAAACAATGATGCAAATAACTAATACAAAGGAAAAAATAATATATTACAAAAGAGAGACAAAAACACAAGAATATTCTGGGAATTCAAGGGCAGGAGAAATTACTCTAGGTGATAGAAGAATAATATGAAAAAAGAGGCATTTGATCTGAACTTTAAACAGTTGAGAGGATTTAGAAAAAGAAAATGGGGAAGGAAAGAGTCAATTGATAAAGGACCATATTGTCATAGGGGATGTTTAGGAAATACCAAGTATTCCAATTTAGCTGGAGTGGAGGAAACCTGAAGGAGAGGGCTGGAAGTTAAAACTGGAAAAGCAGTGTTGATTTATATTTTACAGAGTTTTCAATGCTCTGATAAGAATTTGGGTCTTTATTTAGTAAGCAGGAAAGATCACAGAAGAATTCAGAACACTCTATGACATAAATCACAGCAAGATCCTTTTTGAACCACCTCCTAGAGAAATGGAAACAAAAACAAAAACAAACAAATGGGACCTAATGAAACTTAAAAGCTTTTTCACAGCAAAGGAAACCATAAACAAGACAAAAAGACAACCATCAGAATGGGAGAAAATATTTGCCAATGAAGAAACCGTCAAAGGATTAATCTCCAAAATTTACAAGCACCTTACACAGCTCAATATCAAAAAACAAAAAACCCAGTCCGAAAATGGGCAGAAGACCTAAAGAGACATTTCTCCAAAGAAGATATAAAGATTGCCAACAAACACATGAAAGAATGATCAACATCACTAATCATTAGAGAAATGCAAGTCAAAACTACAATGAGGTATCACCTCACACCAGTCAGAATGGACATTATCAAAAAATCTAGAAACAATAAATGCTGGAGAGGGTATGGAGAAAAAGGAACCCTCTTGCCCTGTTAGTGGGAATGTAAACTGATACAGCCATTCTGGAGAACAGTATAGAGGTTCCTTAGAAAACTAAAAATAGAACTACCATATGACCCAGCAATCCCACTACTGGGCATAGACCTTGAGAAAACCATAATTCAAAAAGAGTCATGTATTACAATGTTCATTGAAGCTCTATTAACAATAGCCAGGACATTTAAGCAACCTAAGTGTCCATTGACAGATGAATGGATGAAGAAGATGTGGCACATATATACAATGGAATATTAATCAGCCATAAAAATAAACGAAATTGAGTTATTTGTAGTTAGGTAGATAGACCTAGAGACTGTCATACAGAGTGAAGTAAGTCAGAAAGAGAAAAATAAATACCGTATGGTAGCACATATATATGGAATCTAAAAAAAAAAAATCATGAAGAACCGAGGGTTAAGATGAGAATAAAGACACAGACCTATTAGAGAATGGGCTTGAGGATACGGGGAGGGGGAAGTGTAAGTTGGGACAAAGTGAGAGAGTGGCATGGACTTATATATACTACCAAATGTAAAATAGATAACTAGGGGGAAGCAGCTGCATAGCACAGGGAGATCAGCTTGGTGCTTTGTGACCACATAGAGAGGTGGGATGGGGAGTGTGGGAAGTACACGCAAGAGGGACGAGATATGGGGATATATGTATATGGATAGCTGATTCACTTTATTATAAAGCAGAAACTAACACACCATTGTAAAGCAATTATACTCCAATAAAGATGTTAAGAAAAAATAGAGTAAACATGAGTGAAGCAATTATTTAGTAGAAATGATTTGGTAGCAAATTATAGCATAGACTGAAGTAGAAAGAGCCTGGAGACCAGAAGCCTACTTAGAAGACAAGAATAATTATACATATGAAAGATAATATGAGTCTGGGTAAGGGGAGAAGCAGGGAGAATGGAGAAGAGGGAATGGATTTCAGCACTCAGGTGAAGATGGAATCCATAGGACTGTTTATAGCTGAGTAGTGGTTGGTATTGAACTTGGATGACAAAAAAAGAAAAAATATGGTGAGCACAGAAAAATCGGAAAAGCTTAAAGTAGGTGGAAATACCTTAGAAGTTAATTACAAATGCAGAACTGGAATTTATATGAGAGGTCAGGATTGGGGATTGAGCATTGGGAGGCATCAGAACTAGACCAAAATGCATTTCAACATTTTTCCTTTTTACTTTTTTAAGTTAACTTCCTAAAATATTAGAAGAAACCCTGTATCTTGAGTTTATAGACAAAAGTGGCAGTCAACCATATTGGAAACTTCTTTGGTCATTTCTTTTTTTTTTTTAACATCTTTATTGGAGTATAATTACTTTACAGTGGTGTGTTAGTTTCTGCTGCATATCAAAGTGAATCAGCTATACCTATACATATATCACCATATCCCCTCCCTCTTGCATCTCCCTCCCACCGTCCCTATCCCACCTCTCTAGGTGGACACAAAGCACTGAGATAATATCCCTGTGCTATGAAGCTGCTTCCCACTAGCTATCTATTTTACATTTAGTAATGGACTAAAGATAAATCAACTCACCTGTGGTGGATTTCAAATTAAAATAATCTATGCACCATTGATTTATCCTTGGTATTTGCCTGGGGAAGGGGAAATATCCCCTTCTACACCTTTTGAGTTCATGTGGCTGGACTAATAGTAAAATTGACACAATACAGGACAAAAATAAACAAATTTTAATTCTTGCACATGGAGGTTTCATAGAAACAGGAACAAAGAAGTGGCCAAAGCAGGTAGGTCTTATACTTTTTAGATGAGGAAACAATAAGTTTGTGAGGAATTGATGGAAAAAAGAAATTTAGGTTTTTGGTGCTCAAGTAGTGAAGAATCTAGACAGAATTTAGGCTTGAGCAGTAAATTAAAGAAGTAAGAAGGTTTGTTCATATATGCTTTTCAACCTGAATGTCCTATCTTTGGCAGTAAGTTGTCCTTCTACCTCCAAATACATGGAGTTCAACTTTTACAGGAGAGATATTTTCCCCTGCTTTCAGAGAGACAGAAAGGAGGATGTGTCCCTCTTGCATTGACAAATTCTTAAGTAACTTTGATTCAAAATAATCAATATGCCATTGAGGCATATTTAAGGGTGGCCCACCATTTGCCCCAACAGTCCCTCTTCTGAAAGTTCCCAGGAAGTTTCACATATTAAAAGCTGAGCTGGTGACTGTGGAAAGAGAAAATGTGTTAGTAGAGTCCTCCACTTCATTGAACCAGTTTCTTAGTTCTGAGAAAAGTTCAGTCCAATTAAACAGTTATATCTCATTTCAAAAGACAATGGTTCAGATGGGCTCCCAGAGGTAGGCCTATGGTGCAAGCAATCAGGAATTTAAAAAGAGGCATTTCTATGGAAACAAAAGAAAAGCAAATATTAATTATTAGAGAAGATTATAAACGAGTTTCTGAGCCCAGGGGACAATCAATCAAGAATAATTCTAAATATCAGAGTAAAAGCATCTTTTGAAATATCTCTGATGATGTCATCAGGTGTTCAGATAAACTTTCTGAGTGGCTATATAGCAACAAGCAGGAGGATTGTTTAAATATGAGCTGTTGTGGCAATTCCTCTGAAGATCGTATCAAGTCATCTAACTTCAGTTTTCAGAGATTCAGGAAAAGAAAAGTTTTGTTCTCAATGATTCTGATCAAAATGGTGAGAGAAAATGGAAAATGTTAGTTTAGAGAGTTCTAGCAAGATACTGGAGGAACCTATAAAAACATTTAGGATCCAATTCAGTTTTTAGGTAAATAAGAAAACCTCAAGGAAAGTTAATAGCACTAGAGTTTAATAATTACAAGTGTGTATTATAGTTTTTTGGGGGACATAATTTTCCCTCCAAAATTACCCTCATTTCAACCAAAGATAACCAAATTAAGGCTAATTTGTTTGCAAAATAAGTTTAGATTCAATAAACGTGGCCTGATTATTTACATAAGTCCAGCAAGAATAGCAACTGACCATATAGTCTTCTTTTTCTTTTCTTTTTTTTTTAACATCTTTATTAGAGTATGATGGCTTTACAACGGTGTGTTAGTTTCTGCTTTATAACAAAGTGAATCAGCTATACATATGCATATATCCTCATATCTCTTCCCTCTTGCATATTCTTCCAAACTTCCCTACCCCACCCCTCTAGGTGGTCACAAAGCACCAAGCTGACCTCCCTGTGCTATGAGGCTGCTTCCCACTAGCTATCTATTTTACATTTGGTAGTGTATATATGTCCATGCCATTCTCTCACTTCATCCCAGCTCACCCTTCCCACTCCCCATGTCCTCAAGTCCATTCTCCATGTCTACGTCCCCATTCCTGTCCTGACCCCAGGTTCTTCAGAACCTTTTTTTTTTTTTAGATTCCATATATATATGTTAGCCTACAGTATTTGTTTTTTTCTCTTTCTGACTTACTTCACTCTGTATGACAGACTCTAGGTCCATCCACCTCCAAAATTTACAAGCAGCTCATGGAGCTCAGTATCAAAACAACAAACAACCCAGTCCAAAAAATGGGCAGAAGACCTAAATAGACATTTCTCCAAAGAAGCCATACAGATTGCGAACAAACACATATAGGCTTCTTGAAATCTGCTTTGCTGGAGCTGTTTATAAGGAATTTACAGATTGAATTTGCAAGGGCCTCTTGAGGCTAAGAAGCCAAGACAAATACTTTCCATCAGACTTTGCCTGTGATAACTATAGATTTGGGTGTATTCCTCTCTTCTTAAGGTCCCCCAAATATCCAGATGTTCCTGTGTTTGACAGTAAGTGGCCTGCCTTACTCACCTAGTAAGGCTTCTGGGAATCCTGTGAGCAAGTTATTGTACCAGCCTGTTTTTCAGAGAGGCATTTCTGGTTCTATAAAGTCAAACTAAGTTTCTTCAGGCTGTCTGGTCATACCTGTTTATGCATGTTTCTCTCGAATATGACATTCCAGTCAAAACTGTGGTAGTATAAACAATGCTTCTAATTGTGTCCTGTTATAAGGAGAACAGAATTTCATTGAACTTATGCAAATAACTATGTTGCCAAGAAAATAAGATTACTTACTGAGAGTCTCTAAATTCTGGAGGGATCAAGTAGGAAGAAAAGAATGTGTGTTTTAATTCACATTACAAAGGTATAATTTACCTTTCTGTAAACTTCTGTAAGTCTTAGAAAAAAATTTTCTTTGTATGTGGAAAACAAAAGATAAAAATATTTTTGACAATGTCATAAAAATTAAATTGTATTCATCAGTTTATTCAGTTCCATGTAACAAATTCTTGTTCTGCTTGAGCTAAGTTTTTCCATTAGTTCAATCAACATTGCCTGATGATTGATGGTGATATCCCTATTACAGGGATAATTCCGAGAAGTTTGCAGAGTTTTTGTTAAGGCTCATGTTATTTGCCCAGTGAAGCATGTGCCTTGTTTACTGGACATTGTGGAAGTACACCCCCAGTGGGAAACACTTTTTCTAATAGTTTTTGCCCCTGTAAGGGCATGAGCCTTGCAGCAAGGGAAGGTTTCAACCCATTTAGACAACATACATACAATAACAAGAACATTTTGATAACCCCTACTAAGCGGCAGCTGAATGAAGTCTAGTTGCAGGTGTTAAATAGTACACTAAGAGAAGATCTGAGGCCTCTGGTGACCAAAGAGTTATTTTCCAGGGTTATGATCCTTACAGGTTGGATATTTCTAGTAGAGTGTTTTCATAACTGTATAGAAATCTTCAAACTATGTCTATTTACACCTTGAGTCATTTTAAATGCACTATGGTGGGTGGAGGGATGCAAAATAATTTGTCAGGAAGCCAGAAAGAACCAAAAAATGGTCTTGCATTTCCCATAGGCACTACTGTTTGTTTAATTTATAGTTATTGTTTACCCATCTTAATTATTTTTGTTTAAATATTTATTGGAGTACAGTAGATTTACAATGTTATGTTAGTATCAGGTCTACAGCAAAGTGAATCAGTTGTACATGTACATATATCCACTTTTTTTTTAGATTATTTTCCCATGTAGGTCATTACAGAGTATTGAATAGAGTTCCCTCTGCTATACATTAGGTCCTTATTAGTTAACTATTTTATTTATGGTAGTGTGTATATGTCAATCCCAATTTTCCAATTTATCCCTACACCCCAATGCCCTGGTAACCGTAAGTTTGTTTTCTACATCTGCAACTCAATTTCTGTTTTGTAGTTAAGTTTATTTGTACCCTTTTTTAGATTCCACATATTAGTGATATCATATGATATGTGTTTTTCTCTGTCGACATAATTCACTCAGTATGACAATCTCTAAGTCCATCCATGTTTCTCCAAATGACATTATTTCATTCTTTTTTATGGCTGAGTAATATTCCATTGTCTATATGTACCATATCTTCTGTATCCATTACTCTGTTTATGGACATTTAGGTTGCTTCCCTGTCCTGGCTATTGTGAATAGTGCTGCAGTGAACATTGGAGTGAATGTATCTTTTTGAATTATAGTTTCTGCTGAATATATGCCCAGGAATAGGATTGCTGGATCATAAGGTAGCTCTATTTTTAGTTCTGTAAGGAACCTCCTTACTGTTCTTCATAGTGGCTGTACCAATTTAAATTCCCACAAACAGTGTAGGAGGGTTCCCTTTTCTACACTCCCTTTCCAGCATTTGTTATTAGTAGACGTTCTGATGATGGCCATTCTGACCCGTGTGAGGTAATACCTCACTATAGTTTTGATTTGCATTTCTCTGATAATTAGTAATGTTAAGCATCTTTGCATGTGCTTTTTAGCCATCTGTATGTTTTCTTTGGAGAAATGTCTATTTAGAACTTCCACTCATTTTTTCATTGTACTGATTGTTTTCTCTTGACATTGAGCTGCATGAGCTATTTGTATATTTTGGAAATTAATCCCTTGTCAGTTGCTTTGTTTTCAAATATTTTTTTTCCACTCTGAGGGTTATCTTTTCTTTTTTTTCTTATGGTTTCCCTTGCTGTTTAAAAAACTTTTGTTTAATTAGTTCCCATTTCTTAATTTTTGTTTGTATTTTCATTATTTTTGGAGGTTTATCAAAAAAGATCTTGCTGTAATTTACATCAAAGAGTGTTCTGCATATGTTTTCCTCTAAGTGTTTTATAGTATCCAGCCTTACATTTAGGTGTTTAATCAATTTTGAGTTTATTTTTTGTGTATAAGTTTAGGAAGTGTTCTAATTTCATTCTTTTACATGTAGCTGTCCTATTTTCCTAGCATCACTTATTGAAGAAACTATATTTTCTCCATTGTATATTCTTGACTCCTTTGTCATAGATTAGGTGCCCATGGGTTTATGGGTTTATCTCTGGGCGTTCTATCCTGTTCCATTGATCTATATTTCTGTTTTAGTGCCAGTACCATACTGTTTTGATGATTGTAGTTTTGTCATATAGTCTGAAGTCAGGGAACCTAATTGCCATTTTTCCTTTTCATTATTGCTTTGGCTATTTGTGGTCTTCTGTGTTTCCACACAAATTGTAGAATTTTTACCCTAATTTTGTGAAAAATACCATTAGTTATTTGATAAGGGTTGCATCAAATCTGTAGATTGCTTTGGGTTGTATAGTCATTTTCACAATATTGGTTCTTCCAATCCAAGAACATGGTACCTTTCTCCATCTGTTTGTGTTATCTTTGATTTCTTTCATCAGTATCTATATTTTTCAGAGCACAGGTCTTTTCCCTCCTTAGATAGGTTTATTCCTATGTATTTTATTCTTTCTGATGCAATGGTAAGTGGGATTATTTCCTTGATTTTGCTTTCTGTTATTTTGTTGTTAGTGTATAGGAATGTAAGTGATTTCTGTGTATTACTTTTGTATCCTGCAACCTTACCAAAGTCACTGAATAGTTCTAGTTGTTTTCTGGTGGCATCTTTAGGACTTTCTATGTATACATCATGTCATTTGCAAGCAGTGACAATTTTACTTATTCTTTGCCAGTTTGGATTCCTTTTATTTCTTTTCCTTCTCTGATTGCCATGGCAAAGACTTCCAAAACTATGTTGAATATTAGTTGTGAGAGTGGACATGCTCCTTTTGTTCCTGATCTTAGAGGAAATGCTTTCAGTTTTTCACCATTGAGAATGATGGGTTTGTTGCATATGGCCTTTATTATGTTCAGGTAGGCTATCTCTATGCCACTTTCTGGAGAGTTTTCATCATAAATGGGTGCTGAATTTTTTCGAAAGCTTGTTCTATATCTATTGAGATGATCATACGATTTTTTTTTCAATTTGTTGATGTAGTGTATCACACTGATTGATTTCTGGATATTGAAGAATCCCTGTATCCCTGGGATAAATCCCACTTGATCATGGTGTAAGATACTTTTTTTTTTTTCAATACACGGGCCTCTCACTGTTGTGGCCTCTCCCATTGTGGAGCACAGGCTCCAGACGTGCAAGCTTAGCGGCCATAACTCATGGGCCCAGCCGCTCCACGGCATGTGGGATCTTCCCAGACCGGGGCATGAACCCGTGTCCCCTGCATCGGCAGGTGGACTCTCAACCACTGTACCACCAGGGAAGCCCATATGATACTTTTAATATGTTGTTGGCTTCGGTTTGCTAGTATTTTTGAGTTGATGTTTATCAATAAGATTGTTCTGTAATATTCTTTTTTGTTGTTATTTCTTCTTCTGGTATTGTTATCAGGGTGATAGTGACCTCATAGAATGATCTTGGGAGTCTTCCTTCCTCTGCAATTTTTTGGAAGAATTTCAGAAATGTAGGGCTTAAATCTTCTCTAAATATTTGATAGAATTTGCCTGTGAAGCCATCTGCTTGTGGAGGTTTTTTCTGGTGAAAGATTTTTAATCACTTTCCATTTCCTTATTTGTGATTGGTCTGTTCACATTTTCTATTTCGTCCTGGTTCAGTCTTGGAAGGCTGTACCTTTCTAATTATTTGTCCATTTCTCCTAAGTTGTCCATTTCCATTGCCATATAGTTGCCTGTAGTAGTCTCTTATGATCCTTTGTATTTCTGTGGTGTCCATTGTAACTGTTCATTTCTAATTTTCTTGATTTGAGTCCCTTCCTTTTTTTCTTGATGAGTCTGATTAAAGCTATATCAATTTGTTTATCTTCTCAAATAACTAGCTTTTAATTTCATTGATCTTTACTATTGTTTCCTTCCTTTCTATTTCATTTGTATCTGCTCTGGGCTTTATGACTTCTTTCCCTCTACTACTGTTGGGTTTTGTTTGTTCTTCTTTCTCTAGTTGCTTTAGGTGTAAAGTTACGTTGTTTATTTGAGATTTTTCTTTTTTCTTAAGTTAGGATTGTATTGTTATATACGTCCCTCATAGAACTGCTTTTGCTGCATCCCATAGGTTTTGGGTCATTGTGTTTTTGTTGGCATTTGTTTCTAGGTATTTTTTGATTTCCCCTTTTATTTCTTCAGTGATCCATTGGTTATTTAGTAATATATTGATATCCTCCACGTTTTTGTGTTTGTTATAGCGTTTTCCTGTAATTGATATCTAATCTCATAGCACTGTGGTTGGAAAAGATGATATCATTTCAATTTTCTGAAATTTAGTAAGGGTTGATTTTTGGCCCAAGTAGTTTTCCATGCGTACTAGAAGAAAGTGCATTCTGCTGCTTTTGGATGGAATGTCCTGTAGATATCATTTAAGTCTATCTGGTCTAATGTGTTATCTAACACTTATGTTTCCTTATTAATTTTCAGTCTGGATGATCTATCCATTAAGGAAAATGAGGTGTTAAAGTCCCCCACTATTATTGTGTTACTGTTGATTTCCCCTTTTATGGTTCTTAGCATTTTCCTTATATATTGAGGTATGCCTATGTTGGGTGCATATATATTTATAATTGTTGTACCTTATTTGATTGATCCCTTGATCATTATGTAGTGTCCTTCCTTGTCTCTTGTAACCATCTTTATTTTAATATCTACTTCATCTGATATGAGTATTGCTACTCCAGCTTTCTTTTGATTTCCATTTGCATGGAATATACTTTTCTATCCTCTCACTTTCTGTCTGTATGTGTCCCTAGGTCTGAGTGGGTCTCTTGTAGACAGCATATATATGTGTCTTGTTTTTGTATCCATTCAGCCAGTCTATGTCTTTTGGCTGGAGCATTTAGTCCATTTACATTTATGGTAATTATTGATATGTATGTTCCTATTGCCATTTTTTTAATTGTTTTGGGTTTGTTTTTGTAGGTCTTTTTTCTTTCCTTCCCCCTTCGTTCTCCTCTCTTGTGTTTCTTGCCTAGAGAAGTTCCTTTATCATTTGTTGTAAAGCTGGTTTGGTGATGCTGAATTCTCTCAGCTTTTGCTTGTTGGTAAATCTTTTGATTTCTCCATCAAATCTGAATGAGGCCTTGCTGGTTAGAGTATCCGTGGTTGTAGGATTTTCCCTTTCATCACTTTAAATATATCATGCCAGCCCCTTCTTCTTTTTTAAAATTTATTTATTTAATTTATTTATTTTTGGCTGTGTTGGATCTTCCTTGTGGTGTGATTGCTTCTCATTGTGGTGGCATCTCTTGTTGCAGATCACATCCCCTAGGCACGTGGCCTTCAGTAGTTGTGGAACACGGCCTTCAGCAGTTGTGGTGCATGGGCTTAGTTGCTCCATGTCATGTGGGACCTTCCTAGACCAGGGCTCGAACCCATGTCCCCTGCATTGGCAAGTGGATTCCCAACCACTGGGTCACCAGTGAAGCCTGCCACTCACTTCTGACCTGCAGAGTTTCTGCTGAAATATCAGGTGATAACTTTATGGGGATTCCATTGTATGTTATTTGTTGCTTTTCCCTTGTTGTTTTTAATATTTTTTTCTTTACCTTTAATTTTTTGTCCATTTGATTAATATGTGTCTTGGCATGTTCCTCTTTGGCTTCATCCTGTATGGAACTCTCTGTGCTTCCTGGACTTGGGTAACTATTTTCTTTCCCATGTTAGAGAAGTTTTTGTCTATAAATTCTTCAAATATTTTCTCAGACCCTCTCTTTTTTTCTTCTTCTGGGACTTCTATAATTCGAATGTTGTTTCCTTTAATGTTGTGCCAGAAGTCTCTGAGACTGTCCTCATTTGTTTTCATTGTTTTTTCTTTATTCTGTCCTGCAACAGAGATTTCCACTGTTCTGCCTTCCATGTCACTTATCCATTCTTCTGCCTCAGTTATCCTGCTATTGATTCTTTCTAGTGTATTTTTCATTTCAGTTATTGTATTGTTCATCTCTGTTTGTTTTTTAGTTCTTCTAGGTCTTTGTTAAATATTTCTTGTATCTTTTTGATCTGTGCCTCCATTCTTTTTCCGAGATCTTGAATCATCTTTTCTATCATTACTCTGAATTCTTTTTCAGGTAGGTTGCCTATCTCCTCTTCATTTAGATGTTCTTGTAGGTTTTTATCTTGCTCCTTCATCTGCAACATCTTTTTTGTCTTTTCATTTTGCCAGACTTACTGTGTTTGTGGTCTCCTTTCCACAGGCTGCAGGATCATAGTTTCTGTGGATTCTGGTGTCTGTCCCCTGGTAGGTGAGGTTGGTCCTGAGGATTGTGCCAATGTCCCCTTGATTGTGGGTTTGATTGGTGTTTTGGTGACCAGAGCTTGCCCTGGATGTTGAGCAAGACCTTCCCTTTGCTCCGTGGTTGTCACTGCCCTGTCAGGGGCAGTGTCTTCTCCCTAGTTTTTGGAGTAGAGACCCCCAGATTTGTTTCTTAGCTGTGTTTCTGATCTGTGGTGCAAGTTAGGCAGGATAGGAGCACTTCCACTGGGAGGGAAACCACTAAGTATTCCTCCTCTGGTGGTGTTCACCTATGAATGTGCTCTGTTGTGTCCCCTTTTGTCCATTGTGTGGGCTCAGAAAATACACTGTTTTTGGCACTGCTCTCAGTCCCACATTAACTGTGGGAATTGCTGGAAGTTGACCCTGGAGACTGCCAGGCATTGTTTTCACCAGGCCACTGGTGCAGATCCACTGAGATGTGGTCACATGACTTCAGTAGTCTTGTACCTGGACCCACTGTAGGAGCTATGGAGGCAGTTCATCCTCTGGCTTGGTCCAGCCCCCATGTGTACATGCCCACAAAGCCCACAGCTGCTAAAGCCAGACCCATCCCAGCTGCTGGAGCACTTCCTGTCCTTTCAGACTTTTCACAGATGCTTAATTTAGGAAGCCATCAGCGGAGGTGTAACATGATGGTTTGCACTGCACAAGGAGAGATTTCAGCTCTTTTTCCTTAATCACACAGCCCCTGGGGCTCAGCTATGGTTTCAGCCCTACCTCTGCTGGAGTCTGCTCCACATAAGCCCATCAGGCAGGAAGGATCTGAGGAGCCAATCGAGGCCAGCAAGCCACCCAGGCAGGAGGGAGCCACCTGACATATGAGCATGTCAGGTGGCAATTAGGGTGGGTCTGTCACCGAGGGTGGGGAGGGTGGTGGAGGAGGTGATGGCAGGGGTGCACCAGCCAGCTCCAGCAAGGACACTCTCTAGTGCCCATGGAGGCAGGAGCATGCATATGAGAAGAGGGGCTGCAATGGTGGCCCCAACCTTTGCAAGTCACTCAACAACAGTGCTTTTCTTCTGTGAGTGCTTCCTCCATGAGCATTCCTGGTTGTGCAGCTCCTCATTCCTGTCCCCTCAGGCTGTCTCCTCATAGCCAACAGTGGTCCTCTCCCCAAATCTGCTCTCCAAACCCCACGTTCCAGCACCCAGCCCCTGTGGCAACAGCAGAAACCTGAATAAGGCTGGGGCATGCAGGGCTGTGGCACAGACCATCTGTATAGGTCTCACTCTGTCCTGCCTGCTACAGACTTGTTGCTGGGCTCTCCTCTGAGCCCCTGAGTCTCCCCTTCTGTTCCAGCTGGTCTCCCATCAGTGAGGGAGTTTCCCTAGATGAAAGAACTCCTTGCCTTTAGCTCCCTGGCAAAGGTACAGTTTCCACCCCGCTTCCACTCCTCTTCCTTTTCCTTTATTTTTTCTTTCATCCTACCTGGTTATTTGGGAATCTTTCTTGTCCTGTTAGGTGTCCAAGGTCTTCTGCTAGTTTTCAGCAGGTGCTCTGTGAGAGTTGTTCCATTTGCAGATGTATTCTTAATGTATTTGTGGGGAAAAATGAACTCGACGCCCTCCTCCTACTCCGACCTCTTGGAAACTCTTATCTTAAACTTTCTGATTCAGGAGAAGACTGTTTTCATCTTACAGAGACGTCAGCATGGCAAAAGTATGGCAGTTAGTGGTCAAATTTTTGCAGAAATCAAACGGACTTCATTCACATGTGTCACAATCTTTACAGATTATTTTGTTGCTTATGCCTTGGCATGAAAGTCACAGCACATTTCCTGATACTCTGGTTCAGTCCTTTTAGAGTGAGTCTCAGTTTTTTTGTTTTGTTTTGTTTGGTTTTGTTTTGTTTTGGTGGTATGCTGGCCTCTCACTGTTGTGGCCTCTCCCATTGAAGAGCACAGGCTCCGGGCGTGCAGGCTCAGTGGCCATGGCTCACGGGCCCAGCTGCTCCGTGACATGTGGGATCTTCCCAGACCGGGGCACGAACCCGTGTCCCCTGCATCGACAGGCTGACTTTCAACAACTGTGCCACCAGGGAAGCCCGAGCCTCAGTTTTGATGATAGATAACATTTTTCAGTCGGGACATATAAGACTTCCAGGAATTTCACACAATTTCTGGAACATTTATTGTACATACCTATACAGACACAACATAAAGAAGGCTTAAAGATACATCTTATTTAATGCTTTCCATGTAATTTAATATATCATGTATGTGTAAGTAGTTTAATATATCTCTTTTTATAAGGAGAGGAAACATATCTTTGAGATATTTCAGGGCTGTCTGAAATATCCCATATATCAGGGGTCCCCAAACCCCAGGCTGAAAACCAGTACCAGTCGGTGGCCTGTTAGGAACCAGTCCACACAGCAGGAAGTGAGTGGTGAGCAAGTGAGCGAAGCTTCTTCTGCCACTCCTCATTGCTCCTTTTTGCTCGCATTACTGCCTGAGCCATCCTCCCCCTACCCCGTCCATGGAAAAATTGTCTTCCAAGAAACCAGTCCCTGGTGCCAAAAAAGTTGGGGACCACTGCCATATATCACAGTTAGTTCTAAGTCTAAAAGACTTTATTTAGTATTTTATTTTGGGAAATACTGTCTAAAACATCAAAAAGTTTTTAAAACACTTAGTCAAATAGGTCACTGTGAAACAATGCTTAGATATTCATTTACCAAAAATAACAAATTTTCATAAGCAAATATAGAAAGTTATATAGTTCTGAGAAAAACTTAGCTCTTTTATTACTGAGAGGATTAGGGTTTACTTAAGTAATCAAAAACTTGATAAAGACAACATAGAACATAAATGATATTTTGACAAGTCATGTAATTTTTGCTTTTTCCTAAGAAGTTTAATTAAATGTAAAGAAAAATCTTCTTAATCTCTTATTATCAAGAACATACCAATAGAGAAAAAACATTGTCTTTTTAACAGAGAGAAAACCAAATTCCAATTTTGCATTAGTTTACTTTTGATAATAAAACTCATTTACCTAGTTAAACTTATTCCAATCTTATCCAGTCCTGACCACACATACAATTCATTTCAAAAAGATTCCTTTTTTACAAAACTTTTACAACTTTTTATGTTCATTTTAGATTGTCTGTTGTTTACTTTCCCATTGAGAAATAACCGGCTTTAGGACAAAATCACTTTATTTTTCTCTTAACAAAAACAACTTGATGCCTAATAACTTTTCTTACCCCCAAAATATCTTATTTCTATTATTATATCTGGTAGCTTTAATCAAAAGTATTAATTAGAATTTTTAATCCTTTGAAATCTTATCTTTTAGTAAAATTAAAGAAACAATTGTGAAATGTCTTAACATTTTGTGGTTTGTAATACTTATAGATGCATTTTATACTTTCTAGAAATATATGCTACTCCATAGTATAAACTTTTAATAAAGCACACAATATATTTACTAATAGACACAGGATACTTAGTTTCTCTGTAATAAGAGGTCAAAAGTAGGTAAACTGGGCTTTCCTGGTGGCACAGTTGTTGAGAGTCTGCTGGCCAGTGCAGGGGACACGGGTCCGAGCCCTGGTCTGTGAGGATCCCACATGCCGTGGAGCAACTGGGCCCGTGAGCCACAACTACTGAGTCTGCGTGTCTGGAGCCTGTGCTCTGCAACAAGAGAGCCGTGATAGTGAGAGACCCACGCACCGCTATGAGGAGTGGCCCCTGCTTGCTGCAACTAGATAAAGCCCTCGCACAGAAAGGAAGACCCAACACAGCCAAAAATAAAATAATTAATAAATTAATTTTTTAAAAAGTAGGTAAACTAAAACCTGTTTAACAATTAATATTTCATTGTTTAATCTTATTTTGAAATGATCTTGACATTCAATGATTTCCCATCATTTAATTGAACTTAGCAAAACTCTAAGGATGTAAATTACCAAAGAGACTTAAGACACTAAGTAGACATATCACAAAATAATTATTGTTAAAAAGTTTATCTAAAAAATTCTTACTGAAATATATTTATTTCATTGTTCTTTAAAATAATTATTAGATTACTCATGAAAATTTCATTAGAATTTAAAACAGTCATTGTCTTAAATTTATTTGTTTGTTTTTCTGAATACTTTGCAACAGAGACAACATAAGCCCACTTGATTAGTAAACCCAGGTTGAACAACAGTTATTTATTGGTATTTTGAAAAATTAATTAATTAATATTTTTATTTTTTTTATATTTTATTGGAGTATAATTGCTTTAAAATTTTGTGCAAGTTTCTGTTCTACAATGAAGTGAATCAGCTATATGGATACTTATATCCCCTCTCTCTTAGACATCTCTCCCACCCCGCACCCCAATCCCACATATCTAGGTCATCACAGAGCAATGAGGAGAGCCCCTTGTGCTATGCAGGTTCGCACTAGCTATCTATTTTAAACATGGTAGTCTATTTTTGCGAAACCTAGTCTCTCAACTTATCCCACCCTCCCTTTCACGACCTGTGTTCACATGTCCATCCTCTAGGTATATGTCTCTATTTCTGCCCTGCAAATAGGTACATCTGTACTATTTTTCTAGATTCCACAAATATGTGTTTCCCCTCACCATAACCTCAAGTCCATGCTCTAGTAGGACTGTGTCTTTATTCCCGTCTTACCCTTAGGTTTTTCATGACATTTTTTTCTTAGATTCCATATGTTTGTGTTAGCATACAGTATTTGTTTTTCTATTTATGACTTACTTCACTCTGTATGACAGAATCTAGGTCCATACACCTCACTACAAAAAACTGAATTTCATTTCTTTTGATGGCTGAGTAATATTCCGTTGTATATATGTGCCACATCTTCTTTATCCATTCATCCGATGATGGATACTTAGGTTGATTCACAGTCCTGGCTATTGTAAATAGAGCTGCAATGAACATTTTGGTACATGACTCTTTTTAAATTACGGTGTTCTTAGGGTATATGCCCAGTAGTGGGATTGCTGGGTCGTATGGTAGTTCAATTTGTAGTTTTTTAAGGAACTTCCATACTCTTCTCCATATTAGCTGTATCAGTTTACATTCCCACCAACAGTGCAAGAGAGTTCATTTTTCTCCACACCCATTCAAGCATTTATTGTTTCTAGATTTTTTGATGATGGCCATTCTGACTGGTGTGAGATGACATCTCATTGTACTTTTGGTTTGCATTTCTCTAATGATTAATGATGTTGAGCATTCTTTCATGTGTTTGTTGGCAGTCTGTGTATCTTCTTTGGAGAAATGTCTGTTTAGGTCTTTGGGCCATTTTTGGATTGGGTTGTTTGTTTTTTTGTTATTGAGCTGCATGAGCTGCTTGTAAATTTTGCAGATGAATCCTTTGTCAGTTGCATAATTTGCAAGTATTTTCTCCCATTCTGCGGGTTGTCTTTTGGTCTTGTTTATGGTTTCCTTTGCTGTGCAAAAGCTTTGAAGTTTCATTAGGTCCCATTTGTTTATTTTTGTTTTTATTTCCATTTCTCTAGGAGATAGGTCAAAAAGGATCTTGCTGTGATTTATGTCATAGAATGTTCTGCTTATGTTTTCCTCTAAGAGTTTTATAGTGTCTGGCCTTACATTTAGTTTTTTAATCCATTTTGAGTTTATTTTTGTGTATGGTGTTAGGGAGTTTTTTAATTTCATACATTTACATGTACCTGTCCAGTTTTCCCAGCAACACTTATTGAAGAGGCTGTCTTTTCTCAACTGTATATTCTTGCCTCCTTTATGAAAGATAAGTTGGGGCTTACCTGGTGGCAGAGTGGTTGAGAGTCTGCCTGCTGATGCAGGGGACAAGGGTTCGTGCCCCAGTCTGGGAAGATTCCACATGCGGCGGAGTGGCTAGGTCCGTGAGCCATGGCTCCTGTGCCTGCGCGTCCGGAGCCTGTGCTCCAAAACGGGAGAGGCTGCAACAGTGAGAGACCCGAATACCACAAAAATAAATAAATAAATAAAAAAGGTGACCATATGTGTGTGGGTTTAGCTCTGGGCTTTCTATCCTTTTCCATTGATCTATATTTCTTTTTTTGTGCCAGTACCATACTGTCTTGATTACTGTACCTTTGTAGTATAGTCTGAAGTCAGGGAGCCTGATTCCTCCAGCTCCATTTTTCATTCTCAAGATTGCTTTAGCTATTTGGGGTCTATTGTGTTTCCATAAAATTTGTGAAATATTTTGTTCCACTTCTGTGAAAAATGCCAGTGGTAGTTTGATAGGGATTGCATTGAATCTGTAGGTTGCTTTGGGTAGTAGAATCATTTTCACAAAGTTGATTCTTCCAATCCAAGAACATGGTATATCTCCCCATCAAGGTGTAACATCTTTAATTTCTTTCATCAGTGTCTTATAATTTTCATCAGTGTCATCAGTGTCTTATAATTTTCTGCATACAGATCTTTTGTCTACTTAGGTAGGTTTATTCCTAGATATTTTATTCTTTTTGTTGCAATGGTAAATGAGAGTGTTTTCTTAATTTCACTTTCAAATTTTTCATCATTAGTGTATAAGAAAGGAAGGGATTTCTGTGCATTAATTTTGTATCCTGCTACTTTACCAAATTCATTGATTAGCTCTAGTAATTTTATGGTAGCATCTTTAGGATTCTCTTTGTATAGTATCATGTCATCTGGAAACAATGACAGCTACACTTCTTCTTTTCTGATTTGGATTCACTTTATTTCTTTTTCTTCTCTGATTGCTGTGGCTAAAACTTCCAAAATTATTTTGAATAAGAGTAGTGAGAGTGGGCAACCTTGTCTGGTTTCTGATCTTAGTGGAACTGGTTTCACGTTTTCACCATTGAGGATGATGATGGCTGTGGCTTTGTCATATATGGCCATTATTATGTTGAGGAAAGTTCCCTCTATGCCTACTTTCTGCAGGGTTTTTATCATAAATGAGTGTTGAATTTTGTCAAAAGCTTTCTCTGCATCTATTGAGATGATCATATGTTTATTCTCCTTCAGTTTGTTAATAGGATGTATCACATTGATTGTTTTGCGTATATTGAAGAATCCTTGCATTCCTGGAATAAACCCCACTTGATTATGGTGTATGATCCTTTTAATGTGTTGTTGGATTATGTTTGCTAGTATTTTGTTGCGGATTTTTGCATCTACTCTCATCAGTGATATTGGCCTGTAGTTTTCTTTCTTTGTGACATCTTTGTCTGGTTTTGGTATCAGGGTGATGGTGGTCTCATAGAATGAGTCTGGGAGTGTTCCTTTCTCTGCTATATTTTGGAAGAGCTTGAGAAAGATAGGTGTTAGCTCTTCTCTGAATGTTTGATAGAATTCGCCTGTGAAGCCATCTGGTCCTGGGCTTTTGTTTGTTGGCAGATTTTTAATAAGAGTCTCAATTTCAATGCTCGTGATTGGTCTGTTCATATTTTTATTTCTTCCTGTTTCTGTCTTGGCACGTTGTGCAATCCTAAGAATTTGTCTATTTCTTCCAGGTTGTCCATTTATTGGCCTAGAGTTGCTTGTAGTAATGTCATGATCCTTTGTATTTCTGCAGTGTCAGTTTTTATTTCTCCTTTTTCATTTCTAATTCTATTGATTTGAGTCTTCTACCTTGTTTTCTTGATGTGTCTGGCTAATTGTTTATCAATTTTGTTTATCTTGTCAAAGAACCAGCTTTTAGTCTTATTAATCTTTGCTATTGTTTCCTTCATTTCTTTTTCATTTATTTCTGATCTAACCTTTATAATTTCTTTCCTTTGTTAACTTTGGGTTTTTTTTTTTTTTTGTTCTGTTTTCTCTAAATGCTTTAGGTGCATGTTTAGGTTCTTTATTTGAGATGTTTCCTGTTTCTTAAGGTAGGGTTGTATTGCTATAAACTTCCCTCTTAGACCTGCTTTTGTTGCTTCCCATAGGTTTTGGGTAATCGTGTCTCCATTTTCATTTGTTTCTAGTATTTCTTTTTTCCTCTTTGATTTCTTCAGTGATCACTTTGTTATTAAGTAGTATATTGCTTAGCCTCCATATGTTTGTTTTTTTTACAGATCTTTCCCTGTAATTGATATCTAGTCTCATAGCATTGCAGTGGGAAAAGATACTTGATACAATTTCAACTTTCTTAAATTTACCAAGGCTAGGTTTGTGACCCAAGATATGATCTTCCCTGCAGAATGTTCCATGAGCACTTGTGAAGAAAGTGTATTCTGTTTATTTGTATGGAATGTCCTATAAATATCAACTAAGTCCATGTTGTGTAATATATCATTTAAAGCTTGTGTTTCTTTATTTTCATTTTGCATGATCTGTCCATTGGTGAAAGTGGGATGTTAAAGTCCACTAGTATGATTGTGTTACTGTGGATTTCCCCTTTTATGGCTGTTAGTATTTGCCTTATGTATTTAGGTGCTTCCATGTTGGGTGCACAAATATTTACAACTGTTATATCTTCTTCTTGGATTGATCTTTTGATAATTATGTAGTGTCCTTCTTTGTCTCTTCTAATAGTCTTTATTTTAAAGTCTATTTTGTCTAATATGAGAATTGGTACTCCAGCTTTCTTCTGATTTCCATTTCCATGGAATATCTCTTTCCATCCCCTCACTTTCAGTCTGTATGTGTCCCTAGGTCTAAAGTGGATCTCTTGTAGACAACCTATATATGGATCTTGTTTTTGTGTCCATTCACACAGTCTGTGTCTTTTGGTGGGAGCATTTAATCCATTTACATTTAAGGTAATTATTGATATGTATGTTCCTATTGCCATTTTCTTAATTGTTTTGGGTTTGTTATTGTAGGTCTTTTCCTTCTCTTGTATTTCTTGTCTAGAGAAGTTCCTTTAGCATTTGTTGTAAAGCTGGTTTGGTGGTGCTAAACTCTCTCAGCTTTTGCTTGTCTGTAAAGGTTTTAATTTCTCCATCAAATCTGAATGAGATCTTTGCTTGATAGAGTAATCTTGGTTGTAGGATTTTCTCCTTCATCACTTTAAATATGTCCTGCCACTCCATTCTGGCTTGCAGAGTTTCTGCTGAATGATCAGCTGTTAAACTTATGGTGATTCACTTGTGTGTTATTTGTTGTTTTTCCCTTGTTGCTTTTAATATGTTTTCTTTAAGATTTTATAATTTGATTAATATATGTCTTGATGTGGTTCTCCTTTGATTTATCTTGTATGGGACTCTCTGTGCTTCCTGGACTTGATTAACTATTTCCTTTCCCATATTAGGGAACTTTTCAACTAGAATCTCTTCAAATATTTTCTCAGTCCCTTTCTTTTTCTTTTCTTCTTCTGCTACCTTTATTATTCGAATGTTGGTGCATTTAATGTTGTCCCAGAGGTCTCTGAGACTGTCCTCAGTTCTTTTCATTCTTTTTTGTTTATTCTGCTCTGCTGTAGTTATTTCCACTATTTTATCTTCCAGGTCACTTATCTGTCCTTCTGCCTCAATTATTCTGCTATTGATCCCTTCTAGAGTATTTTTAATTTCATTTATTGTGTTTTTCATTATTGCTTGTTTCCTCTTTAGTTCTTCTAGGTCTTTATTGTGTTTTTCATTATTGCTTGTTTCCTCTTTAGTTCTTCTAGGTCCTTCTAGGTCCAAAATTAAAAGACAGAAAAGCACAAGCAGATGAAGGAGGAAGGTAAAAACACAGCAGACCTAACAAATGAAGAGGAAACAAGCAGTCTACTTGAAAAAGAATTCAGGAAAATGATAGTAAAGATGATCCAAAATCTTGGAAATAGAATAGACAAAATTTCCTCCCACTGACACTAGCTCTCTGCATGTGACACATCTCACTACCCATTATAACAGCAGGTATCCCACCCCAAACATAAAATAAGAAATATGTCTGACAAAAGAATTACTTTGATAGAGTAAATAATAGAGGTTTG
This sequence comes from Globicephala melas, assembly GCF_963455315.2. Classification (NCBI taxonomy): domain Eukaryota; kingdom Metazoa; phylum Chordata; class Mammalia; order Artiodactyla; family Delphinidae; genus Globicephala; species Globicephala melas. The sequence goes on from NC_083335.1 coordinate 60,009,740, forward strand.
AGTCCTCTTATTTCTAGAATAATAGGAATCGAACCTACCCTTAAGAATTCAAAATTCTCCATGCTACCACATTACACCATAATCTATAGTAAGGTCAGCTAAATAAGCTACCTGGCCCATACCCCAGAAATGTTGGTTCATATCCTTCCCATACTAATTAACCCATTCGTCTCTATCACCCTACTAACAACCCTCATCCTAAGCACAACAATTGTAACCATTAGCTCCCATTGACTGTTTGCCTGAATTGGACTAGAAATAAATATGATAGCCATCATTCCTATCATAATAAAAAAACCTAATCCTCGAGCCACAGAAGCCTCAGCCAAATACTTTCTAACGCAAGCCACAGCATCCTCATTACTTATACTAGCAATTATTATTAACCTAATACACTCCAGCCAATGAACCATCATAAAATTATTTGACCCAACAGCATCCATTCTAATAACAATAGCTTTAGCCGTTAAACTAGGATTGTCCCCTTTTCACTTTTGAGTACCAGAAGTTACACAAGGTGTTCCCCTAAGCACAGGACTAATTCTACTTATGTGACAAAAACTCGCATCCATCTCAATCCTTTATCAAATTTCACCATCAATCAATCTACACCTAATAATTACTATATCCTTTCTATCAATTCTAATCGGAGGCTGAGGTGGACTAAACCAAACACAACTCCGAAAAATCATAGCCTACTCATCAATTGCTCACATAGGATGAATAACCACTATTTTATTATACAACCCAGCCCTCACCCTACTAAATCTATTAATTTACATTGTAATAACCTTCACCATATTTATGCTACTTATCCAAAACTCCACTACCACCACACTACTACTATCCCAAACATGAAATACAATACCTGTTATAACAACCTTTACTATGCTTACCCTACTCTCCATAGGAGGACTTCCTCCACTCACAGGGTTTATACCCAAATGAATGATTATTCAAGAACTAACAAAAAACGATACCCTCATCCTACCCACCCTCATAGCCATCACAGCTCTACTCAACCTATATTTCTATATACGCCTTACCTACACCACAGCATTAACCCTGTTCCCCTCTACCAACAACATAAAAATAAAATGACAATTCCACTCCACAAAACAAATAACCCTTTTACCAACAGCAATCGTACTATCCACAATACTTCTACCTCTTACACCAGCACTCTTTGTCCTACTATAGGGGTTTAGGTTAAATAACACCAAGAGCCTTCAAAGCCCTAAGCAAGTATAATTTTACTTAACCCCTGCCCAATAAGGATTGCAAGACCATATCTCACATCAATTGAATGCAAATCAAACACTTTAATTAAGCTAAATCCTCACTAGATTGGAGGGATACATCTCCCACGAACTTTTAGTTAACAGCTAAATACCCTAATAAACTGGCTTCAATCTACTTCTCCCACCGCGAGAAAAAAAAGCGGGAGAAGTCCCAGCAGGATTGAAGCTGCTTCTTTGAATTTGCAATTCAAAATGATTATTCACCACAGGACTTGGCAAAAAGAGGACTTTACCCCTGTCTTTAGATTTACAGTCTAATGCCTACTCAGCCATTTTACCTATGTTCATAAACCAATGACTATTCTCTACCAATCACAAAGACATTGGTACTCTGTATTTACTATTTGACGCCTGGGCAGGAATAGTGGGTACTGGTCTAAGCTTGTTGATTCGTACTGAATTAGGTCAGCCTGGCACACTTATCGGAGATGACCAACTTTATAATGTTCTAGTAACAGCTCACGCCTTCGTAATAATTTTCTTTATGGTTATACCTATCATAATTGGGGGATTTGGAAACTGACTAGTTCCCTTGATAGTTGGAGCCCCTGACATAGCATTCCCTCGTCTATATAACATAAGCTTCTGACTACTTCCCCCTTCCTTTCTACTACTGATAGCATCTTCAATAATTGAAGCCGGCGCAGGTACAGGCTGACCTGTATATCCTCCTCTAGCCGGAAATCTAGCACACGCAGGAGCCTCAGTAGACCTTACTATTTTCTCTCTGCATTTAGCCGGTGTATCTTCAATCCTTGGGGCTATTAACTTCATTACAACTATTATTAATATAAAACCACCCGCTATAACCCAATACCAAACACCTCTCTTCGTCTGATCTGTCTTGGTCACAGCAGTCTTACTCTTACTATCACTACCCGTCTTAGCAGCCGGAATTACCATACTATTAACTGATCGAAACCTAAACACAACCTTTTTCGACCCAGCAGGAGGAGGTGACCCAATCCTATATCAACACCTATTCTGATTTTTTGGCCATCCCGAAGTATATATTCTAATTCTGCCCGGCTTCAGAGTAATTTCACATATCGTTACCTATTATTCGGGGAAAAAAGAACTTTCGGGTATATGGGAATAGTATGAGCTATAGTTTCTATTGGTTTCCTGGGTTTTATTGTATGAGCTCATCATATATTTACAGTTGGAATAGACGTAGATACACGAGCATACTTTACATCAGCCACTATAATTATTGCAATTCCTACAGGAGTAAAAGTCTTCAGCTGACTGGCAACACTTCACGGAGGAAGTATTAAATGATCTCCCGCCCTAATATGAGATCTAGGCTTTATTTTCTTATTCACAGTAGGAGGTTTAACTGGTATTATCCTGGCTAACTCATCCCTAGACATTATTCTCCACGACACCTATTATGTGGTTGCCCATTTTCACTACGTGCTTTCAATAGGAGCTGTCTTCGCCATCATAGGAGGTTTCGTCCACTGATTTCCACTATTTTCAGGCTATACACTTAACCCAACATGAACAAAAATCCAATTCATAATTGTATTCGTAGGTGTGAATATGACATTCTTTCCACAACACTTCCTAGGCCTATCTGGAATACCTCGTCGATACTCCGACTACCCAGATGCCTACACAACATGAAATACCATCTCATCAATAGGCTCCTTTATCTCACTGACAGCAGTCATACTGATAATCTTCATTATCTGAGAAGCATTCACATCTAAACGGGAAGTATTAGCAGTAGACCTCACCTCCACAAACCTTGAATGACTAAACGGATGTCCTCCACCATATCACACATTTGAGGAACCGGTATATGTTAACCTAAAATATTCAAGAAAGGAAGGAATCGAACCCCCTCTAATCGGTTTCAAGCCAACATCATAACCATTATGTCTTTCTTTATGAGTGAGGTATTAGTAAAGTCTTACGTAACTTTGTCAAAGTTAAATCACAAGTGAAAATCCTGTATATCTCCATGGCATACCCCTTCCAACTAGGCTTACAAGACGCAGCATCACCTGTTATAGAAGAACTCCTACAGTTTCATGACCACGCATTAATGATTGTTTTCCTAATTAGCTCCCTAGTCCTCTATATTATTACACTAATACTTACAACCAAATTAACACACACTAGTACAATAGACACTCAAGAAGTAGAAACTATTTGAACTGTCCTCCCAGCCGTTATCTTAATTATAATCGCCCTACCTTCTCTACGAATTCTCTACATAATAGACAAAATTAACAATCCCTCCCTTACCGTAAAAACAATAGGGCATCAATGATATTGAAGCTATGAATATACTGACTACGAAGACCTAAATTTTGACTCCTACATGATTCCAACCTCGGACCTAAAACCAGGAGAACTACGATTGCTAGAAGTAGATAATCAAATGGTCCTACCCATACAAATAACAATCCGAATACTAGTTTCCTCAGAAGATGTATTACACTCATGAGGTGTTCCTTCCCTAGGTCTAAAAACAGATGCAATTCCTGGACGCCTAAACCAAACAACCCTAATATCAACATGACCTGGCCTGTTCTACGGACAATGTTCAGAAATCTGTGGCTCAAATCACAGCTTTATGCCAATCGTTCTCGAATTAGTACCCTTAGAGAACTTTGAAAAATGATCTGCATCCATATTATAATTTCCTTAAGAAGCTAAACTAGCGTTAACCTTTTAAGTTAAAGATTGAGAGTTATAAACTCCCCTTAATGACATGCCACAACTAGATACATCAACATGACTCCTTACCATTCTCTCTATGATCTTTACCCTCTTCACATTACTTCAACTAAAAATCTCAAAGCATTTTTATTCTCTTTCCCCCAAACCAATGTGCACTAAATTACAAAAACAACAAACCCCTTGAAATTACACATGAACGAAAATCTATTTGCCCCTTTCATAATCCCGATTATACTAGGTATTCCTATCACTACTTTAATTATTATATTTCCCACCATACTATTCCCAACACCAAATCGATTAATCAATAATCGTATAATCGCTATCCAACAATGACTAACCAAACTCACATCAAAGCAACTGATAGTTACACATAACCTCAAAGGACAAACCTGATCTCTAATACTTATCTCACTTTTCCTATTCATCGCTTCCACAAATCTTCTTGGAATATTACCCCACTCATTTACACCCACTACTCAACTCTCTATAAATTTAGGCATAGCTATTCCATTATGAGCTGGCACTGTCATTATCGGTTTCCGTAACAAGACAAAAATATCCCTAGCCCACCTTTTACCACTAGGCACACCCACTTTCCTGATCCGTATATTAGTAATAATCAAAACTATCAGCCTATTTATTCAACCTTTAGCTCTAGCAGTACGGCTAACAGCTAACATCACAGCAGGTCACCTATTACTACACCTAATCGGAAGTGCAACTCTTGCATTAATAGATATTAGTCTATTCACAGCCCTCATCACATTCACCATCCTCACCCTATTAGTCATTCTTGAATTCGCCATAGCCCTAATCCAAGCCTACGTATTCACCTTACTAGTAAGCCTATACTTGCAGGACAATACATAATGACCCACCAAACCCACTCATATCATATAGTAAACCCCACTCCTTGACCACTTACAGGAGCTCTCTCAGCATTTCTTATAACATCAGGCCTAATCATATGATTCCACTTCAACTCAATAATCTTACTGACTTTAAGCTTTTTGACAAATACCCTAACAATATACCAATGATGACGAGATATTGTCCGAGAAAGCACTTTCCAAGGCCACCACACACCAACCGTTCAAAAAGGGCTCCGATATGGTATAATCTTATTTATCTTATCAGAAGTCCTATTCTTTACAGGCTTCTTCTGGGCCTTTTACCATTCAAATCTTGCCCCTACTCCTGAATTAGGAGGCTCCTGACCACCAATGGGTATCCACCCTCTAAATCCACTAGAAGTCCCACTCCTCAATACCTCTGTACTATTAGCTTCCAGTGTATCTATCACTTGAGCCCATCATAGTCTCATAGAAGGCGACTGCAAACATATACTCCAAGCTCTTCTCATCACAATCATACTCGGCCTCTATTTCACCCTACTTCAAGCATCAGAATACTATGAAGCCCCATTTAAAATCTCAGACAGAGTCTATGGGTCTATCTTCTTTGTAGCCACAGGCTTCCACAGACTACACGTCATCATCGGATCAACTTTCCTTATCGTCTGCTTTATACGTCAAATAATATTCCACTTTACATCAAATTACCACTTTGGCTTCGAAGCTGCTGCTTGATACTGACATTTCGTAGATGTTGTATGATTATTCCTCTATGTATCAATCTATTGATGAGGTTCATAGTCCTTTTAGTATTAACAAGTACAACTGACTTCCAATCAGTTAGTTTCGGTACACCCTGTAAAAGAACAATAAACCTTCTATTAACGCTACTGACGAACACAACCCTAGCCTTACTACTCATACTTATCGCTTTTTGACTCCCCCAACTAAACGTCTATGCAGAAAAAAACAGCCCTTACGAATGTGGCTTTGACCCAATAGGATCTGCTCGTCTACCCTTTTCCATAAAATTTTTCCTAGTAGCAATTACTTTCCTCCTTTTCCACCTAGAAATTGCTCTCCTGCTCCCCTTACCTTGAGCAATCCAAACAAAAAACCTAACAACAATACTCCTCATGGCCCTATTCCTAATCTCCCTACTGGCAGCTAGCCTAGCCTATGAATGAACCCAAAAAGGCCTAGAATGAGATAAATATGATACTTAGTTTAAAATAGAACAAGTGGTTTCGACCCACTAGACTGTGATCTAAACTCACAAGTACCAAATGTCTCTAGTCCACATTAACATTTTAATTGCCTTTACAATATCCCTCACAGGTTTATTAATATACCGATCCCACCTAATATCTGCATTACTATGCTTAGAAGGCATAGTATTATCATTATTTATTCTAGCAGCCCTTACAATCCTAAACACACACTTCACTCTGGCCAACATGATACCAATCATCCTCTTAGTATTTGTAGCCTGCGAGGCAGCTATTGGACTAGCCTTACTAGTCATAGTTTCCAACACATATGGTACCGACTACATACAAAACCTTAACCTCCTTCAATGCTAAAATTCATTGTTCGTACTATTATACTTATACCTTTAACTTGACTATCAAAAAGTAACTTTATCTGAATTAATACTACAACCCACAGTTTACTTATCAGCTTTACAAGCTTACTTCTACTTAACCAATTTAACGATAACAGCCTTAACTATTCTTTAACATTTTTCTCTGACTCCCTTTCCACACCACTCTTAATATTAACAATATGACTTCTTCCCTTGACATTAATAGCAAGCCAATCTCACCTCCTAAAAGAACCACTTACCCGAAAAAAACTCTACATTACAATACTAATTTTACTACAAATCCTCTTAATTATAACCTTTACTGCTATAGAATTAATTATGTTTTATATTACATTTGAAGCCACATTAATTCCTACTCTCATTATCATTACCCATTGAGGCAAGCAAACAGAACGACTTAACGCAGGGCTCTACTTCTTATTTTATACACTCATAGGATCTCTCCCCTTACTAGTAGCACTAACATATCTACAAAATACAGTAGGCTCACTAAATTTCCTATTATTACAATACTGAGCCCAACCACTACCAACTTCCTGATCTAATACTTTCATATGATTAGCTTGCATAATAGCCTTCCTAGTAAAAATACCCCTTTACGGACTACATCTTTGATTACCTAAAGCACATGTAGAGGCCCCTATTGCAGGTTCAATAGTCCTTGCAGCTGTACTACTAAAGCTCGGAGGCTATGGCATACTACGAATCACATCAATTCTTAATCCCCTAACAGAACACATAGCCTATCCTTTCCTTGTACTATCCCTATGAGGAATAATCATAACCAGTTCTATCTGTTTACGCCAAACAGATCTAAAATCACTAATTGCATACTCCTCAGTCAGCCACATAGCACTCGTCATTGCAGCTATCCTTATCCAAACCCCTTGAAGTTACATAGGAGCTACCACCTTAATAATTGCCCATGGCCTTACATCCTCCATATTATTCTTTTTAGCAAATTCAAACTACGAACGTATTCATAGCCGAACCATAATCCTAGCACGAGGCCTACAAGTTTTTTTCCCACTAATAGCTACCTGATGACTATTAGCATGTCTAACAAACCTCGCCCTACCCCCTACCATCAACCTGATCGGAGAACTACTCGTAATTATATCAACTTTCTCATGATCAAACCTCACTATCATCCTCATGGGAACAACTATTGTAATCACAGCCCTCTACTCCCTATACATACTAATCATAACACAACGCGGCAAACACACACCATATTAACAACCTTACCCCTACTTTTACACGGGAACATACCTTAATGGCCCTACACATTATCCCCCTCCAACTCCTGTCACTAAATCCTAAAATCATTCTAGGACCTCTCTATTGTAAGTATAGTTTAAAAAAAACATTAGTTTGTGAAACTAAAAACAGAAGACAAAAACTTCTTACTTACCGAAAAAGTATTGCAAGAACTGCTAATTCATGCCCTCCACACTTAACAATGTGGCTTTTTCAAGCTTTTAAAGGATAGTAGTTATCCATTGGTCTTAGGAACCAAAAAATTGGTGCAACTCCAAATAAAAGTAATAAACTTATTTACTTCTTCCGCCCTACTCACACTACTCATACTGATCGCCCGTCATAGCATCTAGTACAAACCTCTACAAAAACAACAAGTACCAACATTATGTAAAAAATATAACCCTCTTTGCTTTCATCACCAGCCTAATCCCAATAATAATATTTATCCATACAAATCAAGAAATACTCATTTCAAACTGACACTGAATTACTATCCATACCCTTAAACTAACACTCAGCTTTAAAATAGACTACTTTTCACTTATATTTATACCCGTAGCACTATTCATTACATGATCTATCATAGAATTTTCAATATGATATATGCACTCCGACCCTCACATCAACCAATTCTTCAAATACCTACTTATTTTCCTCATTACCATACTTATCCTCGTCACAGCTAACAACCTCTTCCAATTATTTATCGGATGAGAGGGAGTAGGAATCATATCTTTCCTATTAATTGGCTGATGATTCGGATGAACAGACACTAATACAGCCGCTCTTCAAGCAATCCTATATAATCGTATTGGAGACATCGGATTCCTTCTATCCATAGCCTGATTCTTACATAATACAAACGCATGAGACTTACAACAAATCTTCACACTCAACCAAAATCCCCCAATCCTCCCTCTTATAGGACTCACATTAGCCGCAGCTGGAAAATCAGCCCAATTTGGTCTACACCCCTGACTACCCTCAGCAATAGAAGGTCCCACTCCAGTTTCAGCCCTGCTCCATTCAAGCACAATAGTCGTAGCAGGAATTTTCCTTCCTATCCGCTTCTACTCTCTAACAGAAAATAACAAATTTATTCAAACAATAATACTTTCTCTAGGTGCCCTCACCACCCTATTCACAGCTATCTGTGCCTTAACCCAAAATGATATCAAAAAAATTATTGCTTTTTCCACCTCCAGTCAACTTGGCCTAATAATAGTAACGTTAGGCCTCAACCAACCGCACCTAGCCTTCCTGCACATTTGTACACATGCTTTCTTCAAAGCTATGTTATTCTTATGTTCCGGCTCCATCATTCACAATCTAAACAATGAACAAGACATTCGAAAGATAGGAGGACTATACAAAATCCTTCCCTTCACTACAACTGCCCTAATCATTGGCTGCTTCGCACTAACAGGAATACCATTTCTCACAGGATTCTACTCTAAAGACCTCATCATTGAAGCTGCCACTTCGTCTTATACCAACGCCTGAGCCCATTCTGTCTTTTCATTTTGCTTATCGTACTGTGTTTGGGGTCTCCTTTTTGCAGTCTGCAAGTTCGTTGTTCCCATTGTTTTTGATGTCTGGCCCCAGTGGCTAAGGTTGGTTTAGTGGCTGGTGTAGGTTTCCTGGTGGAGGGGACTAGTGGCTGTGTTCTGGTAGTTGATGCTTGATCTTGTCTCTCAGGTGGGAAGGTCCATGTCTGGTGGTGTTTTTCGGGCTGTCTGTGGCCTTATTATGATTTTAGGCAGCCTCTCTGCTATTGGATGGGGCAGTGTTCCTGTCTTGCTAGTTGTTTAGCATTGGTGTCTGGCACTGTAGCTTGCTGGTCATTCAGTGAAGCTGGGTCTTGGTGTTGAGATGAAGATCTCTGGGAGATTTTCACTGTTTGATATTACGTGGAGGCTGGAGGTGTCTTGTGGACCAGTGTCCTGAACTTGGCTCTCCCACCTCAGTGGCACAGCCCTGACGCCTGGCTGGAGCACCACATGGCTCAGAATAAAAAGGAGAAAAAATAGAAAGAAAGAAAGAAAGAAAAGAAAGAAAGAAAGAAAGAAAGAAAGAAAGAAAGAAAGAAAGAAAGAAAGAAAGAAAGAAAGAAAGGAAGAAAGAAAGAGGATAAAATAAAATAAAGATAAATAAAGTTATTAAAAAATAATTATTAAGAAAAAAAATTTAAAAAGTAAAAAAAAAAAGCCGATGGACAGAACCTTAGGATAAATCATGAAAGCAAAGCTATATGGACAAAATCACACACAGAAGCTTACACATACACACTCACAAAAAGAGAAAAAGGGAAAAACACAGATATATCATGGCTCCCAAAGTCCAACTCCTCAGTTTGGTATGATTCGTTGTCTATTCAGGTATTCCACAGATGCAGGGTACATCAAGTTGATTGTGGAGTTTTAATCTGCTGCTTCTGAGGCTGCTGGGAGAAATTATCCTTTCTCTTCTTTTTTCACACAGCTCCTGGGGTTCAGCTTTGGATTTGGCCCCACCGCTGCATGTAGTTCACCTGAGCGCATATGTTCTTCACTCAGACAGGACCGGGTTAAAGGAGCAGCTGATTTTGTGGCTCTGGCTCACTCAGGCTGGGGGGAAGGAGGGGTACGGATGTGGGGTGAACCTGCGGCAGCAGAGGCCAGCTTGACGTTGCACCAGCCTGAGGCCTGCCATGTGTTCTCCCGTGGAAATTGTCCCTGGATCACGGGTCCCTGGCAGTGGCGGTCTGCACAGGCTTCCAAGAGGGGAAGGTGGGGATCATGACTTGTGCTCGCGCACAGGCTTCTTGGTGGTTGAATCAGCAGCCTTAGCGTCTCATGCCCATCTCTAGGGTCCGTGCTGATAGCCATGGCTCATGCCCATCTCTGGAGCTCCTTAAAGCAGCGCTCTTAATCCCCTCTGCTAGTGCACCAGAAAACAAAGAGGCAAGAAAAAGTCTCTGGTCTCTTCAGCAGCTCCAGACTTTTCCCCGTACTCCTTCCCAGCTAGCCGTGGTGCACTAACCCCTTCAGGCTGTGTTCACACCACCAACCCCAGTCCTCTCCCTGCATCTGACCGAAGCCCGAGCCTCAGCCTCCTGCCCCTGCCCATCCCGGCGGTGAGCATACAGGCCTCTAGGGCTGGTGAGTGCTGGGGAGCACCAATCCTCTGTGCGGGAATCTCTGTGATTTTCCCTCTGCACCCCTGTTGCATGCACTCTCCTCCGTGGCTCTGAAGCTTCCCCCTCTGCCACCTGCAGTCTCTGCCCATGAAGGGGCTTCTAGTGTGTGGAAACATTTCCTCCTTCACAGCTCTCTCCCACTGGTGAATGTACCATCCCTATTCTTTTGTCTTTGTATTTTCTGTTTTCTTTTGCCCTACCCAGGTATGTAGGGAGTTTCTTGCCTTTTGGGAGGTCTGAGGTCTTCTGCCAGCATTCAGTTGGTGTTCTATAGGAGCAGTTCCACGTGTAGATGTATTTCTGATGTATCTGTGCGGTGGAAGGAGATCTCCACGTCTTACTCTTCCGCCATCTTCTCAAATCTCTCATATTAGGTTTTTATTCCATTCTGTATTTTTTTTTTTGGATTTTGTGTTAGGTAGTGTTCTAATTTCATTCTTTTACATGTAGCTGTCCAGTTTCCCCAGCACCACTTATTGAAGAGGCAGTCTTTTCTGCACTGTATTTTCTTGCTTCCTTTGTCATAATTTAGGTGACCATATGTGTCTGGGTTTATCTCTGGGCTTTTGATCTATATTTCTGTCTTTGTGCCAGTACAATACTCTCTTGATTAATGTAGCTTTGTAGTATAATGTGACATCAAGGAGCCTGTTTCCTCCAGCACCATTTCTCTTTTGTAAGATTGCTTTGGCTATTCTGTGTTTTTTGTGTTTCCATACAAATTGTAAAATATTTTTCTAATTCTGTGAAAAATGCCATTGGTAGTTTAATAGGTATTGCAAGGAATCTGTAGATTGTTTTGTGTAGTACAGTTATTTTTACAATATTGATTGTTCCAATCCAAGAACATGGTATATTTCTCCATCTGTTTATGTCATCTTTGATTTCTTTCATCAGTGTTTTATAGTTTTCTTAGTACAAGCCTTTTGCCTCCTTAGGTAGGTTTATGCCTAGGTATTGTATTGTTTTTGTTGTGGTGGTAAATGTGATAGTTTCCTTAATTTCTCTTTCTGATCTTTTGTTCTTAGTGTATAGGAATGCAAGAATTTTATGTTCCTGCAAACAGTGACAGTTTTATTTCTTCTTCTCCAGTTTTTATTCCTTTTATTTCTTTTTCTTCTCTGATTGCTGTCCCTAGCACATGCAAAACTATGTTGAATAGGAGTAGTGAGAATGACCATCCTTAACTTGTTCCTGATTTTAAAGGAAATGCTTTCAGTTTTTAACCATTGAGAATGATGTTTGTTGAGAGTTAGTCACATATGGCCTTTATTATGTTTAGGTAGGTTCCCTCTATGCCCATTTTCTGGAGAGTTTTTTTTATCATAAATTGGCATTAAATTTTGTCAAAAGCTTTTTCTCCATCTATTGAGATGATCATGTGGTTTCTATTCCTTAATATTTTTTTTTAAAGAAGATGTTGGGGGTAGGAGATTATTAATTACTTTATTTATTTTTGCTGTGTTGGGTCTTCATTTCTGTGCAAGGGCTTTCTCTAGTTGTGGCAAGTGGGGGCCAATCTTCATCGTGGTGTGAGGGCCTCTCACTATCGTGGCCTCTCTTGTTGTGGAGCACAGGCTCCAAATGCGCAGGCTCAGTAGTTGTGGCTCATGGGCCTAGTTGCTCTGCGGCATGTGGGATCCTCCCAGACCAGGTCTCGAACCCGTGTCCCCTGCATTAGCAGGCAGATTCTCAACCACTGTGCCACGAAGGAAGCCTCTCAATTTGTTAATATGGTGTATCACATTGATTGATTTGCATATATTGAAGACTCTTCATCCCTGGGATAAACCCCACTTGTTCATCGTGTATGATTCTTTTAATGTGTTGTTGGATTCTGTTTGCTAGTATTTTGTTCAGGATATTTGCATCTATGTTCATCAGTAATATTGGTCTCTAATTTTATTTCTTTTTCCTTTTTTTTGATATCTTTAGTTTTGGTATCAGGGTGATGGTGGCCTTGTAGAAAGAATTTGGGTGTGTTCCTCCCTCTGCATTTTCTTAGAAGTGTTTGAGAAACATTGGTGTTTGCTCTTCTCTAAATGTTTGATAGAATTGACCTGTGAAGCTCTCTGGTCCTGCACTTTTGTTTGTTGGAAATTTTTAAATTACAGTTTCAATTTTATTACTTGTGAGAGGTCTTGTTTATATTATGTAATTCTTCCTGGATAAGTATTGGAAAATTGTACCTTTCCAAGAATTTGTCCATTTCTTCATGGTTGTCTATTTCATTGGCATACAGTTGTTTCTAGTAGTCTCTTATAATCCTTTGTATTTCTGTGGTGTCAGTTATGATGTCTCCATTTTCATTTCTAATTTTATTGATTTGTGTCCTTCCCTTTTTTTCCTGATGAGTCTGGCTAAAGGTTTATCTTCTCAAAGAACCACCTTTTAGTTTTATTGATCTTTGCTATTGTTTTCTTCATTTTTATTTCATTTATTTCTGCTCTGATCTTTATGATTTCATTCCTTCTACTGAGTTTGGGTTTTCTTTGTTCTTATTTCTCTAGTTGCTTTAGGTGTAAGGTTAGATTTTTTTATTTGAGATTTTTCTTGTTTCTTGAGGTGAGATTGTATTGCTATAAACTTCACTCTTAGAACTGGTTTTGCATTACATTATATTTAATGCTAACTCTGAAGACATACTGGTATAAATTAAACCAACAATCTTAAAATTAGCTTTTATTTACTAAAGATTATCCTAGATCATGTAACTTTGAAAAACTTTGTTGTTAATTTTTATTACATATAATATATAAGTGCTTGTTTAAGCCAATTAACTAGAGCTCTTATACAAATTAATTTTGTCAATATTATCTAGAGGTAGAAAAACACCATATCTAAACTACCCACATATAGACAGACACAGTAAAAGAGCTTACAGTTTTCATTTTGAAAGTTTAGTCATGAATCAGGTACAATACAAAACCCACTAGTTTATAAGTAACAGTTGGAATAAACTAAGTTTACTCACAAATAAACTATTTTTTTATTTGTGGATAAGGTTTTTATAATCTGTATTTACCCTTAACAAGCAATTTTAAGGAGACTGTTTGGGTAAGAGTTCTTATAGCAATTTGTGTTTTAAAAGGTCTTGTTCCCTTTTCAATTTTATTCCTTAGTTTCAAGTTCTACCAATTTATATAATCTGTGTTTAGTCTCAGGCAATGTGGGCTGTGTTTACATTTCAAAGACATGATGAGTTTTATAACTTTAAGGGGGAGATATTAAAACATAAGTTTTCTCCTAGGACTTTTGTAGTATATTTGTCTATTATCATAAGTGTTAGAGTAGTATTATTAATTTTTTTCCTGGGTACAGAACAATTTTCACAAATATCCTACAAGTATTTTGAGAGGGATATATAAGGCCTTGGGAATGGTAAATATAGGCGGGTCTTGACATATTTCTGAATAGTACTTCTCCTTTTGTAGAGATTTGCAAGACAAAAACAGCTTTTTTTAAAATAAACCCTTGAATACACCCTTCCAGATTATTTATTTTCTGATTACTTTTAGGAGGTCTGGAGAATTGCTGAAGAGAAAGGATTTTAAGAAGAAGATTTTATGTTGTATCTTTAAGTTTTTTTTTTTTTTTTTCCATCTTAGTAAAGGATTCCTTAAGGCTGGTCATTATACTTTTTTTTCCTTCAGTTTGATCCTCCCATAAGTACCAATATAACAGATGTTTATAATAAAAGCTCTCAAGAAAGTTTTTTTCTTATAAATATAGCCAGTATAAAGATCCTTCACCTGACCATTGACAAGTAGGAGATTTTATTAATTTCAAATAGTGACAAACCAGTAAGTCTTTTTTTATGGATTAACACAATATGCAAGAGGCATCTCACAGGCTTTCCTTGTGGTGCAGTGGTTGAGAGTCCGTCTGCAGTTCATGCCACGGTCCGGGAGGATCTCACATGCCGTGGAGCGGCTGGGCCCATGAGTCATGGCCGCTGAGCCTGCGAGTCCGAAGCCTGTGCTCCACAACGGGAGAGGCCACAACAGTGAGAGGCCCGTGTACCACAAAAAAAAAAAAAAAAAAAAAAGAGGCATCTCACAAGAGTATGTAGTCCTCACAAGATCCAAATATTTATTTCCACACTTAGTATAAGAAAGTAAAAGCCCTTTGTGAGACAGGAAGGAAGGAGACAGGGCACAACTATTAAAAGGATGACACAACAATTAAGAAGAATGGAACACCAAGAAAAATGGTTAGAACCTATTAGGCCCAAGATGGCAGAAGATTTGACTTCCAGTAGATCTTGAGCTTCATTATACGTTCATTGTAATGCATTAGCATGCTAAGTGACACACCCACAGGCACCCTGACAGTTCCGAGGTCCACCATAAAAGGCCAAAAAGTGGGTGGTGCACCAATTCCTGGAAATCCTCACCCCTTCTCCAAGATAGTTAGAATATTCCTCCCATTTATTAACCTATGAAATTACTCAGCCCATAAAAAGTAACCACTCCCACACCTTGGGGCCACTCTCACTTTCCTAGACAACCCCATGCTCTGTGGCTGTCTCTTGCCTTCTAAGAAAGTCTACACTCTGTCTATGGAGTGTGTATCTCTCCAAATAAACCTGCTTTCACTTTACTATGTCTCACTCTTGAATTCTTTCCTGTGTGAAGCCAAGGACCCTCACTTGGCAGCCTGTCCCAGGGACTCACCTGAGACCTGGGACATGACCATCTTCTAGTGTTCCACTTTTTCTACATTTGTTACTACAAGCAGTAACAATGATGTAGTGAAAACAGTGTATCTGGTGTCCCACAAAATTGGGTACCTCCAGCCATAAGCCCACAAATTTATGGAATCCAGTAGGTGCTCCTAGAATGGGATTTTTCCAGTACTAACAAGCAATTTAGGTTGAGATGACAAAGGTCCTTTATTGACAGGGATCCCATATGAAAAACTTTCCTGAGGGCTGGCATGGGCCGACAAAGAGCGTGTTACTTGTGAAAATTCATGTCTCAGAACTCCAGTCTATTTGATTAGCCACCAGATGCACCCACATAAATGCACCTTCTGGGTGGTTAAGAACAGAGAGAATATTCTCACTGGACAGAAAGCCAAGTTCTCAGGGCATAGAGCAAGGTGGAAGAAAAACCCTCATTTGGTTTGTACACAAAGGATCCACAGCAACGTTTGTCTAAATAGATACTGGTCTGGTGAGAAATATTAACTCACTAGTCTGTGAGACCCCCTCAGCAGCAGGCTTATAGGGCCTATGCCTGCATTCTGCCCTATAGTTCATACTCCTTATGACAAATACAAGAACAGACAGGTACAGCAAAAAAACACTGACCATTTCTTGAAGGAAAAGGTCCCCCAAGAGTTGCTAAGTCCAAGGAACTAGATCCACAAATAATTTTCTCCTGCTAAACTAAACTTAGAGAGAGATAGAAAGGAGTCTTACCACTTTTTCTTCCACCAGATCTTGCAAGCAGTGTTCTGGGAGGCCGACGTGGTAAGGCATCTTATTTTCTGCTAGACTTTTTCAAATGTCTCAGGATGTCTTAGTTGCAGCATGCTATATGTGGAAAGCAGGGTCCCATGAGTGTCTGGCTGGCTTGCCAACTGTTGGAAAGGGGAAAAGTTTTCCCTCTAGCCACTTGAGTTCTTGTAGCTGGATTAATAATAAAATTGACACAAGGCAGATTAATAGAAGGAAATGAAACAAATTTTAGCAGGCAACTTTTATACTTTTTTAGACAGAGAAACAATAAATTTATGAGGAATTGATAGGAAGAAAGAGAAACTTGGGTTTTGGGTGCTCTATTCGTGAAGACTCTAGAGTTTGGGCATGGGGAAGTAAACTAAAGAAGTAAGAAGGTTTGGGTGTGGGGTAGTAAACTAAAGAAGTAAATAGGCTTTTTGGCCAGATTTTCCTTCTCTGGTGATAAGGGTGCCCTTCTACTTCCAGATGTAGGAAGTGTACATTTCACATGAAATATTTAAAGCCTGCTTTCAGGGAGACAGAAATGAAGGTCAGAGTGTCTCTTTTGAATTGGCTATTTCTTAAGTAACTTTCATTCAAAATTATCAATATGCCACATATTGACTTTTTTTAATGGAATAACACAACATGCAAGAGACATCTTGCATGAGGCATGTTTTGGGGTATCCTACACTGGATCCCAACAATTGAAACATTTATTTCCCCAGAAAAAGAAAAATAGAAGAGAATCAGTATTTGCTTTGTTATTTATATTAAAAAAAAATCCTGCCCCATGTTGTGGGATGTAAGGGGTGGGAGAGAGAGAGAGAGAGAGATGGAGAGGTGCAAATATGTAGTGGCATAAAGGCAAAATAACTTTTTTCTCTATGCAAGGTCAGATCAAAACTCTTATTTGAAGATCTATATTTTCATCTACAGCTCTCTTCAGATGAATGCTTTATTTTCTTAAACATATGAGGGAAAAGGTGTTTGTGAATATCACAAATAAACTGAAATGCTATTCCTCAGTTCTTCCACTTGTACTATCTGCAAGACTATTTGGTGATACTTTGGAGTAATTCTAGATAACACACAATTCAGCTCTGTACAAAACACTGGAGTAAGAAATATCAGTGATGACAATAGGTAGCATTTCTTGTACCAACAGTTCAAAAACTCTCAAAAGCTACTTCTAACCTGAGTTTTTACAATGGAAAAGCACAAGGATTTCTTTTATAGAGCACTCTAATACTTATGGCTGTTTTAAAATATGACTATATTTTTGGAGTTACCTTAGATTCAGAAAGATAATTAATCCATTTGAAATTAAGTGGCATAGCCATTTGTCTGGGCCAGTTATCTATTTTTTTAATAGTGTTAAAAAAGACAAAGTCAAAATTTTGAACCCCAGATGCATCAGTTAACATCAGAGCCCTAAATCTATAGTCACAGCCTAACTCCAGACTGCAGTCACCATGAGAAAACAGCCATCATGCTGGCTCCAAAAGAGATGATAAGTCAGAGAACATGAGAGGTAAAAAAATATCAGTGTACAGGGGCAATTGTAAGCATGTTTTCTTTACATAGAGATGAATACACACGTGTCCTTGGGAAGGAAAATACTCCAGATTATTTATAAATAATAATTCAATAATTATGAATATTCAAGAAGTTCAGAATATGGTATCTGTTACATGGAGGGAACTGGTTGTTAGTTTCTATAATTCAAACCACCTTACAATTTCTCATTACATGTCTTTTGCACATGTAAAAATCATTTTGACATAGTTTGATTAATCATTCCAGAAAATAAAAATGCAGGGCATTGTAATCCATATTTGCTTTATAATATATTTGAGTAAAGGGCTAGTAGCATCATTTTTGCTCCTGAAGGACAAGGACACAGTTTTTAAATTTTATGCACATTAATATTTCTATAAGCATAATAAGTTGTTAACCAGTTGATTCTGTGCTGGTTTAAAAATATGAATTGAATAACCTAGGAAACTATGGAGTCACTTGTAGCTAATCACTGGGCAAATGCTTTTCAAAAGACAGGATTTAGGTTTCTATCTCTTTTGGATGCTCCCAGAGTGGCCAGAATAGAGACCAATAAAGAAAGAATGAATGATTGAATGAATGGGTAGAAAAATAAAGCTTCTATTATACCTGGGACTCTAGTCTTCTCTGCTTTTTGTGTGCTTTCAAAGTGTTGACAATTTGGATTTAGATAACTCAATTATAAAAGCTCTTTCCTATCTATTGTTTTATTTAATATTTTTTGAAAAATTTTAATCAACAAAGAGGACATTATTATTGTTTTAAGAATGTATGTGCAAGGCTAGATTGGGTTACGGTAAGAAAAACAAGATAAAGAGGAAAAAGAAGAAGGGTGAAACAATAAATATTGATACTAGAATTTTTTATAATGTTAAAATATATAAAATATATCATATATCTTTTAAAACATTTTTAAGCATAAAATTTAGTGGCATTAATTACATTAACAATCATCACCACAATCTAAATTATTTCCATCACCCCAAACAGAAACTTTGCACCCATTAACCAATGTTTTAATTTTACTCTCTTCCTGTCTCCTGGTAAGAGCTAATCAATGCTCTGTCTTTATGAATTTATCTATTATAAATATCTCATATAAATGGAATCATGCAATGTTTGTTCTTTCATGTCTGGGTTATTAGCATGGTGCTTTCAAGGTTCATCCATGCTGTAGCAGGTATAGTAATTTGATTCTTTTTATGGACAAATAATATTCTATAGTATGTATACACCACTTTTATTTATCTATTCCCTTGATGGACATTTGGGTTGTTTCCACAATTTGGCCATTGTAAACAACACTGCAATGTTTGAGTCACTCTTTAATTTTGGGGGGTATATACCTAGGAATATAAGTGCTGGTTTATATAGTAATATTACGTTTAACTTTTTGAGGAGCCATCAAATTGTTTTCCACAGTGAGCACACCATTTTACATTCACAAGAGCAATGTATGAGAGTTCCAATCTCCCTATTCTCATCAACACTTGTTCTTTTTTAAAAAAGTATAGCCAACTTAATGGATATGAAGTGGCATCTCATTGTGATTTTAATTTTCCTAATGACAAATGATTTGAGTATCTTTCGAAGTGTGTGCTGGTCATTTGTATACCTTATTTATGGAAATGTTTATTCAAGCCACTTCCCCATAAATTAAAAGGGTTGCTTATCATCTTAGTTGAGTTGTAGGAGTTCTTTAGATATTCATGAAGTTAAATCATTATCAAATATAAACTGTGTAAATATTTTCACCCATTCTTTAAGCTGTCTTCTTGTTTTCTTTTTTTATTAATTTAAACTTAATTAAATTTACTTTCTTTGGCTGCAGCGTGCAGCTTGTGAGATCTTATTTCCCCCACCAAGGATTGAACCTGTGCCATTGGTTAGTGAATGCACATCATCCTAACCACCGGACCACCAGGGAATTCCTTTCTTGTTTTCTTAATAATGTTATTCATGCACAAAAGTTTTTAATTTTGATGACGTCCAGTATATGTATTTTATATTTTATTGTTTATGCTTTCGGTGTCATATCTAAGAATCCATTTCCTACACAAGGCCATGAAGATTTATTGCTATATTTACTTCTAACAGTTTTATGGTTTATCTCTTACATTTAAGTCACTGATACATTTCAAGTTAATTTACAATGTAAGCTAGAGAGCCAATTTTATTTTTTTTCATGTTTATATCCAGTTGTCCTGACACAACTTCTTGAAGAGACTGATCTTTCCTCCACTGTATGGTTTTAACACACTGGTGGAAAGTCAATTGATCAAATGTTAATTTCAGCAAAATTGCAGACTAAGAAATTCTGAGCTATTGTTCACCTATGGAAATATCAGAAAACCACCAGAAACTGTCTGAACTATTCTTATAGGAGCACTGGAAAACATTCAGGTTCTACAGAAACCAAATAAATGCCCAATCAAGAAAAAGCCACCTACAAAACAGTAGGAAGTTTAATGACTTTTGTTTGTACTTAGCTCTCAAGCCAGCAGAAATAGAATATAACTTTTTTGTAGTGTTCTAACCTACCAAATGCCTGAAGAAATGGTCTCTGTCTTGCCTAACTCAGATCTCAGCCAGAGAAAAGTGATTGGCAATACTTGCACAAACAGCATGAGGACTACAGACCTGCAGATGGCTGGAGAAAGATACTACAGATGAAAATAATATAATAGACCATATAAGGCCTCAGGAAGAGCTGGGGTGAAACTTTGTGTGAAATTAAGACACTTGAATGATGCTATGTATATGGGGGAATTGAGAAAACTAACCAAGCCCAGGTAAGGTTCATGCTCATAAAAGAATGGAGAAAATCTTAAACTTTTTAACTCAGTCATATGAAGATATAAAAATCTCCTATAAAGATAAATATACAGTTAAACATAAAAAACAGAATTACTGTAATTTTGATTTGCAACCCCTCTTTATGTTTCCTGTAATTTTTAAATGGCAAACACATGAAATAGAAATCTTTGTTATTGTGTACATAATGTATGAAGGTGTGATTTGTGGAAAAATAACCCCATAAAACAGAGGCAAGTATTATATAGAAGTAGAGTTTTGTACAAGATTGAACATAAGTTGGTATTTACTCAAATTAGGCTCATAATATTAGGATGTTACATGTAATTCTGATAGTAACCTAAAAGAAAATATCTATAAAATATACAGAAAAGTAAAGTGAGAAGGGGATAAATTTATGTCATTGCAAAATTCAACTAAACACAAAAGGAAGTAATAGAGAAAAGAAGAACAAAATATATAAGACAGAAAAAAAATAACAAAATGTCCAAAGTAATTTTTCCTTACCAGTAATTATTCTAAATGTACATGGAAATCACATGGTACAGAACAGCAGAAAAGATAAGAAGAACATGATCAAAATATATGCAGTGGACAGAGCTTAACTTTTGTTGTAAGAACAATATAAATTAAAAGTGAAAATATGGAAAAGGGTATTCCATGCAAACATTAACCAAAAGAGAGCCAGACTTGTTATATTAATAACAGAAAAAATAAAATTTATGTAAAAAGTGTTACAAGAGGTAAAGAAAGACATTGTACATTGATAAAAGATCAATTCATCCCAAAAAGTTATAACAATTACAAACATATATGAACCCAAAATCAGAGCTCCAAAATATAGGAAGCAAATATTGACATTTTTTGATACTTACAATGGTTGTTGGAGATTTCAAAACTCCATTCTAAATGATGGATAGAGCAACCAGAGAGAAGTGAGTGACATTAGAATCATGGTAGCAAAATAAATTCTTCTTTTTAGGTCCCCCAATTAAAAAAATAATCCACAAACAAAAGTGCCTTTGTGGGAGTAGTGAGATATAGCAGTATATGCCAAGAGACCTAGGAGGAATCACACCCACCTTTGCATTTGGTAATGGGAAGACAGACCTTGGTATGGGCTGCAAGACCAGCAGAAGCTAGCTAACCTGCCCCTCAGGGCCAGTCAGGAAAAACCTGGAGAATTCTGTCTTGGGCAAGAAACCATGGACAACAGAAACTTTGTAGAAAGCCAGCATTTCTGAGGAGACACTCAAGTCTACTGTTGGAGCAAAAGAAAAAATATGAGAGTGGACACATCGGAGAGGGAAATAGTAACTTTGCCAGCCTTGCTCCTACCCTCAAGGCAAAAGAGTGTGGGGCTAAAATTGACACCAGTGATTTCTTCTACAGGAAGAAGGAGAGAAGTCAGTGAGTGCTTGACTTCCTCAAATGTGTGGGACACAGCTGGAGAAATACACTTATTTTCAGAAACATCAAGAGTACTGAGGCAGGAACTTCATGAATGTGAGGAGCAAGGAGGTTAGGAAAGAGAGAGATAAGAACATCGAAGATATTTAAAAATACTTTTTGTTGACTGTGCTCAGGACTTCAGCATGAAGTACACTCACAAGCCTCTAGTAAAACATCACCTGAGCACCTACCTACTGGGCCTTCAGGAACCCTCACTATCCCAAGTGCTAAAGCCACACTTACCCCTCTCTTTGGCTAACTCCCATTGCAAATTCTAAGATGTGGCAGCAAGAGGCAAGCTCCTGTAAATTGAGTGTTATTAGAAAAACTGATTAGGGTCTGTGGGCAAGGAAAGATCCACAAACTTGAGCTCTAAAATCATTTTTGGAAAACAAAAGAAAGGTTACCAGCTGCTAGCATGGTGAGTTGTCAGAAGCAGGGAAGACATGAAAGCTTAAGAATTGTACCCAAATAGCAAGCAAGGATTGTTGTGGAGCAGGTGTATCAATATAAGGTCCATGAAAACCCAAAACACAACAGAACCAATAAACAGTATATCCCACGTGAAGGCAACTAGAAAAGATTTGATGACGTATCTGCTACTTCAAATGTGAAAGCATCAGGGTAGAAGATTAAGAGGTACAAACTACTATGTATAAAATAAATAAGCTACAAGAATATATTGTACAGTGCAGGGAATATAGCCAATAATTTATAATAACTTACATAAAGTATAATCTATAAAAATATTAAATCACTATATTGTACACCAGAAACTAATATAATATTGTAAAAAATACTAGACTTCATAGAAAAATTTAAAAATGTGAAAGCAGCAGTACAAAAATCCAAGGAACATGATGAATCAAGAAAAAAAGTCATCATTAAAAGCTAAAAATATTTCTTAAATAACCAAGCTCAATAGCACATAATTTTGTAATCTATCTGTTTTAAAAGTTTAAAATACCTGTTTTGGGTAAACTCAAGTGATACCACAAGAAAACACCAAGAGGATTCAATAAAATCAGGAAGCCAATACATAGAGAAAATAAGAAATTTAACTAAAAGTTAGAAGTCATAAAAAGAAAGAAAAAAATCTGCAGGTGAATAATTCAATAAATGAAATTAAAAAAAAATTAGAGAGCATCTGCAGCAGAGTAGACTAAATGGAAAATAGAATAAGTAAGCTAGTGGTTAGGAAATTTGAAATAACCCAATCAGAGGATGGTGAAGAAACAAAAGGGGGAAAAAAAAGAGAGGAAAGAAAGACTATGTGATTTATGGAACCCCTATCAAATATCCAAATAGAATAATTAGGGTTCCAGAAAGAGAGAGGGAAAAGGGGACAGAAAGTTTATTTAAAGAAATAACAGCTGATTACTTCCCAAAAATGGGGAGAGACTTGGGCATCCAAGTTCATGAAGCTAATAAATTACCTTATTATTTCTCTTTCCAGGACATAATGAAACTGTCAAAAATTAAAGACATAAAGAGAAACTTAAATGCAGATAGCTTTCCTTTTTCTCTTTATTTTATTTTATTTTTTTTAGTATGCGGGCCTCTCACTGTTGTGGCCTCTCCCCTTGTGGAGCACAGGCTCCAGATGCGCAGGCTCAGTGGCCATGGCTCACAGGCCCAGCCACTCCACGGCATGTGGGATCTTCCCAGACCGGGACACGAACCCATGTCCCCTGCATCGGCAGGCGGACTCTCAACCACTGCGCCACCAGGGAAGCCCTCTCTTTAATTTTTGACAGTTACAGACCAATAACACTGATGAATATAGATGCAAAAATCCTGAACAAAATATTAACAAAAAGAACCCAACAACACACTAAAAAGATCATACACCATGATCAACTGAGATTTACCCAAGGTATGCAAGGATTCTTCAATAAATGAAAATCAATCAATGTGATACACCATATTAACAAATTGAAGAATAAAAACCATATGACCATCTCAATAGATGCAGAAAAAGCTTTCGACAAAATTCAACACCAATTTATGATAAAAACTTTCCAGAAAGTGGGCACAGAGGGAAATTTCCTCAACCTAATAGAGGCCATATACGACTGCAAACATCATTCTTAATGGTGAAAAACTGAAAGCATTTCCTCTCAGATCAGAAGCAAGACAAGGATGTCCACTCTCACCACTCTTATTGAACATAGTTTTAGAACTCCTGGCCATGGCAATCAGAGAAGAAAAAGAAATAAAAATTGGAAAAGAAGAAATAAAACAGTCACTGTTTGCAGATGACGTGAACCTATAAATAGAGAATCCTAAAGATGTCACCAGAAAACTACTAGAGCTAATCAATTAATTTGGTAAAGCTGCAGGATACAAAATTAATGTAGAGAAATCATTTGTATCCCTATATATTAACAATGAAATATCAGAAAGAAAAATTAAGGAGACAATCCCATTCACCATTGCAACAAAAAGAATAAAACGCCTAGGAATAAACCTACTTAAGGAGGTAAAAACTTGTACTCAGGAAACTATAAGACACTGATGAAAGAAATCAAAGACACAGACAGATGGAGAGATATACCATCTGGATTGGAAGAATTAATATTGTGAAAATGACTCTACTACCCAAAGCAATCTACAGATTCAATGCAATCTCTATCAAATTACCAATCGCATTTTTCATAGAATTAGAAAAACAAAATCTTAAATAGCCAAAATATCTTGAGAAAAAAACAACACAGCTGAAGGAATCAGACTCCCTGACTTCAGACTACACTACAAAGCTACAGTAATCAAGACAGCATGGTACTGGCACAAAAAAAGAAATATAATTCAATGGAACAGAAAGCCCAGAGATTAACCCATGCACCTATGGTCACCTAATCTATGACAAAGGAGGCAAGGATATACTATGGAGAAAAGACAGTCTCTTCAATAAGTGTTGCTGGGAAATCTGGACAGCAACATGTAAAATAATAAAAGAAGAACACTCCCTAAAACCATACACAAAAATAAATTCAAAATGGATTAAAGACCTAAATGTAAGACCAGACACTAAAACTCCTAGAAGAAAACACTCTTGGACATAAATCACAGCAAGAGCTTTTGTGACCTACCTCCTAGAGTAATGAAAACAAAAACAAAAGTAAACAAATGGGACCTAATGAAGCTTAAAAGCTTCTGCACAGCAAAATAAACCATAGACAAGATGAAAAGACGACCCTCAGAATGAGAGAAAATATTTTCAAATAAATCAAAGGACAAAGGATTAATCTCCAAAATACACAAACAGCTCATGCAGCTCAATATCAAAAAACCAAATAACCCAAACAAAAAATAGGTGGAAAACCTAAATAGACATTTCTCCAAAGAAGACATACAGATGACCAAGAGGCACATGAAAAGATGCTCAACATCACTAATTATTAGAGAAATATAAAGAAAAACTACAATGTGGTATCACCTCACACTGGTTAGAATGGGCATCGTTGGAAAATCTACAAACAACAAATGCTGGAGAGGGTGTGGAGAAAAGGGAATCCTCTTTCACTGTTGGGTGAAATGTAAATTGATACAGTCACTATGGGGAACAGTATGGCGCTTCCTTAAAAAACTGAAAATAGAATTACCATATGACCCAGCAATCCCACTACTGGGCATATACCCAGAGAAAACCATAATTCCAAAAGTTACATACACTCCAATGTTCATTGCAGCACTATTTACAATAGCCAGTTCATGGAATGGACCTAAATGTCCATCAACAGACAAATGGATAATGAAGATGTGGTACATATATACAATGGAATTTTACTCAGCCATAAAAACGAGCAAAATTGGGTCATTTGTAGATATCTGGATGGACATAGAGTCTGTCATACAGAGTGAATGAAGCCAGAAAAGGAAAAACAAATATCATATACTAACGCATATTTCTGGAATCCAGAAAACTTGTACAAATGAACAGGTCTGCAAGGCATAAATAGAGACACAGATGTATAGAACAAACGTATGGCACCAAAGTGGGAAAGGAGGGATGGGATGAATTGGGAGACTGGGACTAACATATATACACTAAAATCTATAAAATAGATAAGTAATTAGAACCTGTTGTATAGCACAGGGAACTCTGCTTCACTTCACTGTACAGTAGAAACTAACACAACCTTGTAAAACAACTATACCCCTATAATAATAATTTTAAAAATCAGAGAAAAATATGTAACTGTCGATTGAAAATGAACAGCCTAAAAGTTGAGAATTATGTTTTATTTGGCAGACTTTCTGAGGTCTTCAAACCCAGGATGCAGCCTCTCAGAAGAGCTACAATGGACTGCTCCAAAGATGTAAGGGAAGAGCCAGGATATACAGGGATTTTGCAATAAATACCAGGTACTGGGAACATCAAAAGATTACCATTAATTAAAGAAAACCAGATATCTCAAGTTAATAAATTTAGCACGTTTCTATGTATGGGAAGATGCAAGAGTTTGGGCTCATTGCAATCATTCTTTAGATATGCCCCTTAGCTATGTAGAGCCAGTATCCTGTTCTTTCCCATCCTGAATCACCTCAGAGTGCACCACTGCATGTGGCTGCAGTGGCTGAGGGCTTGGCAGCGGGCAGTTGGCAGTTTGTCTCCATCTTGAATTCCCTCGGAGCTCCTCGTCAGGGGTTGCTGCAGTGGATTGATGGTTGCAACATCCCTTATTTACTGATATGGCAGGCAAGCAATATTTTTCATTCATGTAACCTACAAAGGAATTCACATGAAGCTATCAACATATTCCTCATCATAAATCCTACAGGGTAGGAGAGAGTAAAATGGCATATTCAAATCATTGAAAGACAATAACTACCAGCCAAGAATACCCTATCTGGCAGTTTTCCTTTCTCTATTAGAGAGAAATAAAGTATTTCCCAAACAAACAAAAGCTGAGGGAATTCATCACCATTAGATCTGCCTTGCAAGCAATGGTGAAGAGTTCTTCAATCTGAAATGAAAAGACCCTAATTAATAACATGAAAACACAAAAATGTATGTACACGTTAGTAAAGATAAATACACAGTTAGATTTAGATAACTATAATTCTGTAATAGGATTTTGTGTTAACCAGTTAGATATAGCATAAATGTTAGAGGAAATTAATATTAAAAATAACTATAGCTACTATGAATTGTTAATGAATATACAATGTAAAAAAGGTAAATTGTGACATCAAATATATACAAGGGGAATAAATGGGTGCAATATCTGTATATGATCAAAGTTAAATTGCTTTCAGCATAAAACCAAACATGTTATCCATAAGCATGGTAACCAAAAAGTAAGACCCTACAGAAGATTCTAAAAGATAAAGAAAGAATAACCAGAGCATACCACCATGGGAAATCATCACTATCTAAAAATAAAGAGAAACCAAGAGGGGAAAGCAAACAAACTACAAAAAAGCCAGAACACAATTAATTATATGGCCTTGGTAAGTCCTCACATATCAACTGTTACTATAAATGTAAATGTATTTAATTTACCAATAAAAAGACACAAATTTATCTAGATAGATAAAGAAACAAGACACCACTTTATGCTGTCTCTAAAAGAATAACCTTAGATTTAGGACACACATAGGCTCAAAATAAAGGGATGGGAAAAGATATTCCATGCAAGTAGCAACTGAAAGAAACTGGAAATAACAATAAAATAAGATATAAAATTTATAAATATATATGCGCCCACCTTTAAGCACCTAAATGCATTAAGCAAATACTAACAAATCAGAAAAGAGAAATTAACAATAAAATTATAGTAGGAGATGCCAATATCCCTCTATCAGCAAAGGATAGATTTTCCAGGCAGAATATCAACAAGGAAACATCGGACTTGAAAATTACATTAGATCAAATGAATCTAAAAGATATTTATAAAGCATCTCATCCTATAGCAGTAGAATACATATTCTCCTCAATTAGAGATGAAAATTTCTCAAAGATAGATCAAATTACAGACTACAAAACAAATTTTAAAATATTGAAGTCATACAAATTATCTTTTCCAACCACAATGGTATGAAACTAGAAATCAACAAATAGAGGAAATTTTGAAAATTTACCATCATGTGGAAACTTACTAAATAAATGATAATAAAAACAAACTACATCCAAACCAACTGAATACTGTAAGAGCAATGCTGAGAGGAAAGTTTATAGTGACAAACGTGTATGATAAGAAAATAGAAATATTTAAAATAATCAACCTAACTTAAATCTCAAGTAGATAGAAAACGAACAGATTAAATCCATATAAGCAAAAAGAAGGAACTACCAATGATCAGAGTAGAAATAAATGAAAAAAAGACCAGAAAAACAATAGAAAATCTCAATAAAACTAAGAATTTTTGTTTGAAAAGAAAAATAAAATTGACATTTAGCCAGACTAAGAAAAAGAGAGAAGACTCTGATAAATAAAATCAGAAATAAAAGAGGAGACTACAACAATAAATAGAATCATAAGAGACTATTATAAAATTATATGTCAAAAATGGAATAAACTAGAAGAAATGGGTAAATTCCTAAAAATGTAAAACCTATAAAGACTGACTCAGAAAGAAAAGAAAATCAGAACACATTAATCATTGATAAGATTGAATCAGTAATCAAAAATCAGAAAAGCCAAGAAGCAGATGCTTTAATTGGGTAATCCTACCAAACATTTAAAGAAAAATTAATGGGAACACTTCCAAAGTCATTTTACAAGGCCAGCATTACCCTGGTATCAAAGCCAGATAAGGATACTATAAGAAAATTATAAATCAGTATCCCTTTTTGAATATAGATGTAAAATTTACCAACACAATATTAT
Organism: Globicephala melas; assembly: GCF_963455315.2. Lineage (NCBI taxonomy): Eukaryota > Metazoa > Chordata > Mammalia > Artiodactyla > Delphinidae > Globicephala > Globicephala melas. The sequence goes on from NC_083335.1 coordinate 60,038,747, forward strand.
GAAACTGAATTCAACAACACATTAAAAAAAATCTTAGACTGTGATAAGTGGGACTTTACCCTAGGATGCAAGGAAGGTTCAACATATGCAAATCAATAAATGTGATACACCACTTTAATAGAATAAAAGATAGAAAACTCTTGATAACCTCAATAGAAGTAGAAAAATAATTTGACAAAATGCAACTTTCTTTCATGATAAAAACTATCAACTAATTTGGTTTAGAAGAAACATACCTCAACATAATAAAGGTTATGTTTAACAAACCCAGGGGTAATATCATACTCAGTTTTGGAAGAATAAAAACTTTCCTTCTAAGATCAGGAAAAAGACAAGGGTGCCTTCCCTCACCACTCTTATGCAAAATAATTCTGAAAGTCCTAGCTTTAGGAATCATGGCAGACAAAGAAGTAAACGGCAACCGAATTGGAAAGAAGTAAAATTGTCTTTATTTGTAGATGTTATGATTTTATATATATTCTTAAAAATTCAACAAAAATCTGTTGGAAATAATCAACAAATTTAATAATATAAAATCACCATACAGAAATCAATTGTGTTTCTATGCACTAAGAACAAAATATCTGAAAATAAATCAAAGAAACTACTGCACTCAAAACAGTATCAACAACAGTAAAATATTGAAGAATAAATATAACCAAGAAAGTGAAAAATTTAAACAATGAAACTACAATGTTGATGAAATAAATTGAAGACACAAACAAATGAAAAGAAATCCAGAGTCCATGGACAGAAATAATTACTATTATTACAATATCCATAGTGTCCAATGTCTTCTATAGAGTCAATGTAACCCTTATCAAAATCCCAAGGGTATTCCCCCCCAGTGCAGAGGACACAGGTTCGAGCCCTGGTCTGGGAAGGTCCCACATGCCACGGAGCAACTAGGCCCATGAGCCACACTACTGAGCCTGCGCGTCTGGAGCTTGTGCTCCACAACAAGAGAGGCCACGAAAGTGAGAGGCCCATGCACTGCAATGAAGAGTGGCCCCCACTCCCCACAGCTAGAGAAAGCCCTCACACAGAAATGAAGACCCAACACAGCCAAAATTAAAAAAAAAAAAAACTTAAAATTTATGTGGAATCACAAAATATCCCAAATAACCAAAGCAACCATTAGAAAGTATAACAAAGCCAAAGACATTATGCTTCCTGATTTCAAATTAAACTGCAAAATTAAAGTAATTAACACAGTATGGTATCAACATAAAAATAGAGAACCCTGAAATAAACCCATGAATATATGGTCAATTAATGTTTCACAAGTGACTCAGAAAAAAAAACTTAATGAAGAATGAAAATCTCTTCAACAAATGAAGGGAAAACTGGATAACCACATAAAGAAAAATGATAGTGGTCCCAATCTTACACCACTCACAAAAATTAACTTGAAATAAAGACTTGAGAATGAGATCTACTACTTTAAAACTCCTAGAAGAAAATAGGAAAGAAGCTCCTTGACATTGGTATTGACAATGATATTTTGGTTATAACACCAGTAGCACAAGCAACAAAAGCAAAATTCAACTAATGGGAGTGCATCAAACTAAAAAACTTCTGCACAGCAAAAGAAACATTCAACAAAATGAAAAGACATTCTATCAAATGGAAGAAGGTATTTACAAATCATATATTAGATAAGGTGTGGTCAAAAGTTCATAAATAACAGAAGTGAAGCCAAGAAGTCACCAAAGTAGTAATTAGTAAAATTTTATTGTTCACAAACCACAGGAGAGTTTGCAAACTAGGAGCACTCAAATCAAAACATGGAATGAAGATCAGGAGTGTATTGTTATAAAGCAGCTTATATAGTGAGAAAGCAGTGACTGTTTACTTTTCAGAGTAACTGCTTATAATATTAAAATTTTTTTAAATGAAAGGAAATTGGTTAGTTTTTACCTCATATCATTTCTGGGAAGCAGCTCAAGTTTTGGTTATGGTTTCTAGAGGAATAAACAAGAAATTATTTATGGCAAGTTAGTCTTTCAAAATTAGCTAAATTTTAATATAAATTTGCTTATATAGATAAACAGTTTTTTCTGCTCAAGGAATTTTCAAGATTAGTCTCCTTTTTCTATTGTAACAATTGCCACCTTTTGGTCATTCTTTTAGCAGGCTAAGAGTATGATCAACCAGTATAGCATTATTATCAGTTAGCATCTTTGATATAGTCATATATGAAGAATTACATATCTTCTGGTCCCACTAGTTGAGTCAACAGTTTATGTAGTTACCATCTTCATTGTCTATGTGGTTACTATTTGTTTTATCCAGTGTATGATCCTGATAGATGTCTACATGCAAAACACAGAAGTTAGACCATTTTCTTATATCTCGTATAAAAATTAACTCAAAATGTGTCAAACACCAAAACAGAAAATATTAACTCTTAAAAGAATACTTGGAGGAAAATTTCATGACTTTGAATTAGGCAATGGTTTATTGGCTATAACAATAAAAACATATACAACAAAAGAAAAAAAACTAGGGTTTATCTAAATTAAGTACTTTGGTGCAATAAAGGACACTATCAAGATAGTAAAAAGACAACACAAAAAATGAGATAAACTATTTGTTATGAAAAGTACTGTGTCTCTCTAAAATTCGTATGTTGAAGTCCTAAACCCCAGTACCTCAGAATGGATTTGGAAATAGTGTCTTTAAAGTAAACTAATTGTCTTTGAAGAGTCTTTTGGTAGAAACGTGAACTTTATAGGTGATTCTGGAAAAGGATTAGAAAGAAAAGAAAAGAGCTATAGAGAAACCTTCTATCTTCTTAGAGATATAAATAAATCATCATGAAGAGAATGCTGGTAGAAATAGGAATGTTAAAAGTGCTACTGGTGAGATCTCAAACAGAAATGAGAAACATGTTAATGGAAACTTCAGGAAAGTTGATCTTTGTCATAAAGTGGCAAATATAACTTGCCCAAACTGTGTTCTGGTTTGTGGGACATAGAAGTTTAAACCATAAACTTAGATGCTGGTCTGAAAATATTTCTCAGCAAAGTGTTGGAAGTATGGCCTGATTTCTCCTTGCTTCTTATAGTGAAGTGCAAGAGGGAATAGTCAAAGTGAAGAAGAAATTGTCAAGCCAGGAAGAAGAGAAAAGATGGTGGAGAAGAAGGACATGAGCTCACCTATTTTATGGAAACACCAAAATCACAACTAACTGCTGAACAACCACGGACAAGAAAACACTGGAACTTACAAAAAAATTTGCCTTACATCCAAAAACAAATAAGCCACCAGGAGATGGTAGGAGGGGCACAACTGCAATAAAATCAAAGTCCATATATGTCTGGAGGGCAACCCACAAACTGGAAAATAATTATACCTTAGAAGTTCTACTACAGGAGTGAAAGGTCTGAGCCCCAAGTCCAGTTCTCCAGTCTGCGGATATGGCAATGGGAGGAGGAGCCCCAGGGAATCTGGCTTTGAAGGCCAAAGGAGTTTGATCACAGGAATTCCACAGGACTGGGGGAAAAAGAAACTCCATTATTGGAGGGCACACACAGGGTCCCATGTGCACCAGGACACAGGCCAAAAAGAAGAAACCTCATAAGAGTCTGTGCAAGACTTACATGCTAGTATTGGAGGGACTCCTATGGAGGTGAGGCATAGATGTGGTTCACTACAGGGACAAGGACACTGGTGGTGGTAGCTCTGGGGAGTAGTCATTGGCGTGAACCCTCTTGGAGGTCACTGTTTTCTTACAAAGACTGGGTCCCACCCAAGAACCTGCAGTCTCAAGTGCTGGGATGCCTCAGGACAAACAACCAAAAGGTTGGAACACAGCCCCACCCATCAGCAGTCAGGATGAGTAAAGTCTTTCTGAGTACACTGCTGCCAGGTAAACACATCTACTTACATGGCCCTGCCCACCAGGGGGACAAGACCAAGTTCCACACATCAGTGGGCAGGTACCAGTCCCTCCCACCAGGAAGTCTTCACAAGCGTCTTAGACAGGCTCATTCACAGGGGACAGAGAGCAGAAGCAAGAAGAACTACAATACTGCTGCATGTGAAATATAAATCAAAATCACAGAGTTAGAAAATATTAGATGACAGAGGAATATGTCACAGATGAAGTAACAACAACAACAACAAAAATGACCCAGAAGAACAACTAAGTGAAATGGAAATAGGCAATCTACACTAAAAATAATTCAGAGTAATGATAGTAAAGATGATCCAAGATATCAGAAAATGATGGGGGTACAGATCAAGAAGATACAAGAAATATTTAACAACGACCTAGAAGAAGTAAAGAAGAGAGATGAACAATACAATAAATGAAATGAAAAATGCACTAGAATGAATCAACAGCAGAATAGCTGAGGCAGAAGAACAGAGAAGTGAGCTGGAAGACTGAAAGGTGGAAATCACGGCTGTGGAACAGAATAAAGGAAAATGAATGAAAAGAAATGAGGACAATATAAGAGACCTCTGGGACAACATTAAATGCAACAAAATGTGCATTATAGGGGTCCCAGAAGGATAAGAGAGAGAAAAAAGACCTGATAAAATAATTGAAGATATTATAGTCAAAAACTTCCCTAACATGAAAGGAAACAGTCACTGAAGTCCTGGAAGAATAGAGAGTCTCAGGCAGGAAACCCAAAGAGAAACATGATGTGACACATAGTAAGCAAAATGACAAAAAATAAAGACAAAGAAAAAAAATATTAAAAGCAACAAGGGAAAAGCAACAAGTAATATACAAGGAAATCCCCAAAAGGTTATAAGCTGATTTCTCTGAAGAAACTTTGCAGGCCAGAAGGAAGTGTCATGATATATTTAAAGTGATGACAACAAAGAATACTCTACCCAGCAAAGCTCTCATTGAGATTTGATGGAGAAATCAAAAGCTTTACAGACATGCAATATCTAAGAGAATTCAGTACCACCAGACGAGCACTACAACAAATGTTAAAGAAAATTATCTAGGTGGAAAAAAAGGCCACAGCTAGAAAAAAAGAAAATTACAAATGGAAAAGATCAGGAGGAAAGGCAAACATAGAGTAAAGGTAGGAAATCATCAGCACACAAATAAAATATCAAAACCAGAAATTTGGAGAAAAGGAGAGCACAGACAAAGGATATTGGAAATAAATTTGAAATTAAAAGACCAGCAACTTAAAACAATCTTGTTTATATATAGACTGCTATATCAAAACTTCATGGTAACCACAAATCAAAAATATACATAGATACACACATATAAAAGAAAAAAAATCCAAAAAACAGCTCTAAAGATAGTGATAAAATCACAAGAGAAGAGAACGAAGAGGAAGGAAAGAAAAGAAAACACCTACAAAAACAAATTCAAAACAACTAATGAAATGGCAATAAGAACATACCTACTGATAATTACCTTAATGCAAATGGATTAAATGTTCCAACCAAAAGACATAGACTGGCTGAATGGATATAAAACAAGACCCATATATATGCTGTCTACAAGAAGCTCACTTCAGACCAAGAGACACATACAGACAGAATATGAGTAGATAGAAAAAAGATATTCCATGCAAATGGAAACCAAAAGAAAGCTGGAGTAGCTATATATATATATATATATATATATATATATATATATTAGATGAAATAGACTTTAAAATAAATATTATTACAAGAGACAAGGAAAGACACTACATAATGATCAAGGGATTAATCCAAGAAGAATATCCAGCAATTTTAAATATATATGAACCCAAAATAGGAGCAACTCAATATATAAGACAAATTCTAACAGCCATAAAAGGAAAAATCAACAATAACACAATAGTAGTGAGGGGCTTTAATACTCAAGTTTCATCAACTAACAGATCATCCAGACAGAAAATCAATAAGGAAACACAGGCCTTCTATGACACATTAGACCAGATGGACTTAATTGATATTGAAGAAACATTCCATCCAAAAGCAGCAGAATACACATTCTTCTCAAGTGCACAGGGAACATTCTCCAAATTTGATCACATTCTGTGCCAGAAAGTGAGTGTCTGGAAATTTAAGAGAATTGAAATAATATCAAGCATCTTTTCTGGTCACAACACTATGAGATTAGAAATTAATGACAAGGAAAAAAACTTAAAAATATAAACACGTGGAGGTTAGATAACATGCTATTAAACAATCAATGGTTCACTGAAGAAATCAAAACATACTTGTCTTTGGTTTTGTTTGTCTGCTTTCTTTTCTTTTTCTTTTATTTTTTCTTCCTTTGGCCACACCATGCAACTTGCAGTGTCATGGTTCCCTGGCCAGGGGTCAGTCCTGAGTATCTAGGGTAAGAAGGCTGAGTCCAAGACACTTGAATGCCAAAGAATTCCTGGTCTCAGGGAATATTAATCAGCATGAGTTCTCCTGGAGATCTCCATCTCAACACCAAGACACAACACCACCCAACAGCCTGAAGGATCCAGTGATGGATGCCTTACACCAAAACCCAGCAAGACAGTAACACTGCCCTATCCATCAGTAGACAGGCTGCTTAAATTCTTACTAAGTTCACAGACACCCCAAAACCTACACTTTGACATGGCCCTGCCCACAAGAGGGACAAGACACAGCTCCACACACCAGAGAACAGGAACCAGTTCTTCCCACCAAGAAGCCTACAGAAGACCCTCAACCAAACTCACCAACCAGGGGGCAGATAACAGAAACAAAAGACCTACCACGTTGAAGACTGCAGAAAGGAGACCACAAACACAATAAGTTATACAAAATGAGATGACAGAGAGTTATGTTATAAACTAAGGAGCAAGGTAAAAATCCACAAGATTAAATAATTGAAGAAGTAGGCAATAGATCTGAAAAATAATTCAGAGTAATGATAGTTAAGATAATCCAAGATCTCAGAAATAGAATGGAGTCATGGATCTAGAAAATACAAGAAATGTTTAAAAAGGACCTAGAAGAATTAAAGAACAAACATACAGTGATGAACAGTACAATAACTGAAATGAAAAATACACTAGAAGGAATTAATAGCAGAATAACTGAGGCAGAAGAACGGATAAGTGACTTGGAAGATAGAATGGTGAAAATAACAGCTGTGGAGCAGAATAAAGAAAAAAGAATGAAAAGAAATGAAGAGTCGCAGAGACCTCTGAGACAATATTAAATGCACCAACATTTGAACTATACATGTCACAGAAGAAGAAGAAAAAGAGGGAGGGTCTGAGAAAATATTTAAAGAGATTATAGTTGAAAACTTCCCTAACATAGGAAAGGAAATAGTTAATCAAATCCAGGAAGCACAGAGAGTCCCATACAAGATAAATCCAAGGAGAACCACACCAAGACATATATTAATCAAATTATCAAAACTTAAATACAAACAAAAAATATTAAAAAGCACCAAGGGAAAAGCAGCAAATAATATACAAGGGAAACCACATAATATTAGCAGCTGATTTTTCAGCAGAAACTATGCAAACAAATAGAGAGTGGCATAATATATTTAAAGTGATGAAAGGGGAAAAAAAACCTGTAACCTAGAATACTCTATCCAGCAAAACTATGGCTCAGATTTGACAGAGAAATCAAAAGCTTTACAATCAAGCAAAAGATAAGAGAATTCAACACCACCAAACCAGCTTTACAACAAATGCTAAGGAAACTTCTCTAGGTGGGAAACACAAGAGAGGAAAAAGACTTACAAAAACATATGCAAAACAATAAAGAAAATGGTAATAGGAACATACATATCGAAAATTACCCTAAATGTAAATGGATTAAATGCTCCAACCAAAAGACACAGACTGCCTGAATGGATACAAAAACAAAGCCAATATGTATGCTGTCTACAGGAGACCCACTTGAAACCTAGGGACACATACAGACTGAAAGTGAGGGGATGGTAAAAGATATTTCATGCAAATAGATATCAAAAGAAACCTGGTGTAACAATACTCATATCACACAAAATAGACATTACAATAAAGACTGTTACATGAGAAAAGGAAGGACACAACATAATGATCAGCAGATCAATCTAAAAAGATGATATAACAATAGTAATTATTTATGCACCCAACAGAGGAGTACTGCAATACTTAAGGCAAATGTTAACAGCTGTAAAATGGGAAACCACAGCAAAACGATAATAGTGGGGTACTTTAACACTTCACTTACAACAATGGACTGATAATCCCAACAGAAAATTAATAAGTAAACACAAGCCTTAAATGGCACATTAAAACCAAAAGCCTTAACTGATATTTATAGGACCTTCCATCTGAAAACAGCAATATACACTTTCTTCTCAAGTGCACATGGAATAGTCTCCAGGATAGATCATATCTTGAGTCACAAATCAAGTCTCAGTAAATGTAAGAAAATTGAAATCATATCAAGCATATTTTTTGACCACAACAGTATGAGATAAGAAATCAGTTACAGAAAAAATAAAAACTGTATAAACACAAATATGGAGGGTAAACAAAATGCTGCTAAATAACCAATGGATCACTGAAGAAATCAACGACTACCTAGAAACAAATGACAATGAAAACACAAGGACCCAAATCCTATGGGATGCAGCAAAAGCCGTTCTAAGAGGAAAGTTTATAGTAATACAATTCTTCCTCAAGAAACAAGGAAGATCTCAAATAAACCACCTAACCTTACACATAAAGCAACTAGAGAAAGAAGAACAAAACCCAAAGTTAGTAGAAAGAAATCATAAAGATCAGAAATAAATGAAATAGAAAGGAAGAAAACAATAGCAAATATGAATGAAATTAGAGATTTTTTTTAAGAAATTAAAATTGATAAACCTTCAGTGAGAACCATAAATAAAAACAGTGAGAGGACTCAATTGAATAAAATTAGACATTAAAAAAAGAGAAGTTACAAAGTATCATAGATACAAAGGATCAGAAATAGGAGGGATCATAAAGGACTACTGGAAGCAACTATATGCCACAAAATTGGACAACCTGGAAGAAATGAACAAATTCCTAGAAAGATAATACTTCCAAGAAGATCCAGGAAGTATTAGAAAATATGAACAGACCAATCACAAGTACTGAAATTGAAACTGTGATTAAAAACCTTCCAGCAAACAAAAGTCCAGGATCAGATGGCTTCACGGATGAATTCTATCAAACAGTAAGAGAAGAGCTAACACCTATCCATCTCAAACTCTTCCCCAAAATTGAAGATATAGGAATACTCCCAAGCTCATTCTACGAGGCCACTATCACTCTGATACCAAAATCAGGCAAAGATATCACAAAAAAGAAAATTACACACCAATATCATTGATGAATATAGATGCAAAATTCCTCAATAAAATACTCATAAACAGAATCCAACAACATATTTAAACAATCATACACCATGATCAATTGGGATTTATCCCAGGGATGCAAGGATTCTTCAATATATGAAAATCAATCAGTGTGATACACCATATCAACAAATTGAAGAATTAAAAAATATATGATCATCTCAATAGATGCAGAAAAGACATTTTACTAAATTCAACCCCCATTTGTGATAAAAACTCTCCAGATAGTGGGCATGGGCAACTACCTCAACGTAATAAAGGCCATATATGACAAACCCACAGAAAACATCATTCTCAATGGTGAAAAACTAACAGCATTTCTTCTAAGATCAGCAAAAAGACAAGGATATCCACTCTTGCCACTATTATTCAACATAGTTTTGGAAGACCTAGCCATGGAAATCAGAGAAAAAAAGAAATAAAAGGAAAACTGACAGCATTTGCAGATGACATGATACTATCCATAGTAAATCCTTAAAAATGCTATCAGAAAACTACTATAGCTAATCAATGAATTTGGTAAAGTTGCAAGATGCATATTAACACACATAAATCTCTTACATTCCTACACACTAAAAATGAAAGATCAGAAAGGTCAATTAAGGAAACAATCCATTTACCACTGCAACAAAAAGAATAAAATACCTAGGAATAAACCTAACTAAGGAGACAAAATACCTGTACTCAGCAAACTATAGGATATTGATGGAAGAAATCAAAGATGATACAAATGGAGAGATATACCATGTTCTTGGATTGGAAGAATCAATATTGTGAAAATGACTATACTACCCAAAGCAATCTACAGATTCAGTGCAACCCCTATCAAACTACCAACGGCATTTTACACGGCATTAGTACAAAATGTTTCACAACTTGTGTGGAAACACAAAAGACCACAAATAGCCAAAGCAAGCTTGAGAAAGAAAAACAGAGTTGGAGGAATCAGGCTCCCTGACTCAGAGTATACTACAAAGGTACAGTAATCAAATTTGTATGGTAATGTCACAAAAACAGAAATATGGATCAATGGAACAGGATAGAAATCCCAAAGATAAACCCGTGCAACAATGGTCAACTAATCTGTGATAAAGGAAGCAAGCATATACAATGAATAAAGGACACTCTCTTCAATAAATGGCACTGGAAAAACTGGACAGCTATGTGTATAAGAATGAAATTAGGACACTCCCAAACACCATACACAAAAACAAACTCAAAATTGATTAAAGACTTAAATGTAAGTCTGGACAATATAAAATTCTTAAAGGAAAACATAGGCAGATAACTCTTTGACATAAATCACAGCAAGATCTTTTTTCACCCAACTCCTAGACTAATGAAAATAAAAACAAAAATAAATAAACTGGACCTAATTAAACTTAAAAAGCTTTTCCATAGCAAAGGAAACCATAAACAAGACAAAAAGACAAGCCTCAGAATGGGAGAAAATATTTGCAAATGAAGCAATCTAATTGTCAAAATAAACATCTCTTGCAGCTCAATATCAAAAAAACAAATAACATAATCAGAAAATGGGCAGAAGTCCAAAATAGACATTTCTCCAAAGAATACATAGAGATGCCCAATAAACTCAAGAAAAGATGCTCAATATCACTAATTATTAGTGAAAAGCAGATCAAAACAACAGTGAGGTATCACCTCACACTGGTCATAATGGTCATCATAAAAAATCTACAAGCAGTAAAACTGGAGAGGTTGTGAAGGAAAGGGTACCATCTTACACTGTTGGTGGGAATGTAAATGGATACAGCCGCTATGTAGAACAGTATGGAGGTTCCTTAAAAAACTAAAAATAGAATTAACATATGACCCAGCAATCCCACTACTGGACATGTAGCCAGAGAAAACCATAATTCAAAGACACATGCCCCCCCAATATTAATTGCCCCACTATTTAAAATATCCAGGTCATAGAAGCGGCCTAAATGTCCATCAACAGAAGAATGGATAAAGATGATGTGGTACATACATACAATGGTATATTACTCAGCCATAAAAAAGACAAAATGGTGCAATTTGTGGAAACGTGGATGTAGCTAGAGACTGTCATACAGAGTGAAGTGAGTCAGAAAGAGAAAAACAAATGTAGTATTATATCACTTAAATGTGGAATCTAGAAAAATGATACAGATAAACTCATTTGCAAAGCAGAAATAGAGCTACAGAGATAGAGAAAGGATATATGGATACCAGGGTGGGAAGGGGGGATGGGATGAATTGGGAGAATCGGATTGACATATGTACACTAGTATGTATAAAGTAGATAACTAATGAGAAGCTACTTTATAACACAGGGAACTGTACTCAATTCTCTGTGATAATGTAAATGGGAAAGAAATCCAAAAAAGAAGGGATATATGTATACATATAGCTGATTCACTTTGCTGTACAGCAGAAAGTAACACAACAGTGTAAAGCAACTACACTCCAATAAAAATTAATAAAAAATATAACATACATAAACCCACTCTAGGTATTTACTCAAGTGAAAAAAAAAGAAAAGAAAAAAGATCATATACAAAAGAACCTTTATGTAAATGGTTGTGGTACCTTTATTCACAACTACCCAAAGCTGAAAACAACCCAGATGTTCCTCAATAGGTAAGTGGATGGACAAATTGTGGTAATACAAAAGAATGCTACTTGGCAATAAAACAAGAAAAAAAAATTAAGAAAAGATACTTGCATCCCAATGATCATTGCCACACTGATTATAATAACCAAGACATGGAAGCAACATAAATGTTCAATGATAGATGAATGGTTAAAGATGTTGTGGCACATATATACAATGTAATATTACTCAGCTATTAAAAAGAATGAAATAATGCCATTTGTAACAACAAGGATGGACCTAGAGATTGTCATACTGAGTGAAGTAAGTCAGACAAAGGCAAATATCATATGTCACTTATATGCATAATCTTAAAAAAATTGAAACAAACGAACTAATTTACAAAACAGAGACAGCCTCAAAGACGTAGAGAAAGAACTTATGGTTATCAGGGTGCAAGGGTTGGGGGGAGGGACAGATTGGGAGTTTGGGATTGACAAGTACATACTGCTACATTTAAAATAGATAACCAACAAAGACCTACTGTATACCATGGGGAACTCTGCTTGATACTCTGAAATAACCTAAATGGGAAAATAATTTGTAAAAGAATTGATACATGTACATGTATAACTGAATCACCTTGGTGTACACCTGAAAGTAACACAACATTGTTAATCAACTATACTCCAACGTAAAATAAAAATTAAACAAAAGGAAAAAATAAATAAAATAAAATTGGAAATAAAAAAAGAAATAAATTATTAAGAAAAAGGAACAAATGCATGAAGATTTGGAAAATTCTCACCCTACCTATACTGCAGAAAATTTTTTAAAAAGCGTGCTTTAGAAAGAACATTAGGGTTATGGCTGAACATTTGCAGAAGAGATTATAGGCTTGTGACTTATGGATCCAATCAACCATTTCAGCTGAAGCCAGGAAGAGTCATGGAGTTATACTAGCACAATCACTACCAGCTTGGACTGAGGGGAGAAAGATAAAATAAAACAAAGGAAAGCTATTAGACTGGTGTGCTTATAAAACAAGAAGATTAGGACACAGCCACAGAAAAATAAAAGAGCATATAAATACAGTAAAATATTGTGGCCAACTACAAACCAAGGAGAGAAGCCTCAAATAAATTAACTCTACTGACAGAAAGATCTTGGGTTTCTAAGCTCCAGAACTGTAAGAAAATACATTTCTGTTGTTTAAGACACCCAGTCTGTGGTATCTGTAATGTTATCCTTAGCAAACTAGTACACATTTTTTTAATGTGACAGATTTATTTTGGAATAAAAAATAACAAAATTTAATAATTTTAATATTCTAAAAACAATCACTCTTTTGGCTATATTAGTTTTTTTCCCCAATATATTTAAGATTATCATTTTTTTATTTTTTTACTGAAGTGTAATTAATTTATAATGGTGTTTTAGTTTTAGTTGTATAGCATAATGATATATGTATATATATATATATTTCTGAAATATATATATAGTTCTGAAATATGTATATATTTCCGATTGTTTTCCATTATAGGTTATTTAAAATATTGGGTATCTTTCCCTGTGCTATAGAGTAGGTCCTTGTTGGTTAAGTATTTTTTATTTAATAGTGTGTATATGTTAATCCCAAACTCGTAATTTATACCTCCCTTTCCCCTTTTGTAAACATAGGTTTGTTTTCTATGTCTGTGAGTATTCCTGTTTTGTGAATAAGTTCATTTGTATCCTTATTTTAGATTCCACATATAAGTGATATCATATGATATTTTTCTTTCTCTGTCTGACTTACTTCACTTAGTATGGTAATTCCTCAGCCCATCCATGTTGCTTCAAATGGCATTATTTCATTCCTTTTTTATGGCTGAGTAATATTCCATTGTATATACACCACATCTTCTTTATCCATTCATCTGGTGATGGATATCTAGGGTGCTTCCAGGACTTGGCTCTTGTAAATATTGCTTCAGTGAACATCGAGTGCATGTACCAGTTTTAGGTTTTCTTTTTTTTTTTCTGTTTTGGATATATACCTAGGAGTGGGATTGCAGGATCATATGGTAATTCTATTTTTATGTTTTTAAGGAATCCCCATGCTGTTCTCCATTGTGCCTGTACCAATTTACGTTCCCATCAACAGTGTAGGATGGTTCCTTTTTCTCCACACCCTCTTCAGCATTTTTTATTTGTAGACCTTGTAATGATGGCCTTTCTGATGGAGTGAAAAGTAACCTTGTTATAGTTTTGATTTGCATTTCTCTACTAATTAGCAATATTGAGCATTTTTTCCTCTGCCTGTTTGCTATCAGTATGTCTTCTTTGAATATATATATATTTTTTCAGTTGCATCTTTTACAAATATTTTCTCCGATCCTGTATGTTTTCCTTTTGTTTTGTTTATGGTTTCATTTGCTGTGCAAAAAGATTTTAAATATAATTAGGTCTCATTTATTTATTTTTGTTTTTATTTCCAATACTCTAGGAGATGTATCTAAAAATAGACTGCTGTGACTTAAGTCAAATATTGTTCTGCTTATGTTTTCTTCTAGGATTTTATTGAAGTGTATTTGACTTACAATGTTGTGCTAATTTCTTCTGTACAGAAAACTCTAGGATTTTTACAGTATCGTGTCTTACATTTAGGTCATTAGTCCCTTTTATATTTTTATATGCTGCTAGAGAAAGTTCTGGTTTCATTTTATTACATGTTGCTGTTCGATGTTCTCAGAACCACTTATTGAAGAGACTGTCTTTTCTCCATTGTATACCCTTGCCTACTTTCTGGGTTTGTTTCTGGGCTTTCTATCCTGTTCCATTGATCTATATGTCTGTTTTTGTACCACTACCATATTTTTCTCATGACTGTTGTATTGTAGTACAGTCTGAAGTCAGGGACCCTGGTTCTTCCAGCTCCATTTTTCTTTCTTAAGATTTCTTTGGCTATCCGGGCTCTTTTGTGGTTCCATACAAATTTTAATATGTTTTTTTCTAGATCTGCAAAAAAAAAAAACCCTAAAAAACACCATTTGCAATTTGATAGGGATTATATTGAATCTGTAGTTTGCCTTAGGTTGTATGGTCATTTTAACAATATTGATTATTCCAATCCATGAATATGGTATATCTTTCCATCTGCTTGTATCATCCTCAGTTTCTTTCATCAGTGCCTTACAGTTTTCCAGTACAGGTCTTTTTCCTCCTTAGGTAGGTTTATTCTTAGGTATTTTATTCTTCTTGATGTAACGGTACATGGAATTGTTTCCTTAATTTCTCTTTCTGATTTTTCATGTATAGAAGTGCAACAGATTTCTGTGTATTAATTTTGTATTTTCCAACTTTACTGATATCATTAATGAGCTCTACGATTTTTCTACCAACATGGTTTCTTAAATGGGCTAGCACTGGACACGTATTTCTCAAAGAAGTTATACAAATAGTCAATAAGTACATGAAAAGATGCTGAACATGACTAGTTATTAAGGAAATGTAAATCAAAACCACAATGGGATACCACTTCACAACCTATGGTATGGCTATTATAAAACAAAAATAATGGAAAATAGCAAGAGCTGGTTATGATGTGGAGAAATTAGAAACCTTGTGCAGTGGTGGTGGGAATGTAAAACATGCAGCTTTTGTGGAACACAGTATGACAATTCCTCAGAAAATAAAGCATAGTGTACCATATTATACATCAATTCCATCTGAAGTTATATAGGCAATAGAATTTAAAGTGGGGCCTCCAAAATAATTGCAAACCCATGTTTATAGCAGCTTTGTTTGTCAGAGCCATAAGATATAATTAACCCAAATGCCCATCAATGAATGAATGGATAAACACAATATGGTATATGCACAGATAGAATACTTTTAAGCTTTAAAAAGGAATAATATTGTGATGCATGATACAACATATAATCATGCTAAGTGAAATAACCCAGACACTAAAGGACAAATATTGTATTATTTCACCTATATGAGGTATCTATAATAGTCAAGGTCATAGAGACCTAAAGATAATTATGTGGGTACCTTAGAGAATAGAGGTTATCAGGAGTTGGAAGGAAGAGATAATAATATGTAGTTATTGTGTAATATGTAAAGAATTCCAGTTCAGAATAATAAAATATTTTGAAGTTGTATAGTGGTTGGCCATCATTGTGAATGTACTCAATGCTACTGAACTTTACAATTAAAAATGGTTAAAACTGTAATTTATGTATATTGTATAACAATAAAAATGTACCATGAAAATAAACTAGATTTTTATATTTTATAACTATATATTAGATATATCAGTTTATTTATGGATTCTCATTTCTATTCCATTCTATATGTCTAGCAAAATGCAAATACCATACTGTTTTGATTACAATGTCTTTGAGGTAATTAAAAAATATATATATTTTTTGGCTGCATTTGGTTTTCATTGCTGCACGAGGGCTCTCTCTAGTTGCGGCAAGTGGGGGCTACTCTTCATTGCAGTGCATGGGCTTCTCATTACAGTGGCTTTTCTTGTTGCAGAGCACAGGCTCTAGCCACAGAGGCTTCAGTAGTTTCATCACATGGTCTCAGTAGTTGTGGCACATGGGCTTATTTTCTCCATGGCATATGGGATCTTCCTGGAGCAGGGATTTGAACCCATGCTCCCTGCATTGGCAGGTGGATTCTTAACCACTGTGCCACCAGAGAAGTCCCATTTTGAGGTAATTTTGATATTGGAGACTGTGAATATTCCACTTCTTTTATTTTTCAAAGTTGTTTTGGCTATCTGTGGTTGCTTGTGATTCCATAGGAATTTTAAGATCAGTTTTTCAAATTTTAGCAAAACAATTATTAAGATTTTCATATATATTTAAGTAAATCAATACATTGTTTTGGGTAGTATTGACATATTCACCATATTAGGTTTCCCATTTCATGAACATGGGATCTCTTCCCATTTCTATAGGTTTTAAATATTTTTTTCAGAAATATTTCTTTTCAGTTCACAAATCTTTCAACTTTTTTGAGGTTGTTGCTATATTTATTCCTTGCTAGTTTGATATTTTGCATACAATTGTAAATACAACTACTTTCTTAATCTTTTTATACATTTCATTCCTCATTTCTATACAGAAATAAAACATTTTTGCATTGATTTTGTGCTTTCCTCTAGGCATAATTCATTTCTGCACTCTAGTATCCTTTTAGTAATTTTTTTGGGATTATCTTTCTGTAGGATCATGTCATCTGCACTGACAATTTTCCTTCTTTCTTTTCAAATGTGATGCCTTTTATTTCTTTTATTTTCTAGTTTTTCTGGCTAGAACTTCCAGTACAGTGATGAATAACAATAGTAAAAGTGGAATGTTTGTATGGTCCCTGACCTTAGAAGAAATGTTTCAGTCATTCAACATCAAGTCTGATGTTTGTTATGAGTTTACATATATCCCCGTTATCCTACTGAGGAAGTTTTTTTTCCCCTTAATTTTCTGAGTATATTTATTGTGAAAGGGTGTGGATATTTTCAAATGACCTTTATTATCATTTGAAATAATCATTTTTTTCCTGTTCATTCTATTAATGTACTGTGTTACATTGATTTTCTTATGATTAACCAACCTTGCATTCCTGGGATAAATCCCACTTGGACACGGTGTATAATCTTTTCAATATGCTGTTGGATTATGTTTGCTAGTATATTGTGGGGGATTTTTGCATCTATATTTATAAAAAATATTGGTATATCTTTTCTTGTGATGCCTTGTCTGGCTTTGGCATCAGTGTAATGCTATCCTTATGAACGGAATTAGGAATTGTCTCTCCTCTATTTTTTGGAGGAGTTTGAGAAAGATTGGTGATAAGTCTAAATATTTGGTAAAATTTACCACTGAAGCCATCTGGTTCTGGAGCTTTTTGTTGTTCTTGTGAGGTGATTTTTTTTTTTTCTTTCGGTACGCAGGCCTCTCACTGTTGTGGCCTCTCCCATTGTGGAGCACAGGCTCCAGACGCGCAGGCTCAGCGGCCATGGCTCACGGGCCCAGCCGCTCCATGGCATGTGGGATCTTCCCGGACCGGGGCACGAACCCGTGTCCCCTGCATCGGCAGGTGGAATCTCAAGCACTGCGCCACCAGGGAAGCCCTGTGAGGTTAGTTTTTGATTACTGATTTATTCTCTTTTGTTGTTTAAAAAGACAGCCCTTTCCTCATTTATTTATATGGGCACTCTTGTCAAAAATCACTTGGGCATATACAGGAACATGTGGTGGGTTGCTCTTTACTACTCCATTGGTGTCTATATATGTTTTAATGTAAGTATCAGACATTTGATTATCATTACTTTGTATTAAGTTTTGCAATTAAGCAGGCTGAGACCTCCAATTTTTTTCTTATTTTTCAAGGTTATTTTGACTATTTGAGATTTCTTATAATTCCACCTAAATTTAGGATGGATTTTTTCCAAAAAATATTATTGGATTTTAATAAGGATTGCATTGAATCTATAGATTCTGTATGTAGTATTGACATCTTAACAGTATTGTCTTCTAATCCATGAACATGAAAGGCATTTTTGTTTATTTGTGTCTTCTTTATTTTTTTTTACAGAGGCATTTTGTAGATTTCAGTGTACAAATCTTTTACTTCCTTGGTTAAATTTATTCCTATATATTTTATTGGTTTGATATAGAAGCATAACTAATGTGAGTATTGATTTTGTTTCCTGCAAATTTGATGAGACTGTTTATTCTAACAATTGTTTAATCTTTAGATTTTTCTACATATAAGATTATGTTGTCTACAAATAAATATAATTTTATCTTTTTCCTTGCAATTTGGTCACGCTTATTTCTTGTTCTTGCCTAAATTCTCTATTAAGGACTTAAAGTACTACATTTAGGTGATGTTAAAGTGCACAACCTTTTCTTTTTCCTAATACTAGAAAAAGATGTCTCAGCCTTTCACAATTGAGTGTGATGTTAGCTCTGTGTTTCTCATATATGTCCTTAATTATATTGATGTATTCCCATTCTATTTAGTTAACAATTTTATTATGAAATTATATTGAATTTTGTCAAAAGGTTTCTCTGCATCAAGATAACCATTTTTTCTCTTCATTCTGTTTACGCAGTGTATTGATTAAATTGTCTGATTTTCTTTTTTTGGTGATTTTTTTTTAAATTTGAAGTATAGTTGATTTACAATGTTTCAGGAGTACAGCAAAGTGATTTGGTTATATGTATACATACATCATATATATCTTCTTTTTCAGATTCTTTTCCATTTCAGGTGATTACAATATAGTAAATATAGTTCCCTTTGCTATACAGTAGGTGCTTGCTGTTTATATATTTTGTATATCATAGTGTTTATCAGTTAATCCCAAATCCCTAATTTACCCCTTGCCTCCCCTTCCCCCTTTAATAACCATAAGTTTGTTTTCTGTGTCTGTGTCTATTTCTCTTTCGTAAATAACTTTATGTACATCACTTTTTAAGATTCCATATACAAGTGATATATATTTGTCTTTCTCTGTCTGACTTACTTCACTTTGTATGATAATCTCTAGGTCCATTCATATGGCTTTAACTGGCATTATTTCATTCTTTTTTATTGCTGAGTAGTATTCCGTTGTATATATATACCATTTCTTCTTTATTCATTCCTCTGTCAAAGGACATTTAGGTGGCTTCTATATCTTGCCTATTGTAAATACTGCTTCTATGAATATTGGGGCTCATGAATCTTTTCAGATTAGAGTTTTCTTGGAATGTATACAGATGTTGGATTGCAGGATCACATGGTAACTTTATTTTCAGTATTTTTTCAAGGAACTGAATACTCTTCTCCATAGTGGGAGCACCAATTTATATTCTCACCAACAGTGTAGGAGGGTTCTTTTTTCTCCACACCCTCACCAGCATTTATTATTTGTAGACATTTTGATGATGGTCATTCTGACCAGTGTAAGGTTATACCTCACTGTAGTTTTGATTTGCATTTCTCTAATAATTAGTGACACTGAGCATCTTTTCACGTGCTTTTTGGCCATCCATATGTCTTCTTTGGAGAAATTTCTATTTAGATCTTCTGCCAATTTTTTGATTGTTTGATATTGAGCTGTATGAGTTTTTTGTATAGTTTGAAAATTAATCCCTTGTCAGTTGCATTGTTTACAAATATTTTGTCCAATTCTTAGGTTGTCTTTTAAGCTTTTAAGTTTAATCAGTTCCCATTTGTTTATCTCTGCTTTGTTTCCATTACACTAGGAGACAGATCCAAAAAAATATTACTGTGATTTATGTAAGAGTATTCTGCTTATGTTTTCCTCTAGGAGTATTAAGGTAACCAGTATTATATTTAGGTCTTTAATCCATTTTGCATTTATTTTTATTTGGGTTAGAGAATGTTCAAATTTCATTCTTTTACATGTAGATGCCCAGTGTTCCCAGCATGACTAATTGAAGAGACTGTCTTTCCTCCATTGTATATTTTTGCCTACTTTGTCATAGATTAATTGACCATAAGTGTGTGGGTTTAGTTCTTGATTTTTTATCCTGTTCCATTGATCTATTTTTCTGATTTTGTGCCAGAACCATAGGGTGTCATTTCCTGTAGCTTAGTAGTATAGTCTGAATACAGGGAGCTTTATTCTTCTAACTTTGTTCCTTCTCAAGTTTATTTTGGCTATTCAAGTCTTTCTTGTTTCCATATACAATTTAAAATTATTTACTCTAGTTCTGTGAAAAATGCCATTTGTAATTTGGTAGGGATTGATTTGAATCTGTAGATTGTCTTGAGTTTTAGGGTCATTTTTATAATATTGATTCTTTTTATCTAAGAACACGTTATCTCTTTTCATCTGTTCATATCCTCTTCAATTTCTTTCTTCAGTGTCTTATAGTTTTCTGAGTAAAGTTCATTTATTTCCTTAGGTAGGTTTATTCTTAGGTAATTTATTATTTTTGATGCAGTGGTAAATGACATTGTTTCATTAATTTCTCTTCTTGATAGTTTGCTGTTAGTGTATAGAAATGCAACAAATTTCTGTGTATTAATTTTGTATCCTGCAACTTTAGAAAATTCATTGATAAGCTCTAATAGTTTTCTCATAGCATCTTTAGGGTTTACATTGTGTAGTACTATGTCATCTGCAAACAGTGACAGTTTTACTTCTTCTTTTCCACGTTGGATTCCTTTTTTTATTCTTCTCTGACTGCCATGGCTAGGACTTCCACAGCTATGTTGAATAAAAGCAGCAAGACTGGCCATCTTTTTCTTGTTCCTGATCTTAGAGGAAATGCTTTCAGCTTTTCACCTTCGAGTATGATGTTAGCTGTAACTTTGTCCTATATGACCTTTATTATGTTGAGTAATTTCCCTCTATGTCCACTTTCTGGAGGGTTTTTTTTTATCATAAATGTGTGTTGAATTTTGTCAAAAAGCTTTTTCGGCATCTATTGAGATGGTCAGATGGTTTTTATTAAATTTGTTGATGTGGTGCATCACACTGATTTATTTGTGGATACTGAAAAATCCTTGCATCCCTGGGATAAATCCCACTTGCTTAAGATGTATTATCCTTTTAATGTATCATTGGATTCAGTTTGCTAATATTTTGTTGAGTATTTTTGCATTTATGTTCTTCAGTTATATTGGCCTATAATTTTGTTTTCTCTGATATCTTTGTCTGGTTTAGATGTCAGGGTGAATCTGGCCTCATAGAATGAGTTTGCAAATGTTCCTTCCTATGCAATATTTATGAATCGTTTGAAAGTATAGGTGTTAATTATGCTCAAACTGTTTGGTAGAATTCAGTTTTGAAGCCATCTGGTTCTGGACTCTTGTTTGTTGAATTTTTAGTTACTGATTCAATTTCATTACTGGCAATTGGTCTGTTCAAATTTTCTATTTCTTTTTGGTTCAGTCTTGGTAGATGGTACCCTTTTCAGAATTTGTCCATTTCTTCTAGTTTGTCCATTTTATTCACATATAGTTGCTTGCAGAAGTCTCTTATGGTCCTTTGTATTTTTGTGGTGTTGGTTGTAACTTCTCCTTTTTTATTTCTGACTTTATTGATTTGAGTCCTCTCCTTTTTTTTCTTGAGGAGTCTGGCTAAAGATTTATCAATTTTGTATATATTTTCAAAGAATCATCTTTTAGTTTCATTGATCTCTTGTATGTTTCTTTTTCTTTATACATTTTTCAGCTACCATCTATTGTTTTATTTCAACCTGAAGGACTCTATTTAGATCTCTTGTAAGTCACATGTAATAGTTACAAACTCCTTCAATTTTGTTTATCTGTGGATGTATTAGTTCACTTTTTAGAATAGTTTTTCTAATATAGAATTTTTGATTTGCAGTTTTCTTCTTGAAACACTTTAAATATGTCATCACATTACCTTCTAAACTCCATGATTTCTGATGGGAAATAGAATATTAATCTCATTGAGGATCCCTTGTACATAAAGTGTTCCCTCTTGCTGCTTTCAAGAATTTTTTCCTTTGGCTTTCAACAGTTTAAGTATAATGTTTTTCCTTCTGAAATTCTTTGAGTTTAATTTACTTGGACTTTGTTGACATTATTACATGTTTATCTTTGCATCTTTCCAAATTTGAGAAGTTTTAGGACACTATTTATTTGAATATTCCCTCTAATCCTTTCTCTTTGTTTTCTTTCAGCAATGACTGTTGATGGAGTTCCACAGGTTCTGTCACATTTCTTCATACTTTTAAAAAAGTTTTGCTCCTCATGCTGTATAAATTTAATTGTCATATCTTCTATTATATTAATTATTTTTCCTGCTCAAATCTGCTATTGAACTCCTGTAACAATTTTTTTATCCATTACTATATTTTTTAGCTCAGGAATGTCTATTTGTTTTATTTTTATAATTTGTATTCCTTTATTAATATTCTAATTTTGCTCATACATAATTTTTTCCTGGTTTCCTTTAGGTCTTTGTCCTTGTTTGCCTTTAGCTCTTTGAGGGATAAAGACACTTGGTGTACAATCTTCATCTAGGAAGTCCAGTGCCTGGGCTTCCTCAGGGATGAGTTATGTCAATTAGTTTTTTTTTTTCATTTTCTAAATAACAAATGTTTTCTTATTTATTTGTATTCCTTATATTTTTTTGTTAATAATTGAACATTTAAATATTACAAAATGGTAACACTGAAAGTCAAATTCTCCTGTTCCCTGGGTTTCATTTAGTTTCTTAATTGTTGAAGGTTGTAGTGTTCTATTTGTCTTGCAAATTGTTCAGCCCAAGGTGAAAACTTTAGGTCTTCTCAGATTTTTCTGAGCTTCCATGTTGACCTGGGCATTAGCATGTCTTTCTATATTTCCCTGTATACACGATGGTTTTAATTTGCTTCATTTTTCTCCCTGTTTTTTCTGCACAGTATTTAGGTGAGCTACTGTATGTCATGAGTGTAATCCTATCTCAGGTGTCTGCAGATGGTTTGTACATATTACTATGTTTTTGAGCAACGTGTAACACTTTTCTGATTTAGGTGATTTCGGAGTTTGGCAAAAGAGAGATGAATGTCTTCCTTCAGTTTTTCAGGTGGCCTCCAGACAGTTTAGAACAAACCTACCCAATAATTTTTTTTAATAAATTATTCTCTGCTCCCCCCAGAATTAGTGACTAGGATCCCACAATTTGAGTACATGTTCCCACAATTTGAGTACAGGTTGCTCTCTTTAAGACTCCTACCAAGCCAGAGGGAGTATAGTAAGTCAAGTAAAAATTCTTGAAAAAAAAAAAAAAAAGCTTAGTGAAGCTTTCTTACCATTTTTCTTCTTTTATAAATTTAATTGTTTTTGGCTGTTTTGGGTCTTCCTTTCTGTGTAAGGGCTTTCTCTAGATGTGGCTAGCGGGGGCCACTCTTCATCACGGTGTGCAGGCCTCTCACAGTCACGGCCTCTCTTGTTGCAGAGCACAGGCTCCAAACGTGCAGGCTCAGTAGCTGTGGCTCACGAGCCCAGTTGCTCCGTGGCATATTGGATCTTCCCAGACCAGGGCTTGAATCCGTATCCCCTGCATTGGCAGGCAGATTCTCAACCACTGTGCCACCAGGGAAGCCCCCTTACCATTTTTAAGTTGACTTTTTCTTGATTCATTGCTTGTTTATTTGCTATAAACTATTGAATGTTTTCCATAGTTTTGACCAAGTTGTTTCTTATAGTTTCTGTTTATTTTTTAATATTTCTATGGGGAGATGGGTGCATGGAGCTGCTTACACTGACATTTTACTGATGTCAATCCTCTGAAACAATTTTACTGCAAATTATTTCCTTGAATTTGGCAACATAGTGCATAGTAAGTATTTAATATTACTTTTTTGAGCTGACTACATTATACAACTTTTTCTCTTTATATTTAACATCAAATTTGGGGGAATTTTAAATCATGCTTTCATGTGTTAACTTAATCTTTGGGTAGAGTTAAGGTACAGTTCCCTGAGGCAGTGACATCTGAACTTTTATGTACATCATATATAATAATAATAATGCATTATGCATAAAATTAGTATTAATATATTATGAGTATTAGTATGTGTACACAGTGCTCTAAATGATTTTTCAATTATTTGTAAATTTATTTTATTTATCAAGTGTTTATTGAGTACCGAATGAGTGTTGTTCACTGTTGTAGGAGCTGTTGTTATAGCAGTTAACAAGACAAAATTCTTAATTAATAGATGTTATATTCTAGTGTGAGAAAACTCCTTTGAGTTTGGTACTACTACATCCTCATTTTATGCTGGTGAAGCTGAGATGTCAAGATGTTAGTTAAATAACTTGCCAAGGGCCACACAGTGTTTGAACCTTGGCAGTCTGATGTTTTGTGTGTGAAAGTGGAACATTTTAGGCAGAGGATACATTGATACATTGTGTACATAGATCCTGAGATGAAAGAGCATAATGTATTTCTGATTGAAAGACAAAAGTAACTCTCCTTAAAGCTTTCCATTGACTTCAGAGATTTACTACGACTGCACTAAAGGAAGAGGAGTTTAAGGATGGCAAGAATGAAGGCAAAGGTGACGAGTTAGGAGGGTATTGAAAATGTCTAGAGTAGTTGATGGCTAGATAGGGCAGTGGTAATTTGGACTAAGAGGAGGATAATAATTTTTGGACATTTAGGATGAAAAATTTATAGAGCCTGGTGATGTGCAGGATGTGGAGATGAGGAGTGTGGACAGAATGATGGTGTCATTAACTAAAATTTGAAATAGAAATAGAAAATCAAGTTTGAGAGCGGATAAATAAGTGGTTCAGTTTAAGATTTATTAGGTTTGAGGCATCACTAGGATACTCATGTGCATAGATTCAGGCAACAACTTGAAACCCAGGGCAGAAATCAGGGCTAGAAATATGATTCACAAATCTATATTTTTGATAGCTAAAACCACAAGAAATATATTAAATTACTGATTAATGAAGGGCAGTTACATGTAAGCAATTAAACAAGTTTAAACAACTCTTTTCAAAAAATCAATTTAAAAATATTCAAACAGGGGCTTCCCTGGTGGTGCAGTGGTTGAGAGTCCGCCTGCCAATGCAGGGGACACAGGTTCGTGCCCTGGTCTGGGAAGATCCCACATGCTGCAGAGTGGCTGGGCCCATGAGCCATGGCCGCTGAACCTGCATATCCGGAGCCTGTGCTCCACAACAGGAGAGGCCACAACAGTGAGAGGCCTGCGTACTACTATCTATCTATCTATCTATATATCTATCTATCTATCTATCTATATATATATATTCAAACATTCTAGAGAAATTAAGCTGCCATTTCAGCTTCTTCAGGTTTCTACTTTTTAAAAGGAAATATCAAAATAAGTTCCTATTCCCTGAGATTGTCCTGAATAGTATAAAAAACACGATTTATGTATTCAAATGCACACAAAAGTAGTTGATGGCGTACGTGATGACACAGGGAAGCACAGTGATTGGGAAATAGCATCAAACATATATTGTATATTTTTTGCTAAAGTGTAAGTTACTCCAACTGAAATTTGATAAAGCATTTTAGAAAGTATGCACTCAGTACATTAATACAGCTTTCAAAATTTCCTAAGACTTACTTGAGAACAGTAGCTCTATTTTCTCACATTAACCTCCTTCGCCCAAAAAGATGACTGGCAAATAATTCAGTAAAATTTGCCCATTAAGAAGCCAATTTTTTTCAGTCTGTCATTTATTCAATATTTATTTAACTGCTAAATATTTATTTAATTTTCATACTGACATAGATAAGAATATCTCATTGTCTTCTGCATATGTAAAACTGGTTACAATGTATAGGAGAAGAGGTATGAGTACAGGCTCTCCTGTGAGACAGACCTGAGTATGAATCCTAGTTCCACAAATTATTAGCCGTATGGCTTAGAATAAATTGCCTAGCCATCCTAGGTCTAATCTATTTCCTCATCTGTAAAGTGAAGACTGTAATAGTATTTCACTCATTAGCGTGTTTTTGTATTAAAGAAAATAGTCAGTTACAGCACTTGACACATAATTAGTTACTTAATAAATGTTAGGTACAGTAATAATGGTAATGATGATGATGAAGATGATATAAATAGTAATTTTGTCCTAGGAGTACAGAAAACACCTCTGGGGCTATTTTCATATAGAATATTTAGATAATACAAGCCACATAAAAGTATGGAATATGCAAAATACAAACTTTTCTGTTTCTACTGTCTTTCTCCTACCCCCCACAGCATAAATACATATTACAAACACACACACACATGTACACACACACACACAATCACACATTATCACATATACACATATAAGTTAATGGTGTGAGATTCCTCAGGAAGTTTAACACCTCTCCAAACACCAGGGAAGTGGGCTAGAATTTCAAAGAGGCAGGACACTCATTCTACAGTAATCACCTCATAGTCTAGTTAAACCAAAGCCATATGGGTGATCCATTTATAAGAGAACACCCTCTCTACGAAACCAATGAAGAAAGCAAATTAAACCCAGGTGCAGAAATGAATACTCAGCTTTCATTTACAGCTGTTTTAAAAAATATATATTGAACTGTCATAAGTCTCAGAAAACAAAACTCCAAACCCCACGTGTTCTCCCTTCCTCTGTATGTCTGTCTGTATGTATGTATGTATGTGTGTACATGAGTATACACATACATATACACACATACATACATAGAGACGATCACATAGAGTTTGATCCTTACATTTAAACTCACTGTAGTTATACAAACATGTATAAAAATCAATTTGCTCTTTTGGACCCTTTCCCCTTTATGATTAGTAGTGACATTGCACATATATACCTACAAGTTACCTTGTAAGGGACAGAAGATTGTTAAATAAATAAATATGTGATGTTTTGGTCAATGAATACTATAACTGATTTTTTTAACTCATATATGCTGCCTTGGGGCTTATAAAACAAACATTCCCAAGAGGTGTTTAATTTCAATTCTTTTTGTGACATAAGAAATTAGGGATTTTAAAGCCATCCTGCCATAGTTGCTTTTGTCAGCTAAATGCCATTGTTTTCTTCTGCCATCTAATTCTTTTGATGACAATGAGTTCACAGTTTGCAGTGATTAATTTTTTTGCATGTTCTTGTCACTCTTTTAGTTTTTATCATATCTCCACTTGATTTTTTTTGTGTGTGTTTGTGCAGATCCTCAAATCACAGAACTAGGATAGATTTCCTATAAAGCTGAGTGGATTCGCATAAAAACAGAAAGTCCCTTTTTCATTTTGTTTGCTCTTTCAAAATTGCTATAGGTGTGTATATGAGTAAAAGTTTTCCAAAGTATAAAGATTTTTAAAAATCAACAATATTAAACTGTAGGCAATTAAACTATTATTTTATATATAAAAAGAAAAAAATGAGACAGGTTTATTTTCCACTGGGCTGAATAGAGAAATAATTTCTTTTAACATATGTTTTAATTTTACACCCTCACATTTATATTTAAAAAAATGTCAGAGTTTTTTTAAATGGAGACTTTGCTAATTGTATGTTATAAATGTATTCCCTTTCCAATTTTACTATACCTATTGGCTTATAAAATCCAGGGTGAGCTCACTTAACTGTTATATTCATAACTTTGGACCTTGAGGGCCCCTGACTTACTCAGCAGTTCTTCAACACCTATCTTGGTAAGTGGTGCTCATAATATCTGTCTGAAAAGTACCTTGCTTGATGCCATTTGTGGCTGATGCGAGTAGAAAAGAATCTAACATTTTACAAAAACTTCTGCTTAATTCCTATTTTTTTCTATGTAATTTGCTGCTTCTGTGTGTTTAATGATTGAACACAATGCTCTTAGGTTCAAGACATCTTTCCATGTTTTAATTAATGTATTTATTTATACATTTACCTTAAATTCTGCAGTTATATCAAGGAGGAAAAATGGATCTATATTTTATGGGAAATCAAAAAATTGTTGTGTTTCAGGTTCAGAGAAATGCAATCAAAGTTTATATATGATCAAGGAAAGAGGCACTAAAGAAACATCACAATTGGAAAAATAGCCATATCCAGAAATTACTTTTAATAGAACAGCAATTTTAGTCATCTCATTGCATAAGTCAGGCTCATTTTAAAAGTACATGATTCTCAAGTAAACCAGACCAATTATCTTATTTGTCTTGAAAATATTTAATTCATGGAACATTGGAAGACCCCATTTATCCTGCATCTGTGAATGTGAATGTAAAATGTGTTGAATTTTTAAAAGTAAAACTGTTTGAAAAGAGGGACCTTTATGTTTTAAAAAGGAAAAACTTTTTTCAGTACTTCATTTTAATTTTTAAAAATCATATTTACTGAAATAAATATTAATTTGCCCCCTTCTTGCTACGTTTTAATTGTGATATATTTGACATACAATGTAGTATAAGTTTACTGTGTACAATATATAGATTTGATATATTTATATTGCAATATAATTGCCATTGTGATGTTTGTTAACTCTATCATGTCAGAAAGTTATAATTTCTTCTAGTATTGAGAAAAATTAAGATCTATGAAACTGTTTATAATACAGCTTTGTTGTCTATAATCACTGTACTGTGTATTAGGTCTCCAGGACTTATTTATCTACTAATTGCAAGTATGTAGCCTTAAGCATATCTATTCCATTCCACCACCCCCAGACATTGGTAAACATCATTTTACTAACTGTTTGTACAATTACAATTTCTTTACTTTCACATATAAGAGATATCATATGGTATTTGTCTTTCACTGTCTGACTTACCTCAGTATAATATCCCCAAGTTCT
This sequence comes from Globicephala melas, assembly GCF_963455315.2. Taxonomy (NCBI): domain Eukaryota; kingdom Metazoa; phylum Chordata; class Mammalia; order Artiodactyla; family Delphinidae; genus Globicephala; species Globicephala melas. The sequence goes on from NC_083335.1 coordinate 60,067,934, forward strand.
ATCCATGTTCTTGTAAGTAGCAGAATATCCCTTTTTCTCATGGCTGAACAGTTTTCATTGTATGTATAAACCACATTTTCCTTGTTCATTCATTTATTGATAGACAATTAGGTTGTTCCAATACCTTGGCTACTGTGAATAATGCTGCAAAAATCATGGAATCACATATGTCTCTTCGGTAACCTGTTCTCATTTCCTTTGCTTATATGTACCCCGAAGTAGGATTGTTGGATCATATGGTAGATATATTTTTAATTTTTGAGGAATCTCCATACTGTTCCTCATAGTGGCTGAACCAGTTTACAATCTCACCAACAGTGCACAAGGGTTAGCTTTTCACCGCATCCTCCTCCACACTTATTATCTCTTGTTTTCTTGATGTCGCCAGTCTTACAGGTGTGAAGTGATATCTCATACTCGTTTTCAGTTGCATTTCTTTAATGATTAGTAATGCTCAGCACCTTATCACATACCTGTTGGCCATTTGGATGTCTTCTTTGGAAAAAAGTCTAGTTCCTCTGCCCATTTTAAATTGGATTTAGGGGGAGGGTTGTTATTAAATTTTAGGAGTTCTTTATATGTTTTGAATATTAGCCCATTAACAATATGTGGTCTCTAAAATTTTCTCCTTTTCTGTAGAATGCTTTTGCATTTTCTTGATTGTCTCCTCTGCTGTGCAGAAGCTTTTAACTTTGATGTAGTCCCACTTATTGATGTTTTTATTTCATTATTTGTGCTTATATTGTCATATCTAAAAAAATCTTTGACAAGATCAGTGTCAAGAGGCTCCTTCCCTATGTTTTCTTCTATGAGTTTTATGATTTCAGGTTTTATGTTTAAGGCTTTGATCCATTTTGAATGTATTGTTGTGAGTGGTGTAAGATATGGGTCCAGTTTCATTTTTCTACATGTGGTTATCAAGTTTTCTCAATACCATTTGTTGAAGATACTACACTTTCCCCTGGATATTCCTGGCTCCTTTATCAAATAGCAATTGACTGTATATGGGGGAGGACTTAATTTTCATTTCTCTATTCTGTTCTACTGTTCTACATGACTATTTTTATGCCAGTACTATATTATTTAAATTATTATAGTTTTGTAGTATGGTTTGAAATTGGGAAGTGTGATTACTCCTGCTTTGTTCTTTTTTCTCAGGAATGCTCTGCCTATTTGAGGTGATTTGTGGGTCCATAGAAATTTTAAGATTGTTTCTCCTACTTCTGTGAAGAATGTCATTGGAATTTTGATAGGGATTGCATTGAATCCATAGATGGTTTTGTGTCATATGGGTATTTTAACAATATTAATTCTTTAAATCCATGAACATGGGATGTCTTTCCAATTGGTTGTGTCTTCTTCAATTTATTTTAACATAGTCTTGTATTTTGCATTGTACATACCTTTCAATTACTTGTTTATATTTATTTCCAGGTATTTTATTGTTTTTAATGTTATTTTTTAATATGAAAATGTACATTTTTATTTAATTCACACAAGACCAAAATCCCCAAGGTATGCAATGAAAACTTTCAAATGTAATAATTCCTGACTTGTTCTGGATGTAAGAGTCTTTTTTTTTAACATATTTATTGGAGTATAATTGCTTTACAATGGTGTGTTAGTTTCTGCTTTATAGCAAAATGAATCAGTTATACATATACATATATCCCTATATCTCTTCCCTCTTGCATCTTTTTTTTTCTTTTTTTTTTTGCAGTACGAGGGCCTCTCACTGTTGTGGCCTCTCCCGCCACAGAGCACAGGCTCTGGACACGCAGGCTCAGCAGCCACAGCTCATGGGCCCGGCCACTCCATGGCACGTGGGATCCTCCCGGACTGGGGCACGAACCTGCATCCCCTGCATCAGCAGGCGGACTCTCAACCACTGCGCTACCAGGCAAGCCCCCTCTTGCATCTTTGAATAGGATCATTTTCTTTATTTCTTCTTCTGATGTTTAAATATTAGTGTATAGAAATGCAACTGTTTTCTGTACATTGATTTTTTTTGTACATTGATTTTATATCCTGCAACTTTACTAAATGTGTTGATTAGTTCCAACAGCTTTTTTTAGCCTTTGTTATTTTCTATACCTAAAATCATATAAGCAAATAACAATTTTAATCTCACCTTTCTTATTTGGATACATTTTAGTTCTTTGTCTTTCCTGTTAGCTCTAGCTAGGCTTCCAGTAGTACGTTGAATAAGATTGGAAAGGGTGGGCACCCTTGTCTTGTTCCTCATCTTAGTGGAACAGTTTTCAATTTTTCTTCATTGAGTATAAAGTTAGCTGTGAGTTTGTCATATATGTGCTTCATTATGTTGAGGTATGTTTCTTCTATATTTGTGTGAGTCTATTTTTGTTCCATTTCTCTATGAGCTGATCCCTCCACCAATAACATTATTTCTTGATGACCGGGCTATATAGTAAGACTGCATATCAGACAAGTAATTCATTTCATTGTATTCTTTTTTCAGGATTTAGTCATTTTAAGGTCCGTGCTTGTCCATTTACATTTTAGAATAAGCTGGTCTATGTCTATGAACATCCCAGGAGGTTTATCATAGGAACTGCGCTCAACGAGATCAATTGGAGAAGAACTGCATCACTGCTATGTTGAATCTTCCAATTCATGAACACGGTATGCCTCTCCACTTATTTAGGTCTTCCTTGATTTCATTAAGCATACAAATCCTATAGATGCTTTGTTGAGTGCATACCTAAGTATTTAATTTTTTGTGGAACAATTGTGTATGGCATTGTGTTTTTAATTTCAGTTTCTAATATAAAATAGAAAGTTAAAAAAGTAAATCCCTGAACACATCCTCTTCATGAATAGCTAACACAGATGGAAGTATGCTCCTAGGCAACTAGATCTCCCCCATCCCCCACTCATGAAAAAAAAAAGAAAAAAAAGAAAAAAAGAAAACATTACAAGAAATGCTGAAGAATTACATATGTTTCTAATGTGAATGTGAATCATCAAGAAAATCTAATTTCATGTCCCTATCTTCAAACGGAAACACTCAGAAACCTGTAGAAAAGTGTCTACTGGAAATATTAGATTATGAACATTTTAAAGTTGCTTCTTAAGAAAAAAAAAGCTTCAACTCTGTGGACAATTTACCTATATGTAATACATATTATCCTTCCGCATTTCTAGTTACTAATATTACTTCAGCTGCCAAAAAGTAACATTTTAATTTTGGAAACAATTTTTGATTTTTTTTCTTATTTAGAGAATTCTTGTTTGTGTCATCTTGGATTTCTTACATCAACATATTATAGTTTTTGGAGTACAGGTTTTTTGCCTCCTTAGGTAAGTTTATTCCTAGGTATTTTATTCTTTTTTGATGTGATGGTAAATGGGATCGAGAATTCCTGTGAACGTAAATGGGCTTGTCTGTGATCTGTGTTGATATTTAAGGTGCTTACATAACCATAAGTAAAGCGAGATGAAAACTCCTGTTTACATTTCTTGAACATTTGACATATTTTTTAAGTTCAAATTTTTTAATGTTAAGAAGTGTTCTTGTTTATAACGCACATAAATATGTTTCTCAGAAAAGTAGTTTTAATAAATATCTGCTTGAATTAAAAGGTAATCCTTTGAATTCAGCATCTAATGTAGTATCAGAAGCTTGGGTACCATCCAAAGTAAGAGGAGTCATTAAGCCATCTTTCCTGAGGCTAACTAGTAGTTATTCACCAGCTCACTGGTCTGAGATTTGGTTATTTGTGCAGACCTTCATACAGACAATATCTGAAATTTTAAGTGTCTTTTGCCCCTATGCAGTTTGAACCACCACCTAGAGGTTTTATTCTAGTGGTCTTGCAAACACATTTAGATAGCAGGTGTTTGTTTTTATTTTTCCCTAGTCCTATTCAACACCTTAAAATTTGTTTTTAAATTTGGTGACTTTAGGTGAGGTCATATTGTAAGTTCCCCTCAGACCCCACTCTTCTGTCCCATGCAGGCCTGTTCTGTTGATGTACATTTCCTGTCTGTCTCTCCCAAGGCATCTGAGTTTTTCCTCTGGCTTCAGTGTATTATTTACCAATTAGTGACAAAGGTACCAATTTCATTTACGCTTGCAGTGTTAGATCTTGCTGCGTGGAGAAGCATTCAGATCTCCTTCAAATGGTTATGGAAATGTGACCATGTGGATTAATTTTGCTCGAGTCAAAGGCTGAACACAGGAGTCCTTGGCTATACCAGGAGGACTCCAGATGCTTCACAGAACTGGGTAGAAAAAGCCAGAGACAATGACAATGACAATCTGGGATTCCCCTCTGTTCTCTCCAGCATTTAACGCCATAACATGAAGCAAGTGCAGGAACAGTTACTTACTAGGTTTACTGAGAATGTCTGACCCAGAGTGGGACATAACTTGGTGCAGTCATCTTGAGAATACTGCAGGAGAAAGCAGAGAGTGGGATTTAACATTGAAAATTAGAAGTTGATCTTACTTCTTAGACAAAATTGAGATTGACAAAATCGTGGCTTATCTACATAAACCCTTAAACAAAGACGTGGTTCTGAATCAAAATTAGGGACGTGGAAAAATAAAATGAAGTACTCTTCTGAGGGAAAAGGGCATAAGAAGAAATATATAAAGGAGAAGCTTTCGTCTTGTGCTATTTTGGGTTGGTTGCTGGAAAGGACCATTTTGGCCACACATTTTCTCGAAAGTGGCTTCTGCACATTCTATAATTTCTGAGATTATTTACAACTTAAATTTCGGTTCTAAACCCCCAAACCACTTAATTTTCTGTGAGCTAGTAAATGAGGGATTTCTTAACAAGTCATCCCTGAATTAATATCAATTTCCCTATGAAATGCTGACCTCAAATCATTTCTCCATCCTTAAACTTGATCTGTTTTACATAAAAGTAGGCTAGTTAAAACAGATATCACAGATTTTTAAAAACAGATAAAGAACCTCTTCTGTGGCAACATCTCCCAGCTGTTTGCTGAAGGTCTAAAAGAATTAATAAGCAAACAATGGCCTTGTGTCCACTTCAAAATTAAGTAACCCCCAAGGACCTCAGGCTTTTTCCTGAGCATTGTATATTTCAGCTATATGGTGACCAGAGGCATAGTCTGAAAAAGATTTCATTTACTAAATGAGTTCAAGTTTGCAGTATACAAGATCAACACACACACACACACACACACACACACACAAATCAATCACATTTCTATATAATTACAAACATGCTGAAACTGAAATTAAAAACACAATACCATATATAATTGTTCCACAGAAAATGAAATCTTCATAACAGTTACTTTTTATTGAAGTGTGGTTGATTTACAATATTATATTAGTTTCAGGTGTACAACATAGTGATTCAATACTTTTACAGATTATAATCCATATAAAACTATTACAAAATAATAGCTATATTTGCTTTGCTATACAATATATCTTTGTTGCTTGTTTTGTACATAGTACTTTGGGTCTCTTAACACCATACTCTAATTTCACCTCTCTCTCCTCTTCCCCAACTGGTAATCACTAGTTTGTTCTCTTTATCTGTGAGTCTGTTTTTGTTTTGTTATATATATTCATTTCATTTCTTTCTTTCTTTCTTTCTTTTTTAGATTCCACATACAAGTGATAAAATAGAGTATTTGTTTTTCTCTGTCTTATTTAACTAAGCATACTACTTGATAGGTCCATCCACCATGTTGATTATGCCAAAATTTCATTCTTTTTATTACTAATATTCCATTGTGTATATATACTGCATTTCCTTTATCCAATCATCTGTTGTTGGGTACTTAAGATATATCCATATTTTAGCTATAGTAAAAGAGCTGCTAATAAAATCGGGGTGCATGTTTCTTTTCAAATTAGTGTTCTCATTTCCTTCAGTTATATACACAGCAGTGGACTTGTTAGTTCCTACGCTAGTTCTCCTTGTGGTTTTTGACTTGCATTTCTCTGATGATTAGCAATGTTGAGCATATTTTCATGTGCCCATTGGCCCTCTGTATATCTTCTTTGGAAAATAGTCTATTCAAGTCTTCAACCCATTTTAAAATATGGCTTTATATTTTTTGATATTGAGTTGCATGAGCTTTTTATATATTATGGATATTAATCTCTCATTAGGACCTATTGTATAGCACAGGGAACTCTACTCAATACTCAGTAATGAGCTATATGGGAAAAGAATCTAAAAGAGAGTGGATATATGTATATGTATAAGTGATTCACTTTGATGTATAGCAGAAACTAACACAACATTGTAAATCAAATATACTCCAATAAAAATTACTTAAGAAAACTTCCCATCAGTCATATCATTTGCAAATATTTTCTCCCATTCAGAAGGATTTTACTTTTTTCATTTTGTCTGTGTTTGTTTCCTTTGCTGTGCAAAAGTTTTAAGTTTAATTAGTTTCCATTTGTTCATTTTTGCTTTTGTTTCTTTTATCTTGAGACAGATACATAAAAATATTGCTACAATTTATGTCAAAGTGTGTTCTGCCTATGTTCCCTTCTAAGACTTATAATCTCAGGTCTAAATATATTTTGACCTAATAAATATATTAGGTCTTCAATCCAATTTTTAAATTTTTATTTTATTTATTGGAGTATAGTTGACTAGCAGTGTTGTGTTAGTTTCACGTGAACAGAAAAGTGATTCAGTTACACATGTACATGTACCTATTATTTTCCCATTTAGGTTATTACAGACTATTAAGCAGAGTTCCCTGTGCTATACAGTATGTACTTGTTGCTTATCTATTTTAAATATAGCAGTGTGTACATGTCAATCTCAAACTCCCAATCTATGACTCCCCCCCCAACTTTCCCCCGGTAACCATAAGTTCCTTCTGTAAGTCTGTGAGTCTGTTTCTGTTTTGTATATAAGTTCATTTATATCTTTATTTAAGATTCTGCATATAAGCAATATCATATGATATTTGTCTTTCTCTGTCTGACTTACTTCACTTAGTATGATAATTTCCAGAGCCATTCATGTTGCTTGAAATGGCATTATTTCATTCTCTTTTTTTTAAATAAATGTATGTATGTATGTATGTATTTATGTTTGGCTGCATTGGGTCTTTGTTGCTGTGCATGGGCTTTTCTAGTTGCAGTGAGTGGGGGCTACTCTTCATTGTGGTGTGCAGGCTTCTCATTGTGGTGGCTCCTCTTGTTGTGGAGCACAGGCTCTAGGAGAGCGGGCTTCAATAGTTGTGGCACTCAGGCTCAGTAGTTGTGGCTTGCGGTCCCTAGAGTGCAGGCTCAGTAGCTGTGGTGCAGGGGCTTAGTTGTTCCATTGCATGTGGGATCTTCCCAGACCAGGGTTTGAACCCATGTCTCCTGCATTGCCAGGCGGATTCTTAACCACTGTGACACCAAGGAAGCTCCTTTCATTCTTTTATAATTGTTGAATAATATTCGATACGTATAACATATTCTTTATAAATTCCTCCATCAACGGACATATAGATTCTTCCATGCCTATTGTAAAAAGCACTGCACTGAACGTTGGGGTGCATGCATACTTTCAAACTATGTTTTTCTTTGTATATATACCCAGGAGAGGGATTGCTGGATCATATGTTAGCTGTATTTTTAGATTCTTAAGGAACCTCCACACTGTTATCCATAGTGGCTATACCAATTTACTTTCCAACAGTGTAAATTTACATTCCTCCACCACTGTAGGAGATTTCCCTTTTCTCCACACTCTTTCCAGCATTTATTGTTTGTAGAAATTTTGCTGATGGCATTCTGACTGGTTGGAGGTGATATCTCATTGTAAGTTTGATTTGCATTTCTCTAATAATCAGTGATGTTGAGCAACTTTTCTTGTGCTTTTTGGCCAGCTGTATGTCTTCTTTGGAGAAATGTCTATTTAGGTCTTCTGCCTATTTTTTTGATTTTTTTTTTGTTGTTTTGATATTGAACCCATGAGCTGTTGGTAAATTTTGGAAACTAATCCCTTGTCAGTCGTATCATTTGCAAATATTTTCTTCCATTCTACGGATTGTCTTTTTGCTTGTTTATGGTTTCCTTTGCTGTGCAAAAGTCTTTCAGTTTGATTAGATCCCATCTGTTTATTTTTGTTTCTATTTCCTTATTCTAGGAGAGGGATCGAAAAAGATATTGCTGCCATTTATGTCAAAAAGTGTTCTGCCTATGTTTTCCTCTAAGAGTTTTATAGTATCCAGTCTTACATTTATGTCTTTAATCCATTTTGATTTTATTTTTGTGTATGGTGTTAAAGAATGATCTAATTTCATTTTTTACATGTAGTTGTCCAGTTTCCCCACCACCACTTATTGAAGAGAATTTTTTTCTCCCCTGCATAGTCTTGCCTCCTTTGTTGTAAATTAAATGACCATAAGTGTGTGGGTTTTTTTCCTGGGTTTTCTATCCTGTTCCATTGACCTATATTTCTGTTTTTGTTCCAGTATCATACTGCTTTCTTTTTTTTTTCAAAACTGATCAAACATTTTAATAGTTTTCCATTGATGATAACATTTGAATACCCAATAAGCACATAAAAAGAAACACATCTTTACTCATTAGGGAATTACAAATGTACACCACTTCATACCCACTAGAACATGATTATAAACAAAATGAGAAACAGCAAGAAGTGTTTATGAGGTTGTGGAGAAATTGAAATTCTTTTACATAGTATGTGGAAATGTGCAATGAAGCACCCATTTTGTAAAACAGTTTGGCAGTTTATTAAATGACTAAACATAAATTTACCATATGACTGTACCCGTAGGAAACTTTTTCCACAGGGGGACAATCTTATAGCAGCATCAACACTGCCTTCATTTGCAAAGATGTTTATTAGGTTCAAGAGAAAATAATCAATAAAATCAATGTTAAAACACATAATTCTGCAGAGCATAAGTGAGAAATTTCAATTAATGATAAAACAGTGCATAGTGCAGGAAGTGTTTAATCTCTCCATACTAATATCTTCATTCAAATATACAGTATTACACAATGTGTGCTTGACTTCATATGTTTGGTTGATGTGGAGCTGTCTGACCTGAAATGGTGCATTAAAGAAACGTTCATTTTAACCCTTTGTTTCTTTCTTTTCTTTTAATTTTTATTGGAGTATAGTTGCTTTACAATACTCTCTTTCTACAGTACAGCAAAGTTAATCATCTATACATACACTTATATACCCTCATTTTTGGATTTCCTTCTCATTTAGGTAACTGCAGAGCACTGAGTAGAGTTCCCTGTGCAATACCATAGGTTCTCATTTGTTAACTATTTTAAATATAGTATCAATAGTGTATATATGTTAATCCCCATCACCCCATTTATCCCACCCTCCCTTCCCCCTTGAAAGAGATACATTTGATCTCTGTGTCTGTGTCTCTATTTCTGCTTTGCAAATAAGATCATCTATGTCAGTTTTTTATATTCCACATATATTCCACATATATGCATTCCACATATATGACATTTTTTTTCTCTTTCTGAGTTATTTCACCCTGTATCATACTTGTTTGGTCCATCCACGTCTCTACAAATGACCCAGTTTCGTTCCTTTTTATGGCTGGGTAATATTCCATTGCATATATGGACCACATCTTCCTTATTCATTCCTCCATTTTTGGATATTTAGCTTGCTTCCATGTATTAACTATTGCAAATCGTGCTGCAATGAACACTGGGATGCATGTGTCGTTTTTGTTGTTGTTGTTCTTCTACATTGATCATATATGTGTATATATATATATATTTAACAACTTTATTGGAGTATAACTGCTTTACAATGTTTTGTTAGTTTCTGCTTTACACTGAAGTGAATCAGGCATACATATACATATATCCCCATATCTCTGGCCTCCTGCATCACCCTCCACCCTCCCTATCCCACACCTGTAGGTGGACACAAAGCACCAAGCTCATCTCCCTGTGCTATGCAGCTGATCCTCACTAGCTATCTATTTTACATTTGGTAGTGTATATATGTCCATGCCACTCTCTCACTTCATCCCAACTTACCCTTCCCCCTCCCTGTGTCCTCAAATCAATTCTCTATGTCTGTGTCTTTATTCCGGTCTTGCCCCTGCATTCCTCAGAACCAGTTTTTTCTTCTTTTTAGATTCCATATATATGTGTTAGCATGTGGTACTTGTTTTTCTCTTTCTGACTTACTTCACTATGTATGACACTCTCTAGGTCTATCCACCTCACTACAAATAACTCAATTTCATTTCTTTATATGGATTAGTAATATTCCATTATATATATGTGCCACATTTTCTTTATCCATTCATCTGTTGATGGACACTTAGGTTGCTTCCATGTCCTGGCTATGGTAAATAGAGCTGCAATGAATATTGTGGTACATGACTCTTTTTGAATTATGGTTTCTCAGGGTATACGCCCAGTAGTGGGATTGCTGGGTCATATGGTAGTTCTATTTTTAGTTGTCTTACAAACTGCCATACTGTTCTTCATAGTGTCTGGATCAATTTACATTCCCACCAACAGTGCAAGAGGGTTACTTTTTCTCCACATGCTCTCCAGCATTTATTGTTTGTAGGTATTTTGATGATGACCATTCTGACCAGTGTGAGGGGATACCTCATAATAGTTTTGCATTACATTTCTCTAATAATTAGTGATGCTGAGCATACTTTCACGTGTTTGTTGGCATTCTGTATATCTTCTTTGAAGAAATGTCTTTTTAGGTATTCTGCACATTTTTGGATTACATTGTTATTGTTGGTTTTTTTTTTTTTTTGATACTGAGTTGCATGAGATTCTTCTATAGTTTGGAGATTAATCCTTTGTCAGTTGCTTCATTTGCAAATATTTTCTCCCATTCTGAGGGTTGTCTTTTCATCTTGTTTATGGTTTCCTTTGCTGTGGAAAAGGCTTTATGTTTCATTTGGTCTCACTTGTTTATTTTTGTTTTTATTTCCATTTTTCTAGAAGGTGGGTCAAAAAGGATCTTGCTGTTATTTATGGCATGGACTGTCCTGCCTATGTTTTCCTCTAAGAGTTTTATAGTGTCTGGTCTTATATTTAGGTCTTTAATCCATTTTGACTTTATTTTGGTATGTGGTGTCAGGAAGTGTTCTAATTTCATTCTTTTACATGTAGCAGTCCAGTTTTCCTAGCACAACTTACTGAAGAGGCTGTCTTTTCTCCATTTTATATCCTTGCCTCCTTTATCAAAGATAAGGTGACCATATGTGTGTGGGTTTATCTCTGGGCTTTCTACCCTGTTCCATTGATCTATAGTTCCGTTTCTGTGCCAGGACCATACTGTCTTGATTACTGTAGCTTTGTAGTGTAGTCTGAATCCTGGGAGCCTGATTCCCCCAGCTCCGTTTTCCTTTCTCAAGAATGCTTTCACTATTTGGAGTCTTTTGTGTTTCCACACAAATTGTGAAATATTTTTCTCTTCTTCTGTAAAAAACGACATTGGTAATTTGATTGGTATTGCAATGATTCTGTTGATTGCTTTAGGTAATATAGTCATTTACACCATGTTGATTCTCCCAATACAAGAACATGGTATATCTCTCCATCTGTTTGTATCATCCTTAATTTCTTTCATCAGTGTCTTATAACTTTCTACATACATGTCTCTTGTCTCCTTAGGTAGGTTTATTCTTAGGAATTTTATTCTTTTTTTTTTTTTTGGCAATGGTAAACAGGAGTGTTTCCATAATTTCTCTTTCAGATTTTTAATCATTGGTGTATAAGAATGCAAGAGATAACTGTGTATTAATTTTGTATACTGCTACTCTACCAAATTCATTGATTAGCTCTAGTAGTTTAATAGTAGCATCTTTAGGATTCTCTATGTATATTATCAAGTCATCTGTAAACAGTGACAGTTTTATTTCTTCTTTTCTGGTTGGGATTCCTTTTATTTCTTTTCCTTCCTGATTGTTATGGCTAAAACTTCCAAAACTATGTTGAATAATAGCAGTGAGAATGGGCAATCTTGCCTTGTTCCTGATCTTAGTGGAAATGGTTTCAGTTATTTACCATTGATAACGATGTTGGTTGTGGATTTGTCATATGTGGTCTTTATTATGTTGGCATAAGTTCCCTCTATGCCTACTTTCTTGAGGGTTTTTATCATAAATGAGTGTTGAATTTTGTCAAAATCTTTTTCTGCATCTGTTGAGATGATCATATGTTTTTTCCCCTTCAATTTGTTAATATGGCTTATCACACTGATTGATTTGCCTATATTGAATTATCCTTGCATTCCTGGGATTAACCCAACTTGATCATGGTATGTGATCCTTTAAATGCTGTTGGATTCTGTTTGCCAGTATTTTTGTGAGGATTTTTCATCTATGTTCATTGATGATATTGGCCTGTAGTTTTCTTTTTTTGTGGCATCTTTGTCTAGTTTTGGTATTAGGGTGATAGTGGCCAAGTAGAATGAGTTTGAGAGTGTTCCTCCCTCTGCTATATTTTGGAATAGTTTGAGAAGGATAGGTGTTAGCTCTTCTCTAAACGTTTGATAGAATTCGTCTTTGTTGCCATCTGGTCCTGGGCTTTTGTTTGTTAGACGATTTTTAATGACCATTTGAATTTTAGTGCTTGTCATTGGTCTGTTTATATTTTCTATTTTTTCCTGGTTCAGTGTCAGATAGTTGTGCTTTTCTAAGTATTTCTCCATTTCTCCCAGGTTGTCCAGTTTATTGGCAGATAATTGCTTGTAGTAATCTCTCATGATCCTTTGTATTTCTGCAGTGTCAGTTGTTACTTCTCTGTTTTCATTTCTAATTCTATTGATTTGAGACTTTTCCTTTTTTTTTTTCTTGATGAGTCTGGCTAATGATTTATCAATTTTTTTATCTTCTTAAAGAACCTACTTTTAGTTTTATTGATCTTTGCTCTTGTTTCCTTCATTTCTTTTTTTATTTATTTCTGATCTGATCTTTATGATTTCTTTCCTTCTGATAACTTTGGATTTTTTTTTCTTCTTTCTCTAATTGCTTTAGGTGTAAGTTTATGTTGTTTATTTGAGAAGTTTCTTCTTTCTTGACGTAGGAGTGTATTGCTCTAAATTTCCCTCTTAGAATTGTTTTGCTACATCCCATAAGTTTTGGGTCATCGTGTTTTCATTGTCATTTGTTTCTATGTATTATTTTGATCTGTTCAGTGATGTCTTGATTATTAAGTAGTGTGTTTTTAGTCTCCATGTGTTTGTATTTTTTACAGAATTTTTCCTGTAATTGATATGTAGAGTCAAGGTGTGTGGTTGGAAAAGGTACTTGATATGATTTAAATTTTCTTAAATTTACCAAGACTTGATATGTGACCTAAGTTATTATATATCCTGGAGAATGTTCCATGAGCACTTGATAAGAAAGTGTAATCTGCTGATTTTGGTTAGAATGTCAAATAAATATCAAATCCATCTTTTTTAATGTATCATTTAAAATTTGTGTTTCCTTATTTATTTTCATTTTGGATGTTCTGTCCATTGGTGTTAAATTCCATACTATGATTGTGTCAATTTCCCTTTTTATGGCTGTTAGCATTTGCCTTAAATATTAATGTGCTCCCAGCTTGTGTGCATAAATATTTACAACTGTTATGTCTTCTTCTTGGATTTATCCCTTGATCATTATGTAGTGTCCTTTTTGCCTCTTGTAATATGCTTTATTTTAAAGTCTATTTGTCTGATATGAGAATTGCTACTCCAGCTTTCTTTTGATTTCCATTTGCATGGAATATCTTTTTCCATCCCTTCACTTTCAGGCTGTATGTGTCCCTAGGTCTGAAGTGTGTCTCTTGTAGACAGCATATATACAGGTCTTGTTTTTGTATCCATTCAGCCAGTCTATGTCTTTTGGTTGGAGCATTTAATCATTTACATTTAAGGTTGTTATCAATATGCATGTCCGTATTACCATTTTCTTAATTGTTTGGGGTTTGTTATTGTAAGTATTTTCCTTCTCTTGTGTTTCTTCCTAGAGAAGTTCATTCAGCATTTCTTTTAGATCTGGTTTGGTGGTGCTGAATTCTCTTAGCTTTTGCTTGTCTGTAAAGCTTTTAATTTCTCCGTTGAATCTGAATGAGATCCTTGCTGGGTAGAGAAATCTTGGTTGTAGTTTTGTTTCTCTTTCATCATTTTAAATAAGTCCTGACACACCCTTCTGTGTTGCAGAGTTTCTGCTGAAAAGTCAGCTGTTAACTTTATGGGGATTCCATTGTGTCTTAATTGTTGCTTTTCCCTACCTGCTTTTAATATTTTTTCTTTGTATTTAACTTTTGATAGTTTGATTAATTTGTGTCTTTCTGTGTTTCTCCTTAGTGTTTTCCTGTATAGTACTCTCTGTTCTTCCTGGACTTGATTGATTATTTCCTTACCTATATTAGGGAAGTTTTCAACTATAATATCTTCAAATATTTTCTCAGTCCCTTTTTCTTTCTCTTCATCTTCTGGGACCCTTATAATTCGAATGTTGGTATGTTTAATGTTGTCCCAGAGGTATCTGAGACTGTTCTCAATTATTTTCATTTTTTTTCTTTATTCTGCTCTGCAGTAGTTATTTTCACTATTTTATCTTCCAGGTGACTTATCCTTTCTTCTGCCTCAGTTATTCTGCTATTGATTCCTTCTAGAGAGTTTTTAATTTCATTTATTGTGTTGTTCATCATTGTTTGTTTGTTCTTTAATTCTTCTAAATCCTTCTTAAACGTTTCTTGTATTTTCTCCATTTTATATCCAAGATTTTGGATCATCTTTACTATCATTACTCTGAATTATTTTTCAGGTAGGCTACCGATATCCTCTTCGTTTGTTTGGTCTGGTGAATCTCTACCTTGCTCTTTCATCTTCTGTGTATTTCTCTGTTTTCTCATTTTGTTTAACGTAATGTGTTTCATGGTCTCCTTTCCACAGGCTGCAGGTTCGTGGTTCCTGTTATTTTTAGTGTCTCCTCCCAGTGGGTAAGGTTGGTTCAGTGGGTTGTGTAGGCTTCCTGGTGGAGGGCACTGGTGCCTGTTTTCTGGTGGATGAGCCTGGATCTTGTCTTTCTGGTGGGCAGTACCATGTCTGGTGGTGTGTTTTAAGGTGTCTTTGAACTTATTATATTTTAGACAGCCTCTCTGCTAGTGGGTGGGGTTGTGTTCCTGTCTTGCTCATTGTTTGGCATAGGGTGTCCAGCACTGTAGCTTGATGGTCGTTTAGTGGAGCTGGATCTTAGCATTGCAGTGGAGATCTCTGGAAGAGCTTTTGCTGTTTGATATTACATTGGGCCAGGAGGTCTCTTGTGGTCCAATGTCCTGAACTCAGCTCTCCAACCTCAGAAGCACAGGCCTGACAACCAGCCAGAGCACCAAGACCCTGTCAGCCATATGGCTCAGAAGAAAAAGGAGGAAAAATAAAGGGAAAATAAAATAAAATAAAGTTAGTAAAATAAAAAAAATTAAAAATTATTAAAAATAAAAAAATAAAAAGTATTATAAAAAAGAAAGAAAGAAGAGGGCAACCAAACCAAAAACAAATCCACCAATGATAACAAGCCTTAAAAATTATATGAAAAAAATTAAAAACACCAAAAAAGAAAAAAAAAAAAAAGGATAGTCAGAACCCTAGTACAAATGGCAAAAGCAAAGCTATACAGAAAAAAATCACAGATAGAAGCATACATATATACACACACAAAAAGAAAATAATTAATATATATAAATTTATATATATATATATGGATGAGAGCAACCAAATCAATAAACAAATCTACTATAGATAATAAACTCTAAATACTAAACTAAGATAAACATAAAATCAGAAACAAATTAGATGCAGAAAGCAAACCCCAAGTGTACAGTTGCTCCCAAAGTCCACCACCTCAGTTTTGGTATGATTTGTTGTCTATTCAGGTATTCCACTGATAGAGGGTACTCCTGTTGATTGTGGAGTTTTAATCTGCTGCTCCTGAGGCTGCATGGAAAAATTTCCCTTTTTCTTCTTTGTTCTCCCAGCTCCTGGGGTTCGCCTATGCCTCTGCACATAGGTCGCCTGAGAGTACCTCTTTCTCACCCAGACAGGGTTAATGGATTGGCTAATTAGGGTGCTTTGGCTCATTCAGGCTGGGGGCAGGGAGATGTATGGGGTGTGCAGCTAGCCTCCAACGGCAGAGGCTGGCATGAAGTTTCAACTGTTGAGGCACGCCACGTGTTCTCCCTGGGAATTTGTCCCTGGATCACGGGACCCTGGCACTGGTAGACTGCACAGGCTCCTGGGAGGGGAGGTGTGGATAGTGACCTGTGGTTGTATAGAGTCTCCTTGTTGACTGCAGCAGCAACCTTAGTGTCTCATGCCCATCTCTGGTGTCCACGCGGATAGCCACAGCTCGCGCCCATCTCTGGAGCTCATTTAGGCAGTGCTCTGAATCTCCTCTCCTCATCCACCCCAAAACAATGGTCTCTTGCCTCTTCAGCAGGTCCAGACATTTTCCCCATCTCCCTCCAGGATAGCTGTGACATACTAGCCCCCTTCAGGCTGTGTTCACACAGCCAAGCCCAGTCCTCTCCCTGGGATCTGACATCTGAAGGCTAAGCTTCAGCTCCCAGCCCCCACCTGCCTGCCCTGGTGGGTCATCATAAAAGACTCTCAGGCTGGTAAGTGCTGGTTGCAACTGATCCTTTGTGCAGGAACCTCTCCACTTTGCCCTTTGCACCACTGTTGCTGTGCTCTCCTCCACAGCTCTGAAGCTTCCCCTCTGCCCACCCCTTGTCTCCACCAGTGAAGGGGCTTCCTAGTGTGTGGAAACTTTTCCACATTCACAGCTCCCTGTCAGAGAGGCAGGTCCTGTCCCTATTCTTTTGTCTGTGTTTTTCCTTTTCTCTTTTGCCCTACCTAGGTTCATGGGGAGTTTATTCCCTTTTGGTAAGTCTGAGATCTTCTGTCAGTGTTCAGTAGGTGTTCTGTAGGAGTTGTTCCACATGTAGATGAAGTTTTGATGTATTTGTGGGGAGGAAGGTGATCTCCAATTCTTACTCCTCAACCACCTTGAAGGCGCCCCTCTCACATGTGTCTTTTTGAATTATGGTTTTCTCTGGGTATATGCCCAGTAGTGGGATTGCTGGGTCATATGGTAGCTCTATTTTTAGTTTTTTTAAGGAACCTCCATACTGTTCTCCATAGTGGCTCTATCAATTTACATTCTCACCAACATTTCGAGAGGGTCCCCTTTTATCCACACCCTCTCCAGCATTTATTATTTGTAGATTTTTTGATGGTGGCCACTCTGACCAGTGTGAGTGTGATACCTCATTGTAATTTTGACTTGCATTTCTCTAATAATTAGTGATGTTGAGAATCTTTTCATGTGCCTCTTGGCCATCTGTATGTCTTCTTTGGAGAAGTGACCATTTAGGTCTTCCACTCACTTTTTACTGAGTTGTTTGCATTTTTGATATTGAGCTGCATGAACTGTTTGTGTGTTTTGGAGATTAGTGCCTTGTCCATTGATTTATTGGCAAATATTTTCTCCCATTTTGAGGGTTGTATTTTCATCTTGTTTATGGTTACCTTTGCTGTGCAAAATCTTTTAAGTTTAATTAGGTCCCATTTATTTATTTATTTATTTTTAAATTTTTGTTACTCTAGGAGGTGGATCAAGAAAAGATCTTGCTGTAGTTTATGTCAAAGAGTGTTCTGCCTATGTTTTCCACTAAGAGTTTTATCTTGTCTGTCCTTACATTTAGGTCTTTTATCCATTTTGAATTTATTTTTGTGTATGGTGTCACGGACATTCTAATTTCACTCATTTACATGTAGCTCTCCAGTTTTCCCAATACCACTTATTGAAAAGGCTCTGTATTCTCCAATGTATATTCTTGCTGCCTTTGTCATAGATTAGGTGGCCATAGGTTTGTGGGTTTATCTCTGGGTTTTCTACCCTGTTCCATTGATATATCTTTCTGTTTTTGTGCCCGTACCATTCTCTTTTTCATTCCTGTAGCTTTGTAGTGTAGTCTGAAGTCATGGAGCCTTATTCCTCCAGCTCCATTTTTCTTTCTCAAGATTGCTTTGGTTATTCAGGATATTTTGTGTTTCCATACAAATTAAAACATTTTTTGTTAAAGTTCTGTGAAAAATGCCATTGGATCTTTGATAGGGATTGCCTTGAATCTGTAGATTGCTGTGTGTAATACAGGCATTTTCACAATATCGATTCTTCCAATCCAAGAACATGGTATACCTCTCTACCTGTTTGTGTTGTCTTTGATTTCTTTCATCAATGTCTTATAGTTTAAGGAGTACAGGTCTCTTGCCTCTTTAGGTAGGTTTTTTCCTATGTATTTTATTCTTTTATTTGCAATGGTAAATGGTGTTGTTTTCTTAATTTCTCTTTCCAATCTTTCATTTTTAGTGTATAGAAATGCAAGAGATTTCTGTGTATTAATTTTGTATCCTGCTACATTATCAAATTCATTGATTAGCTCTAAGTGTTTTCTGGTGGCATCTTTAGGATTTTCCCTTATAGTGTCATGTCAACTGCAAAAGGTGACAATATTGCTTCTTCTTTTCCAACTTGGATACCTTTTATTTCTTTTTTTTTCTCTCATTGCTGTGACTACGACTTCCAAAACTATATTGAATAATAGTGGTGAGAGAGAGCACACTTGTCTTATTCCTGATCTTAGAGGAAATGTTTTCAATTTTTCACCATTGAGATAATGTTTTCTGTGGGTTTTTCTTACATGGCCTTTTTTTATGTTGAAGCCATACTGTTTTCATGACTGTAGTTTTGTAGTATAGGCTGAAATCAGGCAGCCTGATTCCTCCAGCTCCATTTTTCCTTCTCAATATTGCTTTGGCTATTTGGGGTCTTTTTTGTCTCAATACAGTTTTTAAGATTTTTTCTTCTAGTTTTGTGAAAAATGTCATTGATAATTTGATGGGAATTGCATTGAATCTGTAGATTGCCATGGGTATTATAGTAATTTTGACAATAATGATTCTTCTGATCCAAGAAAGTGGTATATCTTTCCATCTGTTTATGTCATCTTCAGTTTCTTACATCAACATCTTATCGTTTTCAGAGTACTGGTCTTTTGCCTCCTCAGGTAGGTTTATTCCTAGGTATTTTATTCTTTTTGATGTGATGGTAAATGGTATTCTTTCTTTAATGTCTCTTTCTGATATTTTGTTATTAGTGTATAGAAATTTCTCTATATTTATTTTTTTCATGCAACTTTACCGAATTCATTGATGAGCTCTGGTAGTTTTCTGGTAGGTCTTTAGGATTTTTATGTATAATATCATGTCATCTGAAAAGAGTTACAGTTTTACTTCTTCTTTTCCAATTTAAATTCCTTTTATTTCTTTTTCTTCTCTGAATGCCATAACTAGGACTTCCTAAACTATGTTGAACAAAAGTGGCAATAGTGGATATCCTTGTCTTGTTCCTGATATTAGAGGAAATGCTTTCCATTTGACACTGTTGAGTATGATGTTAGCTGTAGGTTTGTCATATGTGACTTTTATTGTGTTGAGGTATGTTCCCACTATGCCCATTTTCTGGAGAGTTTTTATCATAAATAGGTGTTGAAATTTGTCAAAATCTTTGTCTACATCTATTGAGATGATCATATGATTTTTTATTCTTCAGTTTGTTGATGTGTTGTATCACACTGGTTGATTTGTGGATATTTCAAAAAATCCTTGTATCCCTATGATAAACCCCACTTGATCATGGTGTATAATCCTTTTAACGTATTGTTGAATTTGGTTTGCTAGTATTTTGTTGAGGATTTTTGCATCTATATTCATTAGTGATATTGGTATATAATTTTTGTTTTTGAGATATCTTTTTCTGGTTTTTGTGTCATGATGATGTTGCCCTCATAGAACGAGTTTGGGAGTGTTCCTTCCTTTGCAATTTTTGGAATAGTTTCAAAAGGATATGCATTAACTCTTCTCTAAATGTTTGACAGAAATCATGTATGAAGCCAACTGGTCCTAGATTTCAGTTTGTTGGGAGTTTTAAAATCACATTTTCAATTTTAGTACTTGTGATTAGTCTGTTCATATTTTCTGTTTCCTATTGCTTCAGTCTTGGGAGAATTGTACTTTTCTAAGAATTTGTCCATTTCTCCTAGGTTTTCCATTTTATTGGTATATAGTTTCTTGCAGTATTCTCTTATTATCCTTTATATTTCTGTGGTGTCCATTTTAACGTCTACTTTTTCAGTTCTATTTTTGTTGATTTGAGCCCTCAACTTATTGAAGAAACTGTTTTAATCTTCATGGTATATTTTGCCCCTTTGTCATAGATTAATTGACAATAAGTGTGTGGGTTTATTTTGGGCTCTATTTTCTGTTCCATTGATCTATATGTCTGTTTTTTTGTCAGTACCATGCTGTTCTGATTACTATGCTTTTGTAATTCAGTCTGAACTCAGGGAGTGTGATACCTCTGGCATTTTTTTTCCCCTCAGGATTTCTTTGGCAATGCAGGGTCTTCTTTGCTTCCACATATTTTTAAGAATTATTTATTCTAGCTCTCTGAAAAATGTCATGGGTTCTGACCACAATGGTATGAGACTAGAAGTCAATTATATGAAGAAACAACTGGAAAAGCACAAACACATGGGGAATTAAAAGAAATAGGTCAATGAAAAAAATCAAAGAGAAAATCTGATGTTACATTGAGACAGATGAAAATGGAAATGCAACATTCCAAAATCTATGGGATGCAGCAAAAGCATTTCTAAGATGGACATTTATAGTGACACAGGCCTACATCTAGAAACAAGAAGAATCTCAAATAAATAACCTAACTTTACATATAAAGGAATTAGAAAAACAAGAATATATGAAGCCCAGAGTCAACAGAAGAATGGAAATAATAAAGATCAGACAATAAACAAATAAAATAGAAACCAAAAATAATTTTAAAAAAGATCAATGAAACCAAGAGCTGATTTTTTAAAACATGAACTAAATTGATAAAACTTTAGCCAGGATTATTAAGAACAAAAGCCAGAGGACCCAAATAAACAAAATAAGAAATGAAAGGGAGAAATAATAAAAGATTCCACAGAGAAAAAAAATAAGAGAATACTACAAACAGTTATATGTCAATAAACTGGTCAACCTAGAAGTAAAGGACAAATTTCAAAAATCATACAACCTTCCAACACTAAATCAGGAAGAAATATACAATATAAACAGACTGACCACTAGTAGTGAAAATGAAAGTATAATAAAATCACTCCCAGGAAACAAAAGTCCAGGGCAGGATGGCTTCATAGGAGAATTCTACCAAACATATTAAGAAGAATTAATACTTATCCTTCTCAAACTATTCCAAAAATTTGAAGGGGATGAAACACTCCAAAACTGATTTTATGAAGCCAATATTACCCTGATATCAAAACCAGAAAAAAAACTAGAGAAAAAGAAAATTATAGCCCAATATCTCTGATGTATATAGCTGCAAAAACCCTTGACAAAACATTAGCAAATGAAATTCAATAATAATTTTTAAAGATAATAAATCATGCTCAAGTGGGATTCATACCAGAGATGCAAATTTGTTTCAGTAGTGAGAAATCAATCAATGTGATACTCCACATTAACAAAAGGAAGATAAAAAAAAATACTGATCATCTCAATAGTTGCAAATAATGCATTTGAAAAAAATTCAACATCTGTTGATGATAAAAGCTCTTATCAAGTTTTGTATACAGGGAACATATCTCAACATAATAAAGGCCCTTTGCAACAAACCCACAGGTAACATCATAATTAATGAAGAAAAACTGAAAGCTTTTCCTCTAAAATCAGGAACAAGACAAGGATACCCACTTTTGCCACTTCTACTTAACACAATATTGGAAGTCCTAGCCATAGCAGTAAGAAAAGTAAAGGAAACAAAAGAATCCAAGTTGGAAAAGCAGAAGTAAAATCTCACTATTTTATAGATGGTGTGATACTCTATGTAGAAAACCCTAAAGTCTTTACCTAAAAACTATTAGAACTAATAAATTAATTTTATAATGTTACAGGATACAATATTAATAAACAGAAATCTGTTGCTCTTCTAAAAACTAACAATGAACTATCAGAGAGAGAAATTTAGAAATTGCCATTTACAATTGCATCAAAATTAAATAAAATAAAATACCTAGGAATAAACTTAACCATAAGGGTGAAAACCTATACTCTGGAAATTATAAAACATTGATGAAGGAATATGAAAAGGATACAAAGAAATGGAAAGTTATCCTGTGTTCTTGGATTGGAAAAATTAATATTGTTAAAATGTCTATACTATTCAAAGCACTCTACAGACAATTCATTCCCTATCAAAATATCCATGATATTTTTCATATATCAGTTACTTTGAATTATTTATCAATTAGATTGCAATATTTCATGACTTTGAGTTCAGTTGTGGAGAATTGCTATTTTGTTTTTGTGATACCATATTTCCTTGATTTTTTTTTTTTCATTTTGTTTGTAGCTATACATCTCTGTTTTCACTTTGGATGTAGCAGATGCCAGTTTAACTAAATTTTTTGTTCTCTTTGGTTCTTATGATTCACCAGCATGATAATTAGAAATCTTTTTTATTCCAGAAAGTGGTGCTGTAGCACAAGTGGGTGGTTTCTCCCTTTCTTATCAACTGTGACACCGTTTCTGAGCATGCTCCTTGTCTATTAGAGCTCACTTTCATGACACACTTGGGAGCATGTACAGGGAATCAGTAGCAGAGTGGAGGGAAGTGTGGGTATAGCACTTGGTGTATTTGGTGCACCCATCGACGTGACATGGAAATCCTATGCCTGTGGGAGTGTGGGTGAACTTTCTGTAGAGTTCAACCATTTCAAGGCCATTTGAATTTTTAAGCTTCTCTCTTTATCACTTATCTCCTCCCCCAAGTGGCAGAGCTCTCACCTTAATACTCTCGGTGCTGGTGAAGAAAAATCAGTTTCTCTAACTGCCTTCTCCTTGATTAAGGTAGTCAGGCCCTCTCTCCCTGCCCTCCTTTCTCCCTGCGGAAGACTTGTCTCCTCCTGATAAATCAATGCTGATCAGTGCTTCTTGGAGGTGGGGCAGCACCTGGAATGTTTCTCTTATTACCTCTGCTGTGACCAAGCTCACCTCCTCTGTGACCAAACTTGTATCTTTCTTTTTAGTTGTTGTTGTTGTTTTCCTTCCCTTCAGAGGTATTGGACTTCTGCAAGTTCTGTCTCATGGGTGAGTACCTGTCTGATTCAGCACTCACCCAGTTCTTACCTAACAGGGGCAAGAGTGGTCAGGCAGCCTCATTTGTTCCTCTGGTTCCATAGTCCATATGGGGGTTTATGTATCTCGTACTGGCACACTTGTGAGAAAGATTATTCTTGAGTCCCTTAGGGAAAGACGTGATGTCTGGAAACCCCCACAAAATTGCTCTTGTTCATGTCTGGATGTTAAATTAATTGATTAAAAAGGGAGATAAAATGGAGGAATGTCTTATGCCACCGTGTTGCTGATGTCACTCCCCAGTCTCACTACTTTGATGTTTGTTTGTTCTTGCATATTGTAATTGTTTTCTACATGACACTCTGTCTTCTACTAGTTCTTTCCTCCAGTCCACCCTATATATCAGGTTAATCTTTCTAAAGAACAGCTCTGGTTATTTCTTCACTTACCCAAAGCATTCAAATGTTCATAGTACAGTTTAACACTTCTCAGCCTGGTGCTTGATAATCCCCCTAGTAATTACCCATTCTACCTTTCCTTCTTCTCTCACTCTTCTCTTTGCAATATATGTCATATTACCAAGCAAACTAGATGATTATCTGTTTCTCAATCATGCAGTTTCTCATTACTGTGATTTGCTGATGATCCTTCTTTCTAATTAAGTTGTCTTTTTCCTATATTTATTGTCATCAAGCTTCCCTGTCCTTCAGTATTTAACTCGAATGTCACCCACTAGATACAAAATTCTCTTTAATCTGCTGCCAGAGTTAATCACTTCTATGAATTTCTAATTCATTTTGTTTATACCTCTCACCATTTTCACATTTATTATATCTTTAGTGTAAGTCTTAAAATTCCTATGGTACTGAAAATTCTTTAAGAATGGGAATTATGAAATTTATATATATCTGTATTCCTCAGTTTCCTGTGTATTAGAAAATCATTACTTTTGGTGCTTATTTAGTTGGTTGAATGAATGCAAGAAAGAAAATACATGCATCTTATTGAGGTGTCAGCCCTAAGCAGATTCACTACAGATGTTTCTGTGTTCATTCATTTGATAAATATTTATTACATACATACTATGTTCCAGACACTGTAATGTCCTATGGGAATTCGTCAATGAACCAGTCCAAAATCCATGTCATCATGGAAAGCAGTTACCACTTAACTTCCCAGGATATTTTACAGTGACTTGTTTGGAAGACAGGAGTTTTGTAGCACAGCCCCTCAAGCTTGTGAAAGCAACTGCAGTATTAAGCTCCTGTCCTGTGATTTGTCATGCCCAATTGCACATTCCCCTCATTCCTGCACTGCAAGTACCCTCCCTGTCTCTGATTCTTGTGTTTGTTTTTGCTCAGACTTAATCTCTCTGGCTGTGTTGACTCACTATTTGACTCTGACCTGCCTCTGAGTCCACTGACACTACTTTCCCCTCACAGACTAACTATTGGCATATTGCTCAAGCACTCCCAGGCATTCATGATCACCTTCACTTCTCCTGTCAGTGTACTAACGGCTTGCTGTAACCTTGTCCTGCTGCTTGGCTCCACATAGGATATATATTGTCTCACCGGTCATTCTGTGTATAAATGCAACAGTAATGCACTTTGTGCCAGTGGCAGACAGGCATAAACCAACCACTTCTTTACTGAGGACCCGGTGAGTGCCCAGCATGGTGCTAGGCAATGTGAGGAGAAACAAAGAAGTAACCATCTTCTTCCCCAACATGCACATTTATAAAAATGTATCCTCTAGTTGAGGTACTGGTAAATAATTCGTACAAAGGAAATTAGGGAATGCATTATGACCTCTTTCTCCACTCCTTTTCTGCCTCATTTACCTCTACAGTCTAAGACTAGATTTGTAGCTCTTGGTCTGTAGCTTGAATTAAAAAATAATAGTTGTTGGGCTTCCCTGGTGGTGCAGTGGTTGGGAGTCCACCTGCCGATGTGGGGGACGCGGGTTCGTGCTCCGGTCCGGGAAGATCCCACATGTCTCGGAGTGGCTGGGCCCGTAAGCCATGGCTGCTGGACCTGCACATCCAGAGCCTGTGCTCCGCAACGGGAGAGGCCACAGAAGTGAGAGGCCCACGTACCGCAAAAAATAAAAATAAAGTTGTAGGAGAGTATATCTAGAATTCCATCATACTTATATTTAACTTCTATGAATTCAACTTTAAATGATCATTTAATTTAAATAAAATACTGTTAAATTATACACACATATGTATTTCCTCTTATGTACCATAATTGCTATCTAATACTTTATAAAGTATATGTAGTCACATATATGTTACTCTCCAGGATTGCATACCAAAATAATATTTGTCCCAGTGTTTCTATGGGCAATGTAAAAGAAGCATTAAAAAAAATCAAGAGTAATTTTGACCAAATGTTATTTTAAACATTTTTAATGGTTTTTTTGTGTGTGTGTGTTGGGGGGAGGTGAGAGGGAGGTCCAAGAGGGAGGAGATATATGTATACATTTAATGTTATCTTTAACTTAAGGAATGCGTTTGTAACATAACCCCATGTATAAAATGCTACTCTTGAGTAAGTAGAGCTAATAGAGATTAGAAAGGGGAGTAAGGCAAGTCACGTTGGAGTAACCAAAGTAAGGAGGGTACATATGCAGCCATTTTATTATTTTTTTCCAATTTTTATGAAAGCATTTCCTAAATCTAAAATGTCCAAATATTCATACAGGTTCCACGGGAAAAATGACTTCAGAAATGAGTTTCTAAAAATAAATCATTTGGTGTTTATAGCAAAGGTATTGAACTGCCACAGGTAAAGAATGAACTGCTTCCTCTTCAGCATATATATGAAAGCTTATAAATAGTTGATACGCCATTGGCTATCATGTAAAAGTGACAACATGTGCGTTTAGACTCATATAAAAGATAATGCTGCACCGACGCGGACTTGGGGCCCAGAAGTGGGTTCCCAGTCTCAGGTGGACAACCTATCCGTCCACAGTCACATAGCAGAGCAGCCTGCCCTCTCCTGGCACTCCAAAGTGGGGGGACGGGGGCAGAGTCGGCTACAGCTTCATGCTGAAGAGTGCTAAGATGGCCACTCTGGCTCGGGATCTTTCCAGATGCTTCAGGTGTTGTGAACAGAGATTTCTTTGGATTATGTGTTTCTCAGCTAGACTAAATGCTAACAACGGATAAGTCAAACACATTGGGCAGTTGAGACTTGTTCAAGGCCATTCCATCCTCAACCCTCAGAAATGGCATTGTGTGGACTGCAATACAACTGAGTTGATTTGTGCTTGCGTTATCTATTCTAATATGTATAGAATAGATAACTAACAAGAACCTGCTGAATAAAAAAATAAATAAATAAAATAAAATTTTTAAAAATGCCAGTGATTCCTCCATTAAATGAACACAATAATAACTCTTCGTGTAACAGGATTGAGAAATTTTGGAAATATTTGCTATATGAATTATGTTCTTCAAGTATTGAGTCATTTACTTATTTTTTGACAATATTTTTTCCAACTTGATCTGAACCGATGGCTGGCTGTGACAGCTAGTGATAAAACAAGATCATCTTGAAGGCATCCTCCAGTCACAGATACAGTATACCAAATGAATGAATGCCAAGAAAAAGAAACAGGCTTTGTTTGCTCCAGACATCCAAGTTTATCATCAGGACTAAGTGGTGGAGCATCAAAGAGTAGAAAGATAGAACTTATTCAGCCAAGGAAGCCAAGTTCATAATACACTTCTCTCTGTCATGAATTTCATATTTTGTTCCAAGTTATGTGGTCTGGAAAGTGGGCCTTGGTCACACCATTTGCTATGCTACACTTAATATGGAGATTAATACCTGATTTTCGTGGTTATGCCTAACAAGATGCTCGAGAATTAATTTGTGAGCTTTTGGATAAAATACAGCATGACCTAGAGACAACTGATACCAGGATACCATCTCATATCCCCACTTCTCAACGGAAACTTATCAAACAGTTTATGAATGTTGTGAATAACATTTTTCATAGATAACTTGTTACTCAGGTTACGTGTCTCACATGTGACAACAAATCAAATATCATAGCACTTTTCTGGAAATTGTCACTGGAATTTCCAGAAAGATACCAATGCAATGGAAAAGATACTACTTCTTAGCTGTGTCTGGTTACTAAAATGTTGACCAAATTCACAAAAACTGAAGCTTCAGAAGGAAAAATCTATATATGTGACCAGTGTAATTAAAAGCATAGAAGGTTTTCCTCAAACTAGTTATGCTCACAGAAGCCCCCAAACAGCTTATGATATTCCACCTACCTCAGTTTCTCATATTACATCTCAAAGGATTCAGGTGATCAGGACACAATAATTAAGAGAAGATTGGTGTTCATGTTGGCTTTGAAGAAATCTTAAACATGGAGCCATATTGCTGCAGGGAATCTCTGAAACCTCACAGACCAGAATGTTTTATTCATTACGTACCTGCTGTAGTAATGCACCACGGGAAAGAATTTGGCTCAGGATATTACACTGCCTAGTGTTATAATCCCGAAGGAGGGTTCTGAGTACACTGCAATGATTCCAAGCTAAACATGTGCACTATGGATGAAATATGCAAGGCCCAAGCTTATATATATATATATATATATATATATATATATATATATATATATTTTTTTTTTTTTTTGCAGTACACGGGCCTCTCACTGTTGTGGCCTCTACCATTGCGGGGCACAGGCTCCGGACGCGCAGGCTCAGCGGCCATGGCTCACGGGCCAGCCGCTCCGCGGCATGTGGGATCTTCCCGGACCGGGACACGAACCCGTGTCCCCTGAATTGGAAAGCGGACTCTCAACCACTGCGCCACCAGGGAAGCCCTGTATTTTGTTTTATACCCAGCGAGTTACTGAGAATGGACATTCTAAACACCTGTCTGGTAGCCAACATCCCAAAGAAATTGATACCTCTTCTAATGAAATCCTTAGCTGATCCAAAGACAATGGGTCTTTCTTCTTGCGATTTATATGTATGTATGTATATATATATGTGTGTGTGTGTGTGTGTGTGTGTGTGTGTGTGTGTGTGTGTGTGTGTGTGTTTTAAGAGGGTTGACTTAAAAACTTTGAGCTTCATTGTTTTTATTTTCTTACTAATCAGTGCACACTATGTTTACACATTTTGTATCTAACTACAATAAATCTCTTTTTTACAGAGACAGATTAGCATAATTATATGTATATCAATGGCAGTAGGTAACGAAATATTTTTCAAATACCTGGGAGTTTTTATTTATCTCTTTTTTAACATCTTTATTGGAGTATAATTGCTTTACAAAGGTGTGTTACTTTCTGCTTTATAATAAAGTGAATCAGTTATACATATACATAAGTTCTCATATCTCTTAACCTTTGCGCCTCCCTCCCTCTGAACCTCCCTATCCCACTACTCTAGGTGGTCACAAACCACCTAGCTGATCTCCGTGTGCCATGCGGCTACTTCCCACTAGTTATCCATCCTACGTTTGGTAGTGAAAATATGTCCATGCCACTCTCTCACTTTGTCACAGTTTACCCTTCCCCCTCCCCATATCCTCAAGTCCATTCTCTAGTAGGTCTGTGTCTTTATTCCTGTCCTAACCCTAGGCTCTTCATGACATTTTTTTTCTTAGATTCCATATATATGTGCTAGCAAATGGTATTTGTTATTCTCCTTCTGACTAACTTCACATTGCATGACAGACTCCAGGTCAATCCACCTCACTAAAAATAACTCAATTTCCTTTCTTTTTGGGCTGAGTAATATTCCATTGTATATATGTGCCACATCTTAGTTAACCTTTCATCTGTTGATGGACACTTAGGTGGCTTCCATGTCCTGGGCATTGTAAACAGAGCTGCAATGAACCTTTTGGTACATGACACTTTTTGAACTACGGTTTCCTCAGGGTATATGCTCAGTAGTGGGATTACTGGGTTGTATGGTAGTTCTATTTGTAGTTTTTTTAAGGAACTCCATACTGTTCTTCACAGTGGCTGTATAAATTTACATTCCCACCAACAGTGCAATAGTGTTCCCTTTTCTCCACACTCCCTCCAGAATTAATTGTTTCTAGTTTTTTGGAAGATGGCCATTCTGACCAGTGTGAGGTGATATCTCATTGTAGCTTTGATTTGCATTTCTCTAATGATTAATGATGTTGAGCATTCTTTCATGTGTCTGTTGGCAATCTGTATATCTTCTTTGGAGAAATGTCTATATAGGTCTTCTGCCCATTTTTGGATGGGTTGTTTGTTTTTTTGTTATTGAGTTGCATGGGCTGCTTGTAAATTTTGGAGATTAATCCTTTGTCAGTTGCTTCATTTGCAAATATTTTCTCCCATTCTGAGGGTTGTCTTTTGGTCTTGTTTATGGTTGCCTTTGCTGTGCAAAAGCTTTGCAGTTTCATTAGGTCCCATTTGTTTATTTTTGTTTTTATTTCCATTTCTCTATGACGTGGGTCAAAAAGGATCTTGCTGTGATTTATGTCATAGAGTGTTCTGCCTATGTTTTCCTCTAAGAGTTTGAGAGTTTCTGGCCTTATATTTAGGTCTTTAATCCATTTTGAGCTTATTTTGGTGTATGGTGTTAGGGAGTGATCTAATCTCATACTTTTACATGTACCTGTCCAGTTTTCCCAGCACCACTTATTGAAGAGGTTGTCCTTTCTCCACTGTACATTCCTGCCTCCTTTATCAAAAATAAGGTGACCATATGTGCGTGGGTTTATCTCTGGGCTTTCTATCCTCTTCCATGGATCTATCTTTCTGTTTTTGAGCCAGTACCATACTGTCTTGATTACTGTAGCTTTGTAGTATAGTCTGAAGTCAGGGAACCTGATTCCTCCTGCTCCATTTTTCGTACTCAAGATTGCCTTAGCTATTTGGGGTCTTTTGTGTTCCCATACAAATTGCAGAAATAAAACTTGATACTTGATACAATTTCAATTTTCTTAAAGTTACCAAGGCTTGATTTGTGACCCAGGATATGATCTATCCTGGAAAATGTTCCATGAGCACTTGAGAGAAGTGTGTATTCTGTTGTTTTTGGATGGAGTGTCCTATAAATATCAATTAAGTCGATCTTGTTTAATGTATCATTTAAAGCTTGTGTTTCCTTATATATTTTCATTTTGGATGATCTGTCCATTGGTGAAAGTGGGGTGTTAAAGTCCCCTACTATGAATGTGTTACTGTCGATTTCCCCTTTTATGGCTGTTAGTATTTGCCTTATGTATTGAGGTGCTCCTATGTTGGGTGCATAAATATTTACAATTGTTATATCTTCTTCTTGGATCGATTGCTTGATCATTATGTAGTGACCCTCTTTGTCTCTTAATAGTCTTTATTTTAAAGTCTATTTTGTCTGATATGAGAATTGCTACTTCATCTTTCTTTTGGTTTCCATTTGTGTGGAATATCTTTTTCCATCCCCTTACTTTCAGTCTGTATGTGTCTCTAGGTCTGAAGTGGGTCTCTTGTAGACAGCACATATATGGGTCTTGTTTTTGTACCCATTCAGCCAATCTGTGTCTTTTGGTGGGAGCATTTAGTCCGTTTACATTTAAGGTAATTATCGATATATATGTTCCTTTCTCCATTGTCTAAATTGTTTTGGGTTCGTTATTATAGGTCTTTTCCTTCTCTTGTGTTTCTTGCCTAGAGAATTTCCTTTAGCATTTGTTGTTAAGCTGGTTTGGTGGTGCTGAACTCTCTCAGCTTTTGCTTGTCTGTAAAGGTTTTAATTTCTCCATCAAATCTGAATGAGATCCTTGCTGGTTAGAATAATCTTGTTTGTAGGTTTTTCTCCTTCATCACTTTAAATATGTCCTGCCAGTCCCTTCTGGCCTGCAGAGTTTCTGCTGAACGATCAACTGTTAACCATATGGGGATTCCCTTGTTTTTTTATTTGTTGTTTTTCCCTTGCTGCTTTTAATTTGTTTTCATTGCATTTAATTTTGGACAGTTTGATTAATATGTGTCTTGGCGAGTTTTTCTTGGATATATCCTGTATGGGACTCTCTGTGCTTCCTGGACTTGATTAACTATTTCCTTTCCCATATTAGGGAACTTTTCAACTAGAATCTCTTCAAATATTTTCTCAGTCCCTTTCTTTTTCTCTTCTTCTGGAACCCCTATAATTTGAATGTTGGTGTGTTTAATGTTGTCCCAGAGGTCTCTGAGACTGTCCTCAGTTCTTTTCATTCATTTTTCTTTATTCTTCTCTGCAGTAGTTATTTCCACTACTTTATCTTCCAGGTCACTTATCCATTCTTCTGCCTGAATTATTCTGCTATTGATCCCTTCTAGAGTATTTTTAATTTCATTTATTGTGTTCTTCATCATTGCTTGTTTCATCTTTAGTTCTTCTAGGTCCTTGTGAAATGTTTCTTGCATTTTCTCTATTCTATTTCCAAGATTTTGTATCATTTTTACTATCATTATTCTGAATTCTTTTTCACGTAGACTACCTATTTCCTCTTCATTTGTTAGGTCTGCTCGGTTTTTATCTTGCTCCTTCATCTGCTGTGTGTTTTTCTGTCTTCTCATTTTGCTTATCTTACTGTGTTTGGGGTCTCCTTTTGGCAGGCTCCTGGTTCATAGTTCCCGTTGTTTTTCGTGTCTGTCCCCAGTGGCTAAAGTTGTTTCAGTGGGTTGTGTAGCCTTCCTGGTGGAGGGGACTAGTGCCTGTGTTCTGGTGGATGAGGCTGGATCTTGCCTTTCTGGTGGGCAGGTGTACGTCTGGTGGTGTGTTTTGGGGTATCTGTGGACTTACTATGATTTTATGCAGACTCTATACTAATGGGTGTGGTTGTGTTCCTATCTTGCTAGTTGGTTGGCATAGGGTGTCCAGCACTGTAGCTTGCTGGTCTTTGAGTGAAGCTGGGTGTAGGTGTTGAGATGGAGATCTCTGGGAGATTTTTGCTGCCTAATATTACGTGGAGCTGGGAGTGCTCTTGAGGACCAGTGTCCTGAAGTTGGCTCTCCCACCTCAGAGGCAAAGCACTGACTCCTGGCTCTAGCACCAAGAGCCTTTCATCCACACAGCTCAGAATAAAAGGTAGAAAATGTGGAAAGAAAGAAAGAAGATAAAGGAAAATAAAATAAAGTCAGGTAAAATAAATTGAAGTTATTAAAATAAAAAAAATAATTATTAAGAAAAAAATTTTTTTAAAGAAAAAAACAAAAATAAAACGGATGGATTGAACCCTAGGGCAAATGGTGAAAGCAAAGCTATACAGACAAAATCTCACACAGAAGCATACACATACACACTCACAAATAGCAGAAAAGGGGAAAAAAATTATAAATCATTCTCTCAAAGTCCACCTCCTCAATTTTTTGATGATTTGTTGTCTATTCAGGTATTCCACAAATGCAGGGTACAACAAGTTGCTTGTGGAGATTTAATCTGCTGTTCCTGAGGCTGCCGTGAGAGATTTCCCTTTCTCTTCTTTTTTTTTGCACAGCTCCCGGGGTTCAGCTTTGTATATGGCACCGCCTCTGCATGTAGGTCACTGAAGGGCATCTGTTCTTTGCTCAGAGAAGACGGGGTTAAAGGAGCCGCTGATTCGGGGGCTCTGGCTCACTCAGTCCGGCGGAGGGAGGGGTACAGATGTGGGGTGAGTCTGCGGCGGCAGAGGCCGGTGTGACGTTGCACCAGCCTGAGGCTTGGTGTGTGTTCTCCCGGGGAACTTGTCTCTGGATCCCAGGACCCTTGCAGTGGCGGACTGAAGAAGCTGCCATGAGGGGAGGTGGGAATAGTGACTTGTGCTTGCACACAGGCTTCTTGGTGGTGGCGGCAGCAGCCTTAGCGTCTCATGCCCGTCTCTGGGTTCCACACTGTTAGCTGCGGCTCCTGCCCTTCTCTGGAGCTCGTTTAAGCAGCTTGCTTAATCCCCTCTCCTGGCGCACCAGGAAACAA
The DNA here is from genome assembly GCF_963455315.2 of Globicephala melas. Lineage (NCBI taxonomy): Eukaryota > Metazoa > Chordata > Mammalia > Artiodactyla > Delphinidae > Globicephala > Globicephala melas. The sequence continues at coordinate 60,101,081 of NC_083335.1, forward strand.
AGAGGGAAGAAAAAGTCTCTTGCCTCTTTGACAGCTCCAGACTTCTTCTGTACTCCCTCCCTTCTAGCAGTGGTGCACTAAACCCTTCAGGTTTTGTTCTCGCCGCCAGTCCTCTCCCTGCGATCAGACCAAAGTCCGAGCCTCAGCTCCTAGCCCCACGTGCCCCGGCAGGTGAGCAGACAAACCTCTTGGGCTGGTGAGTACCAGTCGGCACCCATCCTCTGTGCGGGAATCTCTCTGCTTTGCCCTCTGCATCCCTTTTGCTGCGCTCTCCTCCATGGCTCTGAAGCTTTCCCCCTCCAACCTCCACAGTCTCCACCTGCAAAGGGGATTCCTAGTGTGTTGAAACCTTCCCTCCTTCAAAGCTCCCTCCCACTGGTGCATGTCCTGCCCCTATTCTTTTGTCTCTGTTTATTCTTTTTTCTTTTGCCCTATCCAGTTATGTGGGGAGTTTCTTGCCTTTTGGGAGGTCTGAGGACTTCTGCCAGCATTCAGTAGGTGTTCTGTAGGAATTTTTCCACGTGTAGATATATTTCTGGTGTATCTGTGGGGAGGAAGGTGATCTCCACATCCTACTCCTCTGCCATCTTCTTTTGAAACCTCTACCTGGGAGTTTTAAACTTTTAGTTCTTACCTCAGACTGGTGTTGCCTCTTTTATATGTTGATGTCTTAATTGGCTCACATCATGAATTTGTGCAGTCTTCTACTGAAGAATTTTAGGTGGCATCATTTTATATGTTTCTTATTTATCTTTTGTTGCTATTTTCTATACAAATTCTTAGACAGAATATTAGACTTTCTTCACTAATAGTCTTACCAAAAACAAGGCATTTCTTTCAGATTTGTATATTGGAAGTTATGTTTGCCCCCTGAAGGGAGTTAAACTACTACAAAGTAAAATGTCAAGGTATCATCTAATTACTCATTGATCACACTTACTAATATTCCTGAGACTTTGTGTGTTACAGGGCTCAGAATAGACATTACTTTGGTTAATGGAACTTCCTTTTCCAAACATGTATTAAGTTTTTATAATTGTTCTTTATTTGGTCTAGTCAAACTGCATACAAATAAAGATGACAGCTTTATAAGTATTAGGTTGAAAAAGACGTATATTAGGAAATTTTCCTTAAATTTTAGAGAACAAGTCATTTGGGGAAGCTGATCTTGAAGTGCAATGAGAATTTATCACTGAACAAGGAAATCATTCATACCGAAAATACAATTTGTGTATTAAATGGCTAAGGTTTAAAATAATTCATCTATTAAATACCTATACAAGTTGTTACTTCAACTGTTAACAAAATTATACCTCATTAAAGATTCATGTGGTCAAGATAAAAAGAAAACAACTATATTAGTTATCCAAAACTATTTACGTAGGTATTATACTCTTTGAGCACTGATTCTCTTTAGCTCTGGTACCAGCCTGGGTTAATAAACTAAAAATGTGTACCAGGGGTTGTAAGAAATATTGATTTTTCAAGTTTTCTTATTAGTAAAGTGATAGATGACACAACTTTTAATTATATTCTTTATGTCACATCAACTCCCAGAACATATATTTTATCTTCCTGCCATTCATTTTTTATGGACATGTATTTTATCTTCCTGTATTCATTTTTTAAAATTTTGACAAAATATTTCAATTATAGCAAATATTTAACTGACAAGAAGTCCTTTCCTATCTAATTGGTTTACCTGTCTGTATGACTCATTTGCATCTATATGTACACAGCTGCAAAGTGAAGTGAATTCAGTTTCATTTGATCAATGTAAACAAAGTGTGTCATTTGGGGAAAAGATCATGTAAACAAGCAAACCAAATCATTCTGTGAGGAGTCTCAGTCATTATTCATGGTGGGATGTATGGAGCTCACATATATAGTAAGATCAGTTGAAATGACATGGCAAATACCTGTGGGCATATTTTCACAAGAATTTCTCCATCATTCAGTTTCATACTACACACTGGAGAAAAGGAAACTACTTACTGTTGATGTCAGAAAAATTAAAGTTTACAAATATTCTTATTTTTTTCTACTGTGTGTTTTTGCTTTGTGGTTACCATAAGACTTACATAAAACTTCTTACTGGTATAATATTCAATTTTTAGACGATAACAAAATAACTTCAATCACATTAAAAAAGTATATCCTTTTACTCCTCCCTCATATATTTTATGTTTTTGGTGCCACAATTAACCTGTCATTATATTTTATACCCATTAACAAATTATTGTAGCTATAGTTATTTGTAATTCTTATGTCCTTTAATCTTTATACTAGAGTGAAAAAGATGAACACACCACAATATCACAGTATTAAAGTATGCTGAATTTGACTTTATAACTTAAAACTTACCTGTGTGTTTGATATCATATGTTTTCATGTAACTAATTAGCACCATTTCATTTCAGCTTAAAAAACTCCTTTTAGCATTTCTTAAGAGACAGGTCTAGTAGTGATGAACTCCTTCAGCTTTGGTTTGTCTGGGAAAGTCTTTATCTCTCCCTCATTACTGAAGGACAATTTTGCCAGATAAAGTATTCTTGGTTGGCAAGTTTTTGTTTTGTTTTTTTTGCTTTCTTTTATCACTTTGAATATATCATTTTACTCTCTCCTGACCTTCAAAGTTTCTGCTAAGAAATCCACTAATAGACTTATGAGGGTTCTCTTCTATATGAAGACCCTTGTTTTTTTCTCTTTTTTAACTCACACAGTTTTATTTTAATATGTGTTTTATAATACATTTTTGTTGTTCTTTAAGCATTTTAATGAGGTTTTCAAACCATTCTTTTTATTTTGAAATAAATGCACGGAGAAAAATATGACAGTAATGTACCCACAATTTAGGAATTAATATTTTGCCATATTTCCTTTATTTTTTTCATGTTCCTATATTGTTTTCTTTATTTTTTTTAATAAAAGGTTACAGATACTGTTGCAGTCCCCTTTGCATCCTGTACTTTTAAGAAGCATATGTATTTCTCACATACAAATTGGTGTCTTTCCCTGCACTCCCATTCTTTCTCACATATTCATACAACATTGTACCGATTTTTGTTTTTATGAGTTACAGAAATGATTTCACGCACACATATCTTCCAGAAACTTGCTTTTTCACTCAACTTTATTTCTGAGATTTATTCTTGTCAGTACATGTAAATCCAGCCCCTTTGTTCTAACTTCTGTACAGTGCCCAGTCAAATGGAAGTACATCCTTCATCCGTACAGTCCCCACTGAAGGATATATGATTTGTCACCAGTTTCATGCTGCTGCCAGTGCTGCAATGGCCACCATACTTGGGTGGAGAATATCATTTTGAGTTAATTATTTTAGGAAATCTAGGAGCTTCATTCATGAACTTGGATGACAATATCTCCACTCAGACTCGGGATGTTCTCAGCTATTATTTCTTTTAATAAGCTTTCTGCTCCTTTCCCCCTTTCTTCTCCTTCTGAAACTACAGTAATACGTATACTGTTTCCTTTAGTGGTATCCCACAGTTCACAAAGGTTTTCTTCACTCTTTTTCTTTATGTTTTCTTTGTTGTCCTCTTGAGACAGAAAGACAAGAGTGTAGCCATCTTAGAAAAGGACCAGGGAGTGACCTTGAACAAACAAGCTTAACAAACTCAGCAAAACAAAGCACGTGAAATCTTGGGTGTTTGAGACAATACCAGAGATCCAAAGGGGTAAAACATTATCTCTCTTCCTTTGGTTTATGTACATAGTTTCAAAAGGACAAAAGTGGGACTATAAATCCACCACATAGCAGAATCACCAAACTCCCAGTTCCCTGAGATATAGATGAAGACCTGACACACACTCCTGTTTTGCTTTGTTTTGTTTTTCTTCTTTTGCAGGGAGCAGACCCACAGCAGATGAAAACTTCTGACTGCAAGCACATAGACATCAGACCTGTTTAAACCAGAAGATTGATGATGTTCAAAACTTCACTTTGATGCCAACCAGTCTGAGAATTGAGCACAAGCTGGTCAGACACCCTGTAGCCCTCTCCCTCACACTGCCTTTAAAACACTTACCTGAAAGTCTTCAAGGAGTTGGCACCCTTTCATGTTCTCTCTCCCTTGTGCACAAGTTATCCTTTCATTAAAATTATTGTTTGCCTAAAAATCTTGTGGGAGATTTTCAAAAATCTGGAGAAGACCTGGTAACATTTCTTGGCAAGCCAGTCAGTAGGGACAGCTGTGCTGGGACACCTCTTTTGTTTGGAGGTGGGGGGGTCCCAGACTCCAGGGTTCTTGGACGAGAAGGGTTATTTTCATAGCATAGGACAAGCAGCCACCTGAAGCTCTTCTGTTTCATCATCCTTGGAGCTAGTAAGTCCCTGTTGGGGCTTTCAGTTTTTGATCATCTACAATGGGAAAACATAACTTTTCCCTTTATATCTCCCTTTCTCTCTATCTCCCTTTCTCTTGAGAAGGAAACATCCTCCTTCTGTTCTGTTGATGTCTGGTTTGCTCTTCCAAAACCTGAAAATCCTAGACTGATCCCTTTGTATTGGGTGCGGCTGGGAATTGATTTCCTTTTGCATGCTTCTGTTGTTGTGGTGCACCCTGGGGGATTATGCTTGCTTTAATTACCTCTTTGAATCTCAATGGTATTTTTCTGAGTGGCGTTGGTTTTGGGGAGGAAAGGACTTTTGTGACACAAGTTGATGGAGCCACAGAGGCTGCAGCCCTCTCTCAGCTCAATGTTATTTATGGTTACTCTCCACCTTGGAACACACAATTTCTGAGCCATGGATTCCTCTGATTTTTCTCTTTGTCCATTTAATTGGGCATCTGTGTGAATGTTATAAGATGGTTGAGTGATATAACATGGTAGTAAGCAGAGATTGGACCTAAGCTAAAGTGTATATTGTTGAAAAATTGAAAGGAATTCAAGATCTGATAAAGGAGTACTCTCTGCAGTCTTTAGTGGCCTAGGGTTTGTTAGAGCAACTCTATTGGAGAGTAATTTGGGACCACTTTCAGGCCTCCATATATTGAGACAGGAAATATAGAGGAATACATTCAACCCTGGGCTCTGTGTTAATTGGGCATCTTGCCCATAGGACATTGGCCTCTTGCCAAAGGCAGCTCTCAGATTCTGTCCAGCAGCTGCCTGAGCATTTTTGTCTCAGGGACTGTCCCGAGTGCTGACAAATGACTGGGCATCACTAACCCACAGCATTTTAAATTCTGTAGTGAAGGAAACGGGGCTCTGGTCCTATTCTGGTCTGGTTTGCTCTGATCTGTGAGATGTCTCTGGTAAGTGGTGGATTCTCACTTGTAGTGACACAAGGGTATACTTCTCTACTGGGATGCCTTGACGGGAAATTTTCCTTTTTAGGGGGAAAGTTGCAGAACTTGGTCACCTGGTTTTGAGCAGATTGCCACTTTAATTGGATCTTCCCTTCTGGGCTGTGGAATCCCTTGGCCATCTGGCACCATCTGAGTAGTGACTGGGAACATCCTCTGTTAAGACCGAGGCTCATCTGTAACCCCTGTCTGAAACAGTAGGTAGGAAATCTTCCATTCTCATGGTGGGGAGCAGCAACACTGAGAGGCCATTAAGTAGTGGTTTATCTAGCTCTGATCTGTATGTTTCTGGCAATAGCAGGTTTGTGAAAGAACAACTGGGAATGAGAGCTCTATTCCATTTTGTAGTTGTTCCCTAGGACGTATTTTACAAAATCTGAAAGATCTTTAGTTATACTCCTATAAAGAAATATAAAGGAAGATTTTTTAACATTGCATGGCCACAATATTATTTAGACTCCAGAGGGGAAAAAGAAAAAAAAAATTAGAACTTGTTCTTTTTACATATGCAGTTAGAAAAAGCTGGCTTGATAAAATATTTTTTTTCAGACCCTGAGAGAACAAAAATATGCCTAGGAGAAAACTTGAAGTTATGACTTTTACCATGGCCTTGAAAATACACACACAGCCCACATTGCCTGAGACTTCAGCATTGGGTTAACTAATAAAATTTCAAAACAAAGGAAAAAAAGGGAAAGAGGCCTTTTTTAAACTCAAGTAAGTAAATTTAACTTATTCCAACTGCTATTTGTGATTTTGCATTTGCCAGGTGAATTGCCACTACACACAGTCATGATTCCCTATTTTTCCATTTGCTTTTTGTTTAAAAGAGGGACATGTTTGAAAAAGTTAAGCGAATTGTTGGACTTATCCCTTTGTTTTTGTCCTACAGGAATTAAATTTATTTTTGTGTGTGTATGTTTGCATGTGTAATGTAAGTGGTCTGGACATGGAAAACAAATTTATTTCTCAAATGCAGCTCCTTGGGGTGAATTCTCCAGAATTGGACCACTTTCAGTCACAAGCCAATGAAATATAAAAAGATGATTTTCCTTTGTAATATGACGTGGCCATAATACTCCCTAGATTTAGGGAAAAGTTGTCTCTTAATGTATCTTTAAACTATGGTACTGTTATGCAATTATAAGTGTTTTCTTATACAGAGAGAAATAGGATAAAATTATAAATTAATAAGTTTTGTATTAAAATTCCTGATTCATAAATAAGTTTTAAAATGAAGTTATGAGACCTTTGTCTGGAAATATATATGTTTATGTGTACATTATGAATATATGTCTTTATCTTTGGATAGTATTAACAAAATCAACTTGTGAGTGAACTCTATTTAATTGGCTTAAATAAAAGTAAGCACTTACTAATCAAACATTTCTAAAAATCAACAGAAACCAACCAAAATAAATTTCTGGTTCATGTGATTTGGGGAATATTCAGTATTAACTTAATATCTGGTATTTAAGTTAGGTTAAGTTTTTAATTAATACAGACATGTCATTAGAGTCATCAACATTAAGTATAGTACTTCCATTGAATCTAGGTTTACTTAAAGACAATAATTTCATATTATATCTTTGGCAAAATTTGTCAGCAAGAAAATTAACTTGGTATGATGATATTTTCATAAGTAATCAAATATAGAAAAATGCAATAAAATATTTTAGGTGAACTATTTGGGAATAATTACGTTTTAGATTTTTTAGATTCTTAGTAAGGAAAATTTAGAGTTTGCTAAATTAAGTTAAATAATGAGAATTCATTGAAGGTCTAAATCATTTTTTAAATGAGACAAAATCCTGGAACATTGGCTGCTAGAAAAGTCTAATTCCACCTACGTTTCCCTTCTTATGAGAGAAAAGCTAAAGATGTTTGGGTTTATTAGACATATATGCCACATTAAAAAGATAAATTATTCAATGAAAAATGCATTTTTTAGAGGTCATGGACTATGTTCTTAAGTTTGCTAATCAGGAAATACTGGTATGACAAACAGTTCATATTGACTGCTTGTTAGTTTTCACTAGAGATTAAGGCTTTTTTAAGGGTTAAAAATGATAATATATGTAATTAAACACCAATATAATAAGAGAAGCATTTTATTTTTTTTTATTTTTAACATCTTTATTGGAGTATAATTGCTTTACAATGGTGTCTTAGTTTCTGCTTTATAACAAAGTGAATCAGTTATACATATACATATGTTGCCATATCTCCTCCCTCTTGTGTTTCCCTCCCTCATGCACTCCCTATTCCACCCCTCTAGGTGGTCACAAATCACCGAGCTGATCTCCCTGTGCCATGTGGCTGCTTCCCACTACCTATCCACCCTACGTTTCATAGTGTATATATGTCCATGCCACTCTCTCACTTTGTCACAGCTTACCCTTCCCCCTCCCCATATCCTCAAGTCCATTCTCTAGTAGGTCTGTGTCTTTATTACCATCTTAACCTTAGGTTCTTCATGATCTTTTTTTTCCCCTTGGATTCTATATATATATGTGTGTTAGCATATGGTATTTGTTTTTCTCTTTCTGACTTACTTCACTCTGTATGACAGACTCTAGGTCCATCCACCTCACTACAAATAACTCATTTTCAATTCTTTTTATGGCTGAGTAATATTCTATTGTATACATGTGCCACATCTTCTTTATCCATTCATCCGATGATGGACAAGTAGGTTGCTTCCATCTCCTGGCTATTGTAAATAGAGCTGCAACGAACATTTTGGTACATGACTCTTTTTGAATTATGGTTTTCTCAGGGTATATGCCCAGTAGTGGGATTGCTGGGTCGTATGGTAGTTCTATTTGTCATTTTCTAAGGAACCTCCATACAGTTTTCCATAGTGGCTGTATCAATTTACATTCCCACGAGCAGTGCAAGAGTGTTCCCTTTTCTCCACACCCTCTCCAGCATTTATTGTTTCTAGATTTTTTGATGATGGCCATTCTGACTGGTGTGAGATGATATCTCATTGTAGTTTTGATTTGCATTTCTCTAATGATTAATGATGTTGAGCATTCTTTCATGTGTTTGTTGGCAGTCTGTATCTCTTCTTTGGAGAAATGTCTATTTAGGTCTTCTGCCCATTTTTGGATTGGGTTGTTTGTTTTTTTGTTATTGAGCTGCATGAGCTGCTTGTAAATCTTGGAGATTAATCCTTTGTCAGTTGCTTCATTTGCAAATATTTTCTCCCATTCTGAGAGTTGTCTTTTGGTCTTTTTATGGTTTCCTTTGCTATGCAAAAGCTTTTAAGTTTCATTAGGTCCCATTTGTTTATTTTTGTTTTTATTTCCATTTCTCTAGGTGGTGGGTCAAAAAGGATCTTGCTGTGATTTATGTCATAGAAGTGGGATATATATTGTCAGTGATAGAATTTATGAAGAATGGAGATACCTTCGCTTTAGGGGAAAAAAAAAAAGTGAGAGAGAATAATTTTGTCCTAGAGCTGGTTGTTTCCGGATGGGAAAAATAAGGTACAAACTAATGTGGATAAAGAAAGTGATGTAAGGTTTATTAAAAAAGAATCTTGAGAAAGTTTTGTGCACGGTCAAAACTGTCTAAGATTAGATTAAATTTAATTAAGTAAATTAATTTTGTTGTTAAAATTAAGCTTGTACAAGACTCGAGTTTGGTTTTCTCTCTCTGTTAAGGAACAAAGTTTTTCCTGGAATGCTGAATTGCTTTTTATAACAGACCGTAAGTTTCTTTACGTTTTAAAGTCATCTCTAGTGATCTATTGTATTTTTCTGTATTTCCCTCCAAAGTCTTTTATTGTAAATTAGGTTAAATAAGTATTATTTCACAGTGAGCTAAGATACTATTTGACTAGGTGTTTTGAAATTTTTAATATTTCTGATAAACTTCCCAAGGATCAAGTTTAGATGAAGTTCTTTGGATCTCTAACTAACTTTGGGATATTTCAAAGGGCACTTGATGCACCTTAGAGAGAAATATTACATTAATTAGGATTATTTGATAAATTAAATACATGGAAAACGTTGTCAAATAATGATAGATATTCTTAGGTTATATTGTATGGGTAAATGTCATTAATGTAGGTGTTCTAGAAATTATACAATGTTCCTTAAATTTGAATATGTCCTGTATAATGTTATCAGTCATAATTCTAGTTATTTTCTTAAAATGCTATATGCCACAACAACTTAATTAAACTTCTTTTTCAGTTGCATGTAATCAGATCTTTAATCATGTCTTTTAAGTCTTTTGTCATTCATAGACAGTTATTATTTCACTCTAATGTTTTGTAAAAATGCTTCATCTTTAAGAAGATTCGTAAAGACTTTTTAACAAGTACAGGTTTCTGATAATGTTCAAATCATACTGCTGAACTGGGTAAGAAATTAAACAGTTCCAACTGAAAGTTATCATTTTACTTCTAGCCATACTTCTGACCATAATGTTTAGAATGAAAAGAAAATTTTCTAGTGAAGTTGCCACAGAGTATAACTACCCATGACATGTATCACTGCTTGCTGTAAGTCTACTACTTGAAGAACATGTACAGGGTTTGTGTGACAATTTGGTATAATTGATACAATGTATAGCCTATAAAATGTGTCCCCATTGGCATACCTCTGTACTTGCTTGTTATGTCTAATTTGTTTTTCCCCAACATGGATAATTAGGCAAATATATATATTACACGTGATGGACCCAGGACAGGAAACAACCACACTGGCACTGGGGGACAAATATTTTGCTCATCAATGCTTTCTATTCAAAGATTTGCAAACAAAAAGCAGAAATGATATAGTAAATTTTCACATATCAAAGTATGGAAAAGTTATTCTGGTTAACTAGGACAGCCTGTTTTGTGACTTGTCAAATATATACTGTATATCTGCTTTAAACATTATGGGAAAAAATACATATAAAACTCAAAATAGAGTAACTGTGGTTCAGGCATCCAAAATAGAGCTAGATGATCATTGTGGATGTGATTTCAGGCACATTCCATATTCTCACATTACTGAGAACTTGAATTTCTGAATCATATCAGACTTAAGTTCACCACCAGCTGTTCTCAAAACAATATCAGTTAGCAGCTGCCAATGGCAAACTTATGGCCTCAATGTAACTATAGAACAAGAAGTGCCATCAAAACAGTGGTCTACCATACTTGGGGCAGAAGGCAAGGATACTCATCTTGGAGACTTATGGTCCCCCACAGCTATGGGATAAGTGGCAACTGTAACCTTCATCTGTGTGCCCTGACTGCCTCAGTTCTCAGAATTAGTCAAAAGCAGCTATGCCAAGTACTACAGTTGGTTGAAATAGGGAATATATTTCAAAACAATGCATACACTCATAGGGAAATATTAGGCTCTCTTAGATAAAAAGATGAATACCAAACTTGGTTGCCAGTCTCAATGCTAAGTTGCACCATGAAAAACAATATTTGGTTGTGCCCTCAAACTAAGTGGGACTCAGGGGACACTCTAACCTGACCCATAGTAAAGACTCTGTACAGAACAATATACAGTATATGGGAAAGGGAAAGTTCTGCTGGCAAGATAAGCTCAATGAAAAAGTGGTACTATCTGACTTTACTTGTAAAAACAAAAATTTTAATGCCAACAGAATAAGAATCTGATGTAGCACTCAGCACACTGAAATAATTTCTTTGTTGCAAGTGAATAAGTCTTTTAACAACTTGTATGTGGAAGACAAGCTGTTCTTAGAAACCAGTTAATCTCCACATCTTGAAATCAGTCTAATGGAGGCTCAGTGGTCAGAAGAACAGTTAAAGTTATTAGACCAAGAAATGGAACAAGTACTGAACACATCTGTTCTGAAATACCACAAGGTCGAGCTTACAGTAGACCAAGGGGGAAAACATAAAATTTGCTTGATTAAGGAATATGACAATGTTTGCAAAGGGTACTTTGGTGACTTGGTTGCATATTTCCCACCCAGGAGTCCATGTCACTGGGATTGGAGCTTATCATCCTGACCATAGTGACTCTCATAATCATCTTTCTTCTTAGTTGTGGGTAAACACATCGTAAAAGTTGCTATCATGGCCTGGTCTGTAGAAAAACTCCCAGCAGATTTCAAACACTCTGTAATAGGGTCCAGCACTCTCCTAACTCAAGCCAGGTAGTTAGAGACTATTATGCCTCCCATCAGGAAGAGACAACAGCCCTGAGTCAGCTTTGAAGCAATTTCTGAAGATGGACCCTTGCTCTTCATCAACCCCTTAAGAATAAGGCGGCATGAATTCTGAGGGGAAATGAGACAGGGAAACGAGTGTAGCCATCTTGGAAAAGGACTGGAGAATGACCTTGAGCAAACAGGCCTAAAAACCCAGTAAAACAAGGCACCTGAAAGCCTGCGTCTTTGAGACTATAACCAGAGGCCCACAGGAGTAAAAGGTTATCTCTCTTCCACAGGTGTATGTACATAGTTTCCGAAGGACAAAAGTGGGATTATAAATCCACCACATACCAGAATTACCAAACTCCCAGTTCCCTGAAAGATATAAAGGCCTGACACACACTCCTAAGTTGTTGAGGTTTTTTTGTTGTTGTTCGTTTGTTTTTCAGGAAACAGACCCCACCAGATGAAAACTGATTGCAAACACATAGACCCCAGACCTGTAGAAACCAGAAGGTTGATGATGCTCAAACCTTCACTTTGATGCCAACCAATCTGAGAATTGAGCACAAGCTGATAAGGCACCCTGCAATCCTCTCCCTCATACTACCTTTAAAACCCCTTCCTTGAAAATCCTCAAAGAGTTGGCACCCTTTCATCTTCTGTCTCCCTTGTGTACAGCTATCCTTTCAATAAAAATTATTACTTGCCTAAGAATCTTGTGGGAGCAATATTTCTATGGTACTGCTGTTCAAGAATCTGGAGGAGACATGGTAACACTCTGCCTAGATCATTTATATGACCTATCTTCTACTTCATGGATCCTTTCTTTTTTTAAAAGATTAAATCTGCTATTGATGTTCTCTTTTGCATATTTTACTTCACTCATTGTATTCTTCAGCTCCAGAATTTCTGTTTGGTTCTTTTTTAAGATTTCCAGCTCTCTTTTAAACTTCTCATTTTGTCTGTGTATTGCTTTCCTGATTTCATTAAATAGATTTTCTGTATTTTCTTGTAGCTCAATGAAATTTCTTAAAACAACTGTTTTGAAATTTTTTATTGGTTATATCACAGATTTCCATTTTGTTGGGTTTGTTTACTGGACAACTGTTGTGTTCCTTTTATGGTAACATGTTTTGTTTTTGTTTTGTTTTTTTCTTCTTTTCATTTTTCACATTCATTGAAGTCTTACTTTGGTGTCTTTGCATTTGAAGAAGCAGTCACCTCCTCCATTCTTACAGGCTTGCTTCTAGAGAGTAATAAATTCCATCAGCCCTATTAGGAATTCTGAGCCTTTCTCAGAACTCTTCTATGGACACACCTATTCCACCCTTCTTGTTTCCTATTGGGAGGTGGGGATTCATAAGGTTGTATACCTTCTCTTGAGTCTACAAATTAGGATAAGAATTGGCATCCTCCCCTTTTCTTTCCCTAGGGCAGTGGTGAAGGCTCAACTTTGTGTGCTTTCTCCCAGTCCTGCAGAATTGGACCAGCTTTCTGTGCAAGCTCACCAGTTGTCTACAAAGCCTCACTTTCACTACCCTTGGAGGTGCATATATGGAGCTGGCCATATGGTAAAGTTGTGAAGATGATTGGGGATTCCCACGGGTCAGTTGGGGAATTCACAGGCAAGTCAGCCCCCTGCGGTTCATTTGCAAGCTTCCTGGTGTTATTCACTACATAGTTTTCAAAACATGTGTCCCATTGACGCTTTCTGAGATCCCTGGATGCTCTCCTCTCAGTTGCTTCCCACCCCAATCAAACAACAGCACCTCAGTGTTCCGGATGGGGGAAAAATATATAAATAAAAAATTAAAAAAAATACTGGATCACTTGAGAGTGTCCTGCATTGCTGAAGAAGCCTGACACTCACTCATATTTTCTTACTTTCCACGTGATAGAAGGCAAGAAAAATATTTCTCTTGGCACTGAGCTCTGCTGCCTTAGCAGAGGAATATGCAGGTAAAGTAGAACAGTTCCTCTTTTTTGTGTCTTTTTAACATCTTTATTGGAGCATAATTGCTTTATAATGTTGTGTTAGTTTCTGCTGTATAACAAAGTGAATCAGCTATATGTGTAAATATATCCCCATATGCCCTCCCTCTTGTTTCTCCCTCCCTTCTTCCCTATCCCACCCCTCTAGGTGGTCACAAAACACTGAACTGGTCTCCCTGTGCTATGCAGCTGCTTCCTGCTAGCTATCTATTTTACATTTGGTAGTGTGTATATGTCAATGCTACTGGCTCACTTCGTCCCATCTTCGCCTTCCCCTTCCCCGTGTCCTCAAGTCCATTCTCTGCATCCTGCCCCTAGGTTCATCAGAACCATTTTTTTCTAATTTTAGATTCCATGTATATGTGTTAGCATACAATATTTGTTTTTCTCTTTCTGACTTACTTCACTCTGTATGACAGACCTTAGGTCCATCCACCTCACTGCAAATAATTCAATTTTGTTTCTTTTTATGGCTGAATAATATTCCATTGTATATATGTGCCACATCTTCTTTGTCCATTCATCTCTCGGTGGACACTTAGGTTGCTTCCATGTCCTGCTTATTGTAAATAGTGCTGCAATGAACATTGGGGTACATGTGTCCTTTTGAATTATGGTTTTCTCAGGGTATATGCCAAGTGCTGGGATTTCTGGGTCATATGATAGTTCTATTTTTAGTTTTTTATGGAACCTCTGTATTGTTCTCCATAGTGGCTGTGTCAATTTACATTCCCACCAACAAGAACTTTTCCTCTTACCGTCTTCAATGCATCCAATTTCAGATTGTTTTTTTGTTCCATTGGTGTGCTGGAACTTCTCCACTTGACTCCCAGATTTCCACAAAGGCCCTCTTATCCATAGATGTTTGTCAAAATCAGTTTTCTTTGGAGGAAAGATGGTAGAAACACCTTTTTCACCGTTTGATTTTGTCACTCCTTTCTGTTAATTATTCCTTAAACATTGTATAGAATTCACCAGTGATGTCATCTGGTACTGGGCTTTTATTTGTAAGAAGTTTTGATCACTAATTCAATCTCTTTACTTGTTAGAGCTTTGTATATATTTTTTCTTTCTTCTTGAGCCAGTTTCAGTAATTTGTGTTTTTCTATTAATTTGTCCATTTTATGTAGGTTATTAAATTTGTTAGCATATGTCCATAATACTTATGTATAATTCTTTTAATCCCTTTTTGTTTATTTTTTGAAAGTAGTTGTTGCTGTCTTATTGAGATATAATTGACAAATAACATTATATTAGTTTCAGGAGTACAACAAAATGATTTGATATTTTTATCTATTTTGAAATTGTCACCTCATTGTGTAGGTAATCTCTATCACCACACATAATTAGTAATAGTTTTCTTTCCTGTGGTGAGAATTTTTAGATATACTCTCTTATCAACTTTCAAATCTACAACTTTATTATCCATAGTCACCATGCAGTACATTACATTCCCAGGATTTATTCATTTTGCAACCATTCCTAATTAGCAGTAAGTTCTGTAACTTATTGTTCAAAAGAAGCCATTTGAAGCAAAGAGGTGTTGACATTTAATTAGAAAGAAAAAGCATGCTTTGAAATCTGTATGAGAACTATAAGGCAACATGAAATTTGCCTTCCAGGAAGCACAAACTACTATGGTTTTAAAAATAGATATACTTAAATATTTTAGGAGTTTACAATGTCCCAATTATATTTTAGACTGATTGAAGGAGAGAGAGGCGAAAAACTATTATTTGGACCAGGGATCAAGGAGATGAAATAGAGAAAGTATGGTTTAGTGACTAGAGAACGGGAGTACTCAGGAGCAGTACAGGATGCTCAGAAGATTAGCTTGATTCTTGTTATTAACATGATGAAACTCACTGAATGATATTTACTCTTTGTTCTTGGTTTAGAAAATGGTTAGCAATAAGAAAATTAGGAACACTATTTGCTTATCACCCAAGTCCTTGGAGTAAACTGCTCTGCTGCTTTACTCTTTTAAAATTTTGATCTTGAGCTATACTACTAAATTCAAGAGTATTATTTCATACAGTTCCCCTGAACTGGAAGGCACCTCAGGCCTACAGAGGTAAATTTACTTACCCAAGTCCCCACTAGATTCCTTCTTCTTTATCCTAATATGAAAAAAATTTTCTTAAGATATTGTCAGTACATCAATCATCATGCTTAAATTTCTTATAAAAATACTTATAAAGAAATAATTTACCATCTATAACACCCCAATTTTATATCAACACCAAGCATTTTAATTCTGATCACACATATATTAAAGGAGCATACATTATGATTGTTTTGTTTAATTTTTAATTAAATGGAACAAATCCTTACAGAATTGTCCAGGTTCGAATTTTGTAAGGTTTTAATCTAGAATCACACGTTATTTCCTACTTTGTTTAGACTCTATTGGAATGAGCTCTTTCACAAATTTTCATTTTAATGACTCTGGTATCCCTAATCTTAAAGATCAGTGACAGAAGTGACACAAGACTACAATGAATGAAACCACTAAGTATATTTTAATAAGGTGAATATATTTACTTTTTCCCCTTAAACATCTTAATAATTGCATTCTCAATTTAAAGTCAAATAAAAAATAAAATCACAGTTTATATTTTTTGATTTTCCATTGGTATTATGTGAACCAATCATAATATTTACCTCCAAAAATATTCAAAGATTTGCTGTGGATGTCATTTTCATGCTATTAAAATACCTAGCTTTAGTAACATGTCAACTTATAAAGCTTCTGAACAACAAAATGACAAAGAAATGATTTTTATTCAGGAGAGTATGACTACTGTAGCTAGGGGACAAAAACTCAATCATACAATTGAGTTGTGTTCCACCAGATGAAAGTTACAGTAAAGCTTATTAAGGCAAAACCCACAAGGTTGTTATTCTATATGAGCCCATTAGTCTTAGCCTCTCGTGTTCCAGTTTTGTCTGATTGGTTGGTTTGCATGATTTCTATACAGGATACCTGATTTTAGTTTAAGCAAGCAGTTGAGTCTTGGATAAATTATATTCTGTGTTTTTTCTGTGAAAAATGTGGGTGAGAATTCAGTTCGCAGATGTCTACCTGGACTTAGTTACAGTTTTAGTTCCCCTAAACCACTGTGAATCCATCTTAAAAGGCCATTCACATAAAAATCCTCTTAAATATTCCTTCCTTTCATATAATTTCCCCCTTTTGATTGACTTGTTTTGCAACTTTGATGATCTAAATATTTAAAGAAATTTATTTTCGCTTTGATCTATCCCTTGCTGGGGGTGGGTGGAGGGTTCACCCTGCCCAGTTCCATCTTGTCCTTCAGTGAGACTTTATGGTACCAGGATTGATACAGCCAATCAAGGTAAATAACCGTCATCTAATGAGCTGAATCTCATAGTAATCAGAGAAACAAAAAAGGTGCTCATGTTCAAAAGATTGCAATGTCCTTTGAAATTTGCACTGAGACACAGTAAAGAAGGCCATAGGTGGATTCCATATTTATCAGGGTATGGATAGAGCAATCATATTCTCTGGCCATCTGGCTCTGATTGTTGTAGTCTCTATTGGTCATATCTTAAGTGATCATGATCTTGGTTGTACATTCGCTGACACATTTTGCTATGATTAATAAGAATAGCTTAAACAAGAGAAAGAGTGTGAGCATTACAATAATTATTACAAGTATAATTTGGAGTCTTGAATGAAGTAGGGTCCCGATTTTAGGTTGGAGCCAACTAAAGAGGTTAGGAAATTTAAAATTGATCCCATCCAGAGGAGAATTAGATCAACCTTTAAGAGATTCTCTGCCAGCTTTATGAGCTTACCAGTTTCAAGTTGGACCTGGTGTGATGCATTTATCTAAGTATAAAAGTAGTATTAGTAACAGAACCTATTCCACCTTGAGGTGCAATTAAATGATGATTATGATGAACACTAAATAGTAAATTTAAGGATTATTCATATTATACAGGCCTGGTCTGGGGTCTTGGGAAAGCTGTTTACATTAGCTGTTGGCTGATTCAAGGTGTTGAGCTGTCATCGAGTCAACTTCAATCAAATATCTGATATTGTGGAAGCAATCCACTCCACTGTAGATGTTGGAGGCTTTTTTAAAAATGAGATATATGGATCCAAGAATCAATGTCTTTTAATTTTGTATCACAAAGATTTATCAGTAATACCTGCTAGGGTTCCTTTCATCTTGTTTGGAGAAAATCTTTCTTTCTGATGTCTCTTCCAGTATACAGAGTTACATGGTTTTAGAATACAATGTTGAATATCTTCCTCTCCCAGGAGCATGCTGTGGAAGGAGTCTGAAACAAGGTTAGTATTATGTGCTAGGGCCTTAATAATATCTTGACTGTATGTTAAGAGATTTTATTTCAACATAGTAGGTTCATACATTCCTTCATCTAGGCACATGTGTTACCCAGTGATTATTTCAAAAGGAGACAGTCTATGTTTACCTACGAGGGAAGTTCTTAAGGTAAGCAAATTAAAGTAGTTTTAGGCCCTGACAGGTTAAAAGACTCTATAAACTTTGTTAATTTTGCCTTAATGGTTCCATTTGTGCATTTCACTAAACCCGAAAGTGAGGATAGTGTGTACAATCGAAATGTCATATTACTGGCCAAATGCTACATACATTCTTCAATACTTGTCCTGTAAATTGAGTTCCCACATCACTATGTAGTTCTTTTGAAATTCTCCAAGTTGGAATGATTTTCTCTAGGAGTGTTTTGTCCACTGTCATGACTGTAGCTTGGCAGCAAGAAAAGCTTCTACCTAATGGGAGAACTGGCAAATCATTACTATCACATATTTATAAACTTATGATGGAGGAAAATGAATAAACTCTATTTGCCATACTTCAAAGGGACCTGAAAGCATTGGGAAATTCCCAGGTGTGGTCTGTATTGGTTTACTTCAGTTATACTTTGGACAAGTAGAACGATTTTGATACACTTACTGTGCTACATTTATGAAGAGTTTCCAGAAATACTGTTTTCTCCATTGGACCATCTTGTCTAGGCCCCAGTGAGTAAGATTATGTATAAGCTCTGGCATAAATTTCTGTAAAGAACCAGGGAATACCAGCTTATTGTGGGTCCTGAAACATAGATTTATATTCTGGTCATAAATGTAGCCCTTTTTAACCCAATTACATCAATTTTGTCCCACTGACATTTGGACCTCCTTTAGGAAATCTTAGAGTCAATTTTAGGTCAGATTTATTCAGAATGAGGGACATGGTCACTAGAACTGAATGGCTGGCACTGTGGCCTTTGCTGCTGAATTGGCCAAAGGATTCCTTTTGCTTTCCTCCATGATTTTCTTGGAATGACTAGTGACGTTTATGGTAGCTTGAGTTTGGGGTTGCCGAATAGAATCCAGCAGAGCAATTACATAATCACTGTTTCTTTTTTTTTAAATCTTTCTGCTTTAGAAAGTAAAAAAAAGAAATTTTTCTTTGTTTCCATAACATCACAAAGTCATGGGCCACCCTGAATGCATACTTGCTTTCTGGATATATGTTAACTGTTTTCCCTTCTGCCAAAATATAAGTGCATTCAAGAGCATATAATTCAGCCTCTTGTACTAGGCAGCAAACCTGATTCAATTATTTCAGTGAGGGAAGCATAGACGTATCTTGCTTGAAAAATCCCTTCAGAATTCCTTAAATATAAGCCATCTGTAAACTATATCAACTCAGTATTAGGTAGGGGCATTTCTCTCAGGTCTGCTTGGAGGCACAAAAGTTGTTCCATCAAGATGATACAACCATCAGGTTGTTTGGCTATTGGCAGTAGAATTGGGGTAAGAAGAAAAACAAAAATTCCCCTAAAGTTCTCTTGGAGTCCTCCATTGTGGTATGTGTTGCTTAGATTGTTAGTTCTCCCAAGAAAGATTGGTTGGGTTCTTTGTCTAATAATCTTTGTAATTACTTGTTGTTGTTTTTTGTTGTTTCTTTCTGGTTTTATTTTTGTTTTGTATTAGAAATGGATTCCCTGTGGGGCTGGCTTATATGGTTTGAGCTTTCTGCCTTTTAGTCCCAAGTTTCTGTAATTGTTAATTCATTATTTGGAAGGCCTTCTTCTTATTTTATTCTTTTAATAGTTTTTGAAATTTGTTCAGCTAGATTTACTAAATCATGGGAATCAATAGGAGCCCGATTGAGTTGATGTCATTTTACCAAGGTGGCTAATTCCTCATCTAATCAGTTTAGAAAAGAGTAATTGAACAAAGATGAGTTTTGATAGTTAATATCTTTCATACCTGAGTATTGTTTAAGGTTTTCTCGAATTTTTCAAGGAAATTTAAAATGGATTTGTCTGGTTTCTGGGTAATTAACTGATTTTTTTCCCAATCTATAATCTTAGGGAAAATTTGTAGAATAACCTAATGAAGGTTTTTCGCTAAGTCATTCACCTTGTTTTCATCCTCAGCTGATTTTTTTAATCAAAATCATTGATCAGTTTGTCTCAGTTTACATTATCTATCCATTCCTTTGCCCTTCTTTCCCCTACTAAGTTGTGAATACATTGGTATAAATCAGAATATCCAGTTTCCTAAGTTTGTATGACTAGATGAACTAAAAAGGAGATAGGGTGAGAAGTGGGATCAGGAAACTCTGTAGTCATTGTTATTTGTTCTGATTTTGTCCAAGGAGCATAGGTTACCACAGGCTCTCCTCACCTGTTGGGTTTTATTTAAATGGAACTGTTAGCACAGGAGGTGGTAACTCTAAACAGTGGGCCTCCAAAGAAGAAGAAATAGGAAAGAAAGGGAGGGATAAAGGGGCAGAGAGTGCAGGTTGGTTTGGAAGCTTGAGCAGGAGGAGGAGGTTTAGGTTGGTCTGGAGTAGATTCCTTCAATGAGAGAAAAGGTCTCAGATGATTGTTGGTTAACAGTTTGGAGCAAAGCAAGTTTGTCAATTTTATGTATAGAAGCCTCTAAATACCAAGTGAAGTATGCTTCCCATTCATTTTGTCTGGTTTTGTAAGCCCTCTCCAACTGAGCACACAAAACAGTTTAGGAATTTTAAATGATCCCCATTTTGCCCAGTGCAGTTTTAAATCACCCCAGGTTAAAGAGACCTATTTAGACCAGTAGTTGAAGGATGAGGGTCCATAGGTGTTAAACATAAAACTGACGGAAGTTGGGAGGATCATCTTTCTTTGAATTTTTGCTAAAGAACTTCCCATTATTGTGAGTACTCACCAAGACCTGAAACCCTAAACTCTAGATGGAAAAAAATCTTGAACCTGAATCTCAAACCAGAATAAGAAAGCTGAATTTCACAGTCTCCTGAATTATATTTCTTCCAGTCTGAACTACCAAGCTGTGGGTTTCAGAATCCAGATGACTTACTGCTAAAGTTTTCAGTCAGCTAAGAGAGGTGTTAGAGAACAAGGGTCTCTTGGAGGTACCAGCCAAAAATCCAGGGAAGTCCAGGGATCCAGGTCAGCTGCTATGGTTCGTGCTAACTATGCCAAGAAATGTCAATTTATAAAACTTCTGAACCAAAAAACAAATACAAAATAATGAATTTTATTCAGGAGAGTATGAGGACTGCATCCGGGGACACACAGATTCGACCATACAACTGAGTTGTGTTCCACTGGATTAAAGTTACAGTGAGGATTATAAAGGTAAACACACAAAATTATTATTTTGTATAAGCCCATTTGTCTTAGTTCTGCTTGTCCCAGTTTCATCTGATTGCTTGTTTTGCATTGTTGCTATGCAGGATGTCTGATTTTAGATTAAGCAAGCAGTTGAGTCTCGGTTAAAGTACATTATTTTAACAGGTAAAGATATTTTTAAAAACCTACATGCACACTTGTGTGTGCACATACTCACACATATATAATCACATTCTACCATACAAGTAACCGCTAATATTTTTCATGCCATTAACTTGTACAAGGCACCACATAGGCATTAACTCAAATTATCATCACAATAGTCTTATGAAATGGATACCATTATTAGCTAAGTTGTAGAGTTGAGAAAAGTAAGTTTTAGAGAGGTTTAATCACTTGCACAAGGTTCTAGAATTAGAAGTGAAATGAGTATCTTACAACCAAGATAGATTGAAGCCAAAGCTCCACTTTTCAACTATCATGCCAAACTGCTTCTGCCAGACTACATAGAGTATATTATCTTCCACACTGACCATTATTTCATAAGAGAAATATCCTTTAACACCAAAATAATAGGAAGAATAATTTAGAATGATGAAGAATACTTCCAACAAATTATATCTAGCTTTATGAAAAACAACTAATTGATTGATTTTGCTGCTGACAAGTTAAATATTTGTTATAAACAAGCACTCAAGGATCATTTTGTTAATTAATTTTTGTGGCTGGTAATAGGAATCTCTTAGAAGGAGATTCTGAGTTATTAAGACATAGGAATGAATCTAATGTATAATAGCAGGTCAGGAGATTCCCTTGAAATATACTTTAAACAGGCAACTGCCTACTTAATTTATGAATATAGTAGTGTGGAGACACTAGAGACTTTGAATCAAGGAACTTGGTTTTGATTCTGATTCTACTACAAGACTGCCCTCTTATTTCATATGCTGTTTTAATAATCAAGTGAGAAAACTGAGATAATAAAAATGAAGTACTTAACAAAGGGTCTGGAACATAATAGTGAACTATTTTAAATATAACACTTAAGTTCAAGTCCATTGAGCTCCAGTTTTCTAAAAGGTAAAAATTCCCTGAATTTGAAAGACCCTTGGACTTTTGTTCATAAATGTCTCTCATAAAGAATAAATAAATTTAGAAAAGAAAGGAATATTACTTTTGATTGAGACAATTTTCATTTGAATCAAACATAAGATATTTTGAGAATTAATATTCAAATTTCAAATAACCCATAACCTCTAAATTGAAGATTAGAAGAGACTTCAGAAAAGATTGATTCAATCTCTAACTCTTTATTGATGAAGATACTGAGAACCAGAGAAATTAACTGACAACTTGTAAGTGTCAGAGATAGGACTTCTGAATACCTGTGATAATACTATTTACACTATATCACATTTATTAGATTGTTTGAATAGTTATAAAATTTTGAAGTTAGTGAAAAATATTTTAGTCTGTAAACTTTTGGACCCTTGGGTGTTTTGAATTCTTTTTAGGATAGATAAAAGTTGGTGAGGTATTTTCTTTTCCTTAAAAAGCAATTTTAGTTTTCCTAGTACTATAAAGGATCTTTATTTGAGTTATGTGGCTCTTATGTTTCATCCCAGAGAAATAAGCCTGGTACATTTACTTAAACAACTTGCCTTTTGGTACATATTTTAGTTAATTCCAGAGTGTAGTAACTGTGTATTATTGATGAAATTAGATCGAACTTTGTGCATTTTTAACATCTTTTGAGTGTTTATATGGAACATTCTGTAGCAGCAATTAAAATAATTAAGGAGGATGAAGAAATCTTTAGCATGCAACAAAGATTTCTGTGAAATGTTAATTTCTGTCAAATAAGTGAATCTATGCACAGATGCCTCCTGACAGAGGCTGTGATTTCAAAGTGTTTTGCATGCCAAATAACTTGTTTACCTCCTTAATGTTTGCCAAGTTTACTGTCAATTTACAAATAATTTCCATTTTGCTGTTTATTCTGCTGCCTTTTGATGGATATGTCTTCCAGACTTTTATCTTGCATGTAGACAAACTAATTAATATTTTCCCTTCAGGCAAATATTTTTTTTCTTAGATATAAATGTGTGTTATATTCTTCTTCATTTCCATATGCTTTGTTCTGTCAATCATCTATGTTCTGTGTTGCTAAAAATGTACCTCAGTGGATGTTAATTTCCATGTTTTACAGATTATATATATATATATATATATATATATATACACACACACACAGAATTTATCTAACAATCTAAACATATAGACATATAATATGTATTCACTTGGAGAAAAAATACCTTTGTGATAACATGGAAATTTGAGAAACCAACTTTGAAAGTAAGAAAGAACGTATGTGAAATCACCTTGTGGTCCCTATTACGACACTATAGTGATTGACTACTGAGGTACTAAGAACCTCAATGCTCTTACTGTACTGAAGCTGCAAAGTGTCTCTCTTTTATTTAACCTCTATTTTTAAACATTCTTAAAGATAAAGATGAAAACAGAATTAGATGCAAACACAGACAAAGTACAGACCTAAATATAGAAAGGAACATAGCAGACATCACGAGAAGACATTTAGACAAGCTTTAGATATTAAAATATTACTTTTTTATTGAACACATTTTCTAAGAGTAAAACTCTACTAGCTCCAGAACAGCTGGAAATAATGTGAAGAGCTTGTTTATGTGTATGTGTGTTTATGTGTGTGCACTCCTGCTTGCAGCGGATTTTTATAAATGATAGAAATGTCTAAGTGAGAGTGTTGCATAGAAAACCAGACATGAAGAACAAATCTTAATATTCATATTTCTGAGATATAGAAAAATAATAACATATCTTTCCAGGTTATAGATTATGGGACAACATCTTCTTTTAATATTCTATACAAATTTGTAAAAGAAACAAACCAACAAAACATTGTTAATATTTATTTTTGCTTATTTAGAATATTTTGTAAAGAGATCAGATTATTGAAATAAAGCCAATGTCTGCTTAGGTGAAATTTATATGAATAGTAAATATGAAGCGTCCGACATTACCTGTTAGGAAAGTTTTTCAGTTACAACTGCCTGTAAATTTCTGGAAACAGACTTATAGCATCTTGAATATTCAAACTCACTCTTGCACAAGTTAACAAAGCTCTTCAGCAGGAGCCAGGAAATTTGCTGATCCACAGTACAAGGAGGAATGTCAATAAGACTTGAAGCCAGACAGATTGGGGTTAGCTTAACAATAAAAACGAATCACTGGCTGATGACTAGAAGATAGCCATTCTCTTTCCTTCCATCATTGTTCAGGTGGGCCTTTTCTTTTGGTTCCTGCATCGGTTATACCTAGATAACAGGAGGAAAAAAAATCTCTATAGTAATGCATAATATTGGCATGCCTCCAAGTGACAAAACTGTAAAGAGTTGGAAGGAATCTAAGATTTTAAAAATATTTTATCAGGATTTTTAAGTTTAAAAAATTCACTTCCTAGGTTGAAGAATGGCATCGTCAGAACTGCCTTAAGAGCACAGGATAAAAGAACTAGGAGAGTGAAGAAAAAAAATAACCTCTAAGTATCTAACTTCTTTCTAGGGAATATATTATTTTAACTCGGACATTAAAATAGATTATCTTAACTCAGACGAAAAGAAAGGATATTGGGTGAAGACACTAGAAATCAGCCAGCAAGCCTAATGGCTAAGAGATAACTGTCCTAAAATAAATAAATAAGCCTGTGTAATTTATACTCCTCAGCTATTGAGAATATGCAGGCCTGAGATACTGCTCCTACAGGCTCTCAAGATATCCTGTAGCTATTCTGTCATTGTTGTTCTCAGCTGTTTTTCTGCTATGATCAAAAGGCAGTTCTCATAGCACAAACATTCTTATGGGCCCATCCCCAGAATAATATGCAACTGTCAACAAGCTAGTCTGGACTCCACCGTCTTTGTTTCTCACTTGCAGAAAAAAAAAACTTATATGGTAATAAGAACAGTTCATGTTTATATAGCACTACACGTTAGGGCTGTTCTGAGCACTTTGTGTATATTCAGCATTTAATCCATGCAACACATCTATGAAGTAGGACTATTATTATCCCTATTTTACAGATGAAGAATGTAAGACTCAGAGAAAATAGGTAACTTAGCTAAAATCACATTTTTAATAAGAATTAGAAGGAGGATTCAAAGACAGTCTTACTTAACAGAATTTATACTACCCCAGCCTTTCTAAGTACTTTGAAATACAAATGAGTGAGAATTATATTACCAATAAACCTAAACTCTATCATTAAAAAATAAAGAAAACATTTTGCAAATATTGATAGTTTAGCAGTAACTGGTTACATCTTATTTGTGCAATAACCTCAAACCTAATCACAACTCATTAGTGAGAACTGTTGCTCTTTTATAGTACTTACCCACAAAATAGTCAATAAAAGTTTATGGAACAACTTCTCTATAGCAGATACTATGTTAGGTGTTGGGAACACGTTAGTGAAACAAAATAATGACAGTTCTCATCGAGTTTATATAGCTGTTGTTATTTTCTGTTTCCTTGGCTATCTTCATTACTAGACTGTTATCTTTTTAAGGGCACAGCAGTGTGACATTTATGTTTTTGTGTTTTCATCCCTAGAACTTATCAGTGGCTGGAACATAGAAATATCTCAATAAATATCTGTGGAATATTGAATGAATTAATAAAATTAAGGTTTTCATTAAAGACCATAGTGAAGTTCTGGACCTATGCCAACATAAAGAAACTTAAAAATATTTTTGAGCAACTACTTAATTCCTAACACTGTGTGAAGACAATAGAAAAATAAAAATAATTTTAAAATATTATCTGTATTTTTGAGGAGGACTTTGAAAACCATTCTCCTTGGTGGAGGATAAAGAAGCCAATTAGAGGTAAAATGAGTCAGAATATAAATTTTAAATACTAACTGTGAGTTCATTTTTCTCTTTCTCCCCATGTAAGTTACTTATACCAGTGGCCATTCATGCAGCTCAGGCAACTAGTGCATTCAATCTCCAGAGTCTCAGGAGAGAGATATTGAAGGAGAAATACAAAGGGAACAGAAAGATCCCATTTATTACAGAGAGTTTGGTAAAATAGGTTTTTAATTTTCAACAGTTCATGGCAGTGATTTTCAAAAGATGAAATACTGAAGGACTCATGGTTTAAAATTCATTTCCTAAATAATATACTTGGAAGAATATATGATGAGTAAACACACTATTGTAGACTGAAAACTCACTGGACTAGAAGAGAAGACAGAGGGAATCTGACAATAAGAACTCATGGAACATAGTTGGTCTGGGTCAGATATTCCCACCTGCAGCAGGAGTATAGTACTGTCAGTCCTCTAGGAGAAAATTCCCAATCTCTTGGACCAGAGTTCTACTACTTGGACACCTCCAGCACATGATGCCTGTGGAGATTGTAGGGAACCAGGTGAAGCTATTGTTTGAAGAAGAAACTCGAAGGAGGAAGAGGACTGATAGAATACACATTTGATGGGGGATTATAGTCAACTCCAGCCATCAGTGAATTAGATACAAACTCTTTTTCTTTTAATATTTGTGGTCATGAATGCAATCAAAATGTCGAGAATAAATTATCCCTGATATCAAGAAAAGCTGTTAATATCAAATAATGATTACAGAAGCTCCCACAACCATAATCTTATACTTAAATTAGCCTTATAACATTCAGGTGGGAATTTAAATTGATACAGCCACTATGCAGAACAGTATGGACATTCCTTAAAAAACTAAAATTAGAATTATCATATGACCCAGCAATAACACTACTGGACATATACCCTGAGAAAACCATAATTCAAAAAGAGTCATGTACCACAATGTTCATTGCAGCACTATTTATAATAGCCAGGACATGGAAGCAACCTAAGTGTCCATTGACAGAAGAATGGATAAAGAAGATGTGGCACATATATACAATGGAATATTATTCAGCCATAAAAAGAAACGAAATTGAGTTATTTGTAGTGAGGTGGATGGACCTAGAGTCTGTCATAGAGAGTGAAGTAAGTCAGAAAGAGAAAAATAAATATCGTATGCTAACACATATATATGGAATCTAAAAAAAAATGGTTCTGAATAACGTAGGGGCAGGGCAGGAATAAAAACACAGATGTAGAGAATGGACTTTAGCACACAGGGAAGGGGAAGGGGAAGCTGGGATGAAGTGAGAGAGTAGCATTGATATATACACACTACCAAATGTAAAGTAGATAGCTAGTGGGAAGCAGCTGCATAGCACAGGGAGATCATCTCAGTGCTTTGTGATCACCTAGAAGGGTGGGATAGGGAGAGGGGGAGGGAGACGCAGGAGGGAGGGGATATGGGGATATATGTATACATAGAGCTGAGTCACTTTTTTATACAGCTGAAACTAACACAATATTGTAAAGCAATTATACTCCAATAAAGATGTTAAATTAAAAATATATATATATAATAATTTACTCACATGCAATAGTTTTGAAATTATTTTTTTAAATTGCTTCAGCTTTTCTATGCTTGAATAAAAGTGAATGGCAGTCATTATGCAGCCTGTTTACCTTATAACTAGTTGTCATGTCTCACTTGAAAAATTCATATATTAAACAAATGTCAGATTAATTCTCTGGCAAGTTTGATTTGGTTATACAGTAAAATATATGCAGGTTTGTACCTTTACAGTTTGTTGTTTATTTCAGCATGTGAAGTGACATTTTCCCTCTGCTCTCATGCAAAAAGAGGAAGAGTTGTTATTAGGAACATGTTTTCTATAACCACCAAATCAAATATTTTAAACAAGTAACAAAGTACACACTCCAAAATGCCCATTTGTTCTGAAAGTTGATAAATGCTGCTTTGTTTTGGTTTAAAGTATTTTTGGCCAAAATATTTGACCTTATGATCTTGTGTCAAATATCTCTAGTAACAGATTTCAGGTAAATGATGGCTATTTTATGAAGAGTAGTGAATAGCTTTTGCTCATGCAACCAGAGATTAAAAACTGTGAGTTTATCATACAGCAGGAGACTTCCAGCCTATAAAGAAGGAAAACCTTTTTTCTATAGGAATGAAATAGTTGGCATGATTCAGGACAGTCATATACTGAGGCAGGGTATGGACTGAAAAAGTACTTGAAACTCTTCTATATCCTGACTTTACAGTTTCCTAATATTTTGAAACTGAGGTATATAATGCAACGTGAATTATAAATGTTTACTTTGAGAGAATAGTGAAGTTAACTTCTGAAGTTCACCTATGGACAAAGCTAGAGCTTCTAATTAATTAACTTAAGCCATTATTAATAATATATGCATTCCCTATTAAAAATATAAAATGAGTAATCATTCTGATTAAAGACACTGCTGATGTTATGATAATGTTAAAAGCAGAAATTAGTGAGGGCGAGGATGGAGATAAGTTAAAGTATAATATTTTCCCATATTTTCTATATATAAATTCATTTTTATTGCATTAAAATTTAAAGTGCTTTCTCCAATTAATATTGATAAGCCTAGATCCATGAGGGTCTATAAGTTGAATTTATGTGAAGTGGAAATTTTTTCTTACAATTTAAATAAAAATGAAAATGTAGAATTGCCTATATAAATTTCAGTGTCAACTTTATATTATTAAATATTAACCCTGAGAAAATAGATTATACAACTTATCACTACAATGTTCTTTCCTTTCACACATGGTTTTGTGAAATTACTTAAAATGTAATTATGGTATGGCAATTATCAACTTTATGTAATATAGCAAGTTTTAATAGACATTTTTTCCCTCACAATGTCATTTTAAAAACGTCTCTTTCTATTTATTTCCATCACTAATTCTGTCTCAGAAAATGATGACTAAAACAGCTTCCTAACTGATCTTCCTGTCTAGCCTCTTTTTCTTCCAACTACCCTATACAAAGAAAGGGAGTGAATTGTGATTTCCTCTCACACCACTCTAAGGCTCTTTAACATTTTCATCACGTGTCCTCAACCAATAGAAAACTCTTTTTATCTAATTTCTTTTATTGAATATTTTTGGCCAGAGCAGACATTTACCCTATTCCATTCCCTCTCATTGCTTCCTTTTTCAGAATCAGTGCTTATGACTCCTGCCTTAAAATCCTTCAGCACCTCTGCATGCATATATATACTTCTCCATTCCATCAAATTATATATCCAGTAACCTTATAAAACTCAATATCTCTCACATCAACTCCCACTCCAGTATTTTAAAATATACAGCCCATATTAGACCATATTGTTTCTGTCTTTCAACTTCATCCAAACCTTCACTCTCACTAAAGGTGCTTTTTGTTTTACCACAATCTGTTGCTGGGAAGATCAAGTCCTTCTGGTGAGAGGTTATGTGCCTTCCCTTACTTAGATCCCCAAATATCTCTATCTTTACCTTATTTTATCAACTTTCTTTTCTCAGGGAATGAAGTGTTCAATGCTTGTCTCAGGCTTAATCTTCCACTCTGTCATTTCCCATCCCTTGCAACAATTAGTCCTATAGGGTCTTAGATATCTTCATTCTGTTTTCCATTTACACATTTCCTTAGCCTACAAAGCTGGTCAGATCTCTCTAAAACAACCAAATAAATCTAAACTAATCAATGGTGTTCAACCATGACTTCCCTTCAGGGTACAGCTCTGTTTCCTCCTTACTTTTTCTTTAAAACTATCTTTAAAAGTTATCTGTATTCACTGTCTCTTACTCTTATTTAACTACTGTGACCTTTCAACTGGTTTTACATTTCTTTCCTACATCTTCCTTTTTCTTCTCTTTTAATGATAATAGTAATAATAGTGCTACTGATAACAATTAAACTGTATTGATCATTTACTAAGTGTCCTATGAGAATGTTTCTAATATTATGCCAATAAACTGATATGGAAACTGAGTTACACAGAGGTTAAATAATGTGGCCAAATACATACATATTTTAAGTAGTGGCACCTGAATTTTCACTAAGTTAATCTGGATTTCTGCCTGCTTGTTTAACTAATACTTAAGCACTTCTCAGGCTTCTATGTTTGCTATCCTTACTTTATGCTCCTTACCTGAGTTAGTCTCTCTCAGTCTTGTTTCTTCAGTTGTAACCTCTGTGTATAATTGCATGATTGTCAAACATATATTATCAGCCATGACTACTGTCTTAAATTCAAAACCCAAATTTTCAAATGACTCTTAGAGATCACATTGTATATATTTCACATATATATCAATACGGGGAAAGGTTTTTAGTCAGCAGCCCAAAGTCCCCATCATAAATTACATTGATAGACTGGTGGCCAAAGTCCCCAAGCAAAAAAAAAATTACTTTCCTATCAGGCATTACAGAACCTAGATCACTTTCTAGTAACCAAAGACAAAGATCAGACCACTTTTGCGGTAATATTATATTTTATTGCATATAATTATTTGTCACTTTTTATAAAAATTGATTTGCTATTAGTTTTTTTATCATATTAAATGTTTACTTTTTACTAAAAAAGAAAAATAAAAAAATAATCACTTCTTCCCTGGTGGAATCAGAAGATTTAAGAATTTTATGGTGAAATTACACAATTCTTCAGATAATTCTCAAAAGTTAGGAGTATCCTAGAGTAGGGGTCCCCAACCCCTGGGCCACAGAATGGTACTGGTCTGTGGCCTGTTAGGAATCGGGCTGCACAACAGGAGGTGAGTGGCGGATGAGTGAGCGAAGCTTCATCTGTATTTACAGCCACTCCCCATCATCACTAGCATTACCGCCTGAGCTCCACCTGTCATATCAGCGGCAGCATTAGATTCTCATAGGAGTGCAAACCCTACTGTGAACTGCACATGTGAGGGATCTAGGTTTTGCGCTCCTTATGAGAATCTAATGCCTGATTATCTGAGGTGGAGTCAAGGCAGTGATGCTAGCACTGGGGAGCAGCTGCAAATACAGATTATCATTAGCAGAGAGGTTTGATGACACAGAGACCATAATAAATCAATTGCTTGCAGACATATCAAAACCCTATCAGTGAGTGGCAAGTGACAATTAAGCTGCATCTGGTGGTAGGCTTTATAGTGGCAAGTGAGTTGATGTACTTTAATTGTACAGCTGCATCTGGTGGCAGGTTTTAAGTTAGACTCCAACACTTATTTTAGTCTGCTCATCGCCTGCTCATTATTTTATTTACCACTTTCATCCGCACCTCTTTCCGGCATTGTGCACTTGCATCAGTCACAGTTTTGGTAAGCCCACAAGCTAACCCCAGCCAAAATGAGTAAAAAACAAACATCACTGGAGAGCTTCTTTGAAAAGGGGGAAAGACCCAATGATGAGACAGCTGAAGACTCTAAGACTGACAACAAAAAGAAAGCTGAACTTAAAAGACAATGCTGGGCTTCCCTGGTGGCACAGTGGTTGAGAATATGCCTGCCAATGCAGGGGACACGGGTTCGAGCCCTGGTCTGGGAAGATCCCACATGCTGCGGAGCAACTAAGCCCGTGAGCCACAACTACTGAGCCTGCACGTCTGGAACCTGTGCCCCGCAATAAGAGAGGCTGCGACAGTGAAAGGTCCGCGCACCACGATGAAGAGTGGTCCCCGCTTGCCACAATTAGAGAAAGCCCTTGCACAGAAACGAGGACCCAACACAGCCAAAAATAAATATAAATAAATTAATTAATTTAAAAAAATAATAAAAGACAATGCCAAGTGTCCTACTTAAATTATGGGTTCATTGCAACAAGTGATTCACATTCTCCAAGCCCACTTTGTATAATATGTAGTGAGCGGCTATCCAATGAAGCCATGAAACCTTCAAAACTGCTTTGCCACATGGAGACAAAGCACCCTGCTTTAAAAGACAAGACTTTGGAGTTTTTCAAAAGAAAAAAAAAAAAAAACATGAACAAGAAGAACAGAAGCAATTATTGAAAGCCACCACTTCATCAAATGTGTCTGCACTGAGAGCATCATTCTTATTGGCTAACCACATTGCTAAAGCTAAGAAGCCCTTTACTATTGTTGAAGAGTTGATCCTGCCTGCTGCTAAGGACGTTTGTTGTGAACTTTTAGGGGAGGATGCAGTTCAAAAGGTGGCACATGTTTCTCTTTCAGCTAGCACCATAACTAGACGAATTGATGAAACATCAGAGGATATTGAGGCAAATTGTTAGAGAGGATTAATG
The DNA here is from genome assembly GCF_963455315.2 of Globicephala melas. NCBI lineage: Eukaryota > Metazoa > Chordata > Mammalia > Artiodactyla > Delphinidae > Globicephala > Globicephala melas. Next base: position 60,133,402 of record NC_083335.1, read on the forward strand.
AGTCACCATGGTGTGCAATCCAGGTTGACGAGTCTACTGAAGTTGACGACAAGGCAAAAATGCTTGTTTTTGTGCAATATATTTATAAGGAGGATGTGCATGAGGTTATGTTATGTGCACTTTTGTTGCCAATCAGCACCACAGCTGCAGAATTTTCAAGGCTTTGAATGATTACAAATCAGGAAAACTGAATTGGTCATTTTGTGTTGTTATATGCACGGACGGAGCAGCTGTCATGACTGTACAGCTTTCTGGTTTCACTACTCGAGTCAAAAAGGTCACTTCTGAATGTGATTCTATGCACTGTGTCATCCATAGAGAAATGCTGGCTAGCCAAAAAATGTCACCTGAACTTAACAACTTATTTCAGGGTGTGATTCAAATTATCAATCACATAAAAGTACATGACCTTAACTCACGTCTGTTCACGCAGCTCTGTGAGGAGATGGGTGCAGAGCACACACATCTTCTCTTATACACAGAAGTGAGACGGCTTTCTAAGAGTAGCTCCCTGACCAGAGCTTTTGAGTTATGAGAGCCGCTCCAGAGATTTCTTTTAGAAAAACAGTCACCACTGGCAGCTCATTTCAGTGACACAGAATGGGTCGCAAAATTTGCTTACTTGTGTGACATATTCAACCTGCTCAATGAACTCAATCTGTCACTTCAAGGGAGAACGACAACTGTGTTTAAGTCGGCAAAGTGGCTGCATTCAAAGCCAAACTGGAATTATGGGAACGATGAGTGAACATTGGGATTTTTGACATGTTTCAAACATAGCAGAGATTTTGAAAGAGACTGAGCCAGGACCTTCCTTCTCCCAGCTGGTGCATGATCACCTATCTCAGCTTTCAAAAGGGCTTGAGCATTACTTCCCAACCACACAAGACCCCCAAACTGGGAAGGTATGGGTCCGCGACCCATTTGTGAATAAGCCAGATGAATTGACTTTGTCTGTGCTAGAAGAGGATCAACTGCTTGAGATCACAAATGACGGTGATCTTAAAAAGTATGTTTGAGACAACTTCAAATCTCCATCTGTTCTGGACTAAAGTCAAGGCTAAATACTCTGAGTTTGTCACAAAAGCACTGAAAAGCCTGCTTCCATTTCCAAAATTCTATTTTTTTTGTGAAGCAGGATTTTCTGCAGTGACAGCAACCAAAACGTGATTATGGAGTAGACTGGACATAAGCAACACACTTCACATGTCACTGTCTCCCATCACCCCCATATGGGACCATCTAACTGCAGGAAAACAAGCTCAGGGTTCCCACTGATTCTGCCATATGGTGAGTTGTATAATTTCATTATATATTATGATATAATAATAATAGAAATAAAGTGCACAATAAATGTAATGCACTTGAATCATCCCAAAACCATCCCCCCTCCCCAGTCTGTGGAAAAATTGTCTTTCATGAAACCAGTTCCTGGTGCCAAAACTGTTGGGGACCACTGTGCTAGAGGCTTCACCATATTCTCCCTCTCAACTTTAAATAGAGGAGCTCTTCATTCTTTCCCTGTATATTGCTGTATGAATGTCAAACACATATTACAAAACATAACCACTCAAACTACAAACTTGAGTTTTCAAATAACTGTTAAAGATCAATTCTCTTATTAGGCTTCTTAATATGGTTTAGTTTGAAGAAAGTGTTCCATGGAAAATAAAAATATAAATAGTATTTTAAAGTTAAATAAAATTTGAAAAGCAAGACTATTTGAAAGCCAGCAATGTACTTCAAAATTCTTATTTCAGAAATATGGAAATAGAGCAAAAATGAATCACCAAGATCACATAGCTAAAATACTTTCCTTAAATTTTATCCATTCTCACGTTCATATTAGTTTCTTCATATATATTTCTCAACCATTGTATTCTTTATACATATATTTATTTATGCTCACATATATGTTTTGTCATAATATGTTTTAAGTCATTGTTATGACTATTCCAGCTCATTCAGTCATTCAATGAATGAATTTATTAAACATTTATTGTAGTTCATGGACTCTGTTAGACCTCTGAGATTCAGTAATAAGTAGATTCTTTTACTAACCTGGCAGGACACAAAATATAGTGATGCAGACTCCATAAGAAAACAAATAATTTCAATCCAAATTTTTAAAAGTTACAATAGAGTAAAATAAATTACTGTGAGAATGTAGACTATTCATGACTACATCAGACTGAAGGTTATAAAAGAGGCATCCTATGAAAAGGAACATCTAAATGGCTACTAGAGAAAAAAAAATGTGACCATGTAGCTTCAGTTAGGGTAGACAGGGTGATTTGAAGAAAAAGCAGAAACACTGGTGATCTAAGAGGAGGAAACAACATATAAAAATTCATTTAGGCCTGAGAGAACAGAGCACATTCCAGAAATTGCATTAGATGAGTGTGAATTAAACAAATTGTACAAGTGAGAGTATATTAAAAGATAAGGTTAGAGGTAGACAGTGGCAGTATGTCTCTTACATGACATGCTATGCTTATAAGACATTATAATGGGACTTGCTGTTTTAGTTATGGATGAGGCACTAAGACAATAAGTGGCAAATAACCTATCTTACGTTCCAAAGCAAGTAGCTCAGCCAATTAAGCCTGACTTACAAATGAGGTGGTTACAAATCAGGTGGTTTGCAACCCTTCACTCAATTCCAAATCTTAGTCTGTAAAATAATTTGGAGAGAATAATTGATAAAGTTGGGAATTAGAAGTACAGAGTCCCACCATCTCCCATGGGGAAGTGGAGAAGGAGCAATTTTCTCCTTACATCAAGGCCAGTGAAACAATTTCAAGAGGAAACTTAGAGAGCTCAATGCCAGTGTTTTAGAGCTTGAGGGACACATTCAACTAGTGTATAACTCATTCTTGAGAAGTCAAAGTGCAAGAGACTTGGCTAAAATGTTCCATAGCAGTAGAGAACAATGGTTTGGATGTAACTGCATTACCACGAAGAGCATGTCTAAGGTTTGCATATCCTATGAACCATATATGGGCCATATGAAAAAGAGTTATTCTTCCAGAAGCTAATGTAAAGGGGTATGAAGACCAAGGAGAAAGATGTTACAGCTGTATACATAGAGGCTGAAGGAGGAGACAGTCCCTGGAGTGGACCACAAAAGGAACTGTCTGAGTAGGGAGAACTGTAGCTTGAGAGGTCCCAGTGATGGAAGAGTTCCAAAGAACCACAAAGCACCCATAAATTAGCCAAAATAAAATATCTTCTTAAGTAGAGAATTTCAACACCAACCCGTGGCAGTAGAAGCCAAGAAAGCCTTTCCTACTCCACTTTTCTTTCCTTAGCTCTTTCCCTCTGACACATATACACATATACCTTGGGCAAAAGGAATGGAAAATGTATTTAGCATAGCTGTGGAGAGTAGGTTAGATGTACAACTGAAAAGAAATAGAAAATGCTGACCTTTCTCTCATTTTCTACATTAAGATTTTCTCCTACAACCAGCCTAAGCTAGGAGATGAAAGCAAATACAATTTTAAATAGAGTATGCTAGATCATATCTGTTTGCATCTATAGATCCATTCTCCAACATAATTTCACCTGGACTGGATTGATCAGCCTCCCTTACCTCTAGATTTGTGTTGGTATCATTAAATGGGAGGCACCTTATTGAGATCACAGAGCAGAAGAAGAAAGAGGTCAGCATATTTATTCCTCTGGATCCCTCCCTGTTGGTCAAAGATTGGCAGGGTTTTGATCCTATAACAGAAGACAAAGATTCTATTGGGACGCTCTCTCATCAGCTAGAGGTCTCATGTTATACTTACTATTAATCCCTCTCATTGCCCATTAAGTCCTAGGGGTAGTTATGACAACAGTTGCTAGACCTGTAGGTTGCAATAATTTGAAGATTTACCTCAATTCTGTCCATAACTTTGTAAACAATTTCTTCATTTAAGTCTCTTCAATTACCTTGTTTCATAGTGTCAACCTTTTCTTGCCAAGACCCTCACTTATCCTGAAAAATCTAGATTTGTTTATTAGAACACAGAGATGTATACATTGTTTACTGAACTGAATTTTTTGGACTATAGTAAGAAAAACTTTTCTCAAAATATTGTCAGAAAAAGCATGGCAATCTCTATTCATAGAGAGTGTGTTTAAAAGGGCTTTGGAGAAAAAAAAGAAGATGTTTTCTGCTGCATTTTATGAATGTACTGCATTCTACTTGATGTACTGGTTACACTATCTTCTTAGAAACCACTGGAGAAAAAGACCATGAGTTGTATATTTTTTTCCTGTTTTCAAGAGAACTATGTATACAGTAAAATTGTGGGAGACAATAAATATATAACTTAGAGGAACATTTTGAGTTTAAATAAATACATTAGGAAAAAGGAAAAATTGAAAGAAAATACACTAGATACGTCACATAAGAACAGGAAAAAAAATAAACCTAAGGTGAAAAAATGTAAAGGTAAAAAAATGTAAAGATAAAATCAATATTTAATGAAAGCAGTAGCAAATGAACAAACTGAGACTCAATGTAGACGAACACTAAAACTAAAAGCTGTAAATAGCAATCAAGAAAAAGTGAGAGAGTAGCAATTGACATATATACACTACCAAATGTAAAATAAATAGCTAGTGGGAAGCAGCTGCATAGCACAGGGAGATCAGCTCTATGCTTTGTGACCACCTAGAGGGGTGGGATAGGGAGGGTGGGAGGGAGACACAAGAAGGAGGGGATATGGGGATATATATATATATATACAGATATATATATACATACATACATACATATAGCTAATTCACTTTGTTATACAGCAGAAACTAACACAACATTGTAAAGCAATTACACCCCAATAAAGATGTTAAAAAAAGAAAAAAATGTGAGCAAGTATAAGCAAACAATATCAGAATATAATAGAGTTAGGATTCTTTTTAATTCATAATAAAATTCTATTAATAACTTTATACCAATATTTTTTCCTTTTATCTATGAGGTATAGTTGACTAACAATACTATATAAGTTTCAGAAGCACAGCATAGTGATTCACAGATTTTAAAGGTTATATTCCACTGATAGTTACTATAAAATACTGGCTATATTCCCTGTGCTGTAGCATACATATTTGTACATTATTTATTTTATATATAGTAGTTTGTACCTCTTAATCCCTTACCTCTATCTTGTCACCCATCTTTCCCTCCCTAACTGGTAGCCACAAGTTTGTTCTGTATATTCGTAAGCTTGTTTCTCTTTTGCAGTATTCATTAGTTTTATTTTTTTAATTACACATATAAGTGATATCATACATTATGTGTCTCTGTCTAACTTATTTCACTAAACATAATACACTCCAAGTCCATCCATGTTGTTGCAAATGGAAAAAATTGAATTTTTTTTATGGCTGAGTAGTATTCCATTGCATGTGTGTGTATGTGTGTGTGTATCCATATCTTTATCCATATATATGTTAATAGACTCTTCTATATCTTGGCTATTGTAAACAATGCTGTTATAAACACTGGGGTTCATATATCTTTTCAAATTAATGTTTCATTTTCTTCAAATACATATCCAGGAATGGAATCATTGAATTATATGGTGGCTTTATTATCAGTTTTTTGAGAAACCTCCATACTGTTTTCCACAGTGACTGCACAAATTTTATTCCCACTGACAGTGTAAAAGCATTCTCTTTTCTCCACATCCTTGCCAACATTTATTATTTGTTGTCTTTTTGATGATAGCTATTCTGATAGGTGTGAGGTGATATTTCATTGTGGTTCTGATTTACATTCGTCTGATAATTAACAATTTTGAATATCTTTTCATGTACCTGTTGGCCATCTGTATGTCTTCTATAGAAAAATGTCTATTCAGGTCTTCTGCCCATTTTTAATTGGATTATGACTTTTGATGTTGAGTTGTATGAGTTGTTTATATATTTTGGATATTAACCTCTTATCAGTCATACCATTTGCAATTATTTTCTCCCATTCAGTAGGTTGTTTTTTCATTTTGTCCATGGCTTCCTTTGCTGTGCAAAAGATTTTAAGTTTAAATAGGTCCCATTTGTTTATTTTGATTTTGATTCCTTTGCCACAGGAGAAATATCCAAAAATTATTGCTAAGATTTACATCAAAGAGCATTCTGCATATCTTTTCATCTAAGACTTTTATGGTTTCTGGGCTTACATTTAGGTCTTTAATCCATTTTGAGTTTGTTTTTGTATATGGTGTTAGAAAATTTTCAAATGTCATTCTTTTACATGTAGCTGTCTCATTTTACCAGCAGCAATTGCTGAAGAGACTATCTTTTCTCCATTGTATATTCTTGCCTCATTTGTCATACATTAATTGATCTACATAGGTGTCTGGGTTTATTTCTGGGCTCTGCAGTCTGTTCCATTGATCTATGTGTCTTTTGTTGTTCCAGTACCATATTGTTTTGGTTGCTCTAGCTTTGTAGTAGAGTCTGAAGTCAGAGAGCATGATACGTCCAGCTTTGGTGTTCTTCTCAAGGTGTTTGGCTATTTGGGTCTTTTTGTGTTTCCATATAAATTTTAAAATTATTTGTCACAGTTTTGTGAAAAATGCTATCGGTATTTAGATAGGGATTGCACTGACTCTGCAGATTGCCTTAAGTAATATGGTCATATTAACATGAAAAGATGTTCAACATTACTAATTATCAGAGAAATTCAAATCAAAACTACAATTCAGGAACACAGTATACTTTTCCATCTGTTTTGTGTCTTCTTCAATTTCTTTACTCAGTGTTTTATAGTTTTCTGAGTACAGGTCTTTTATCTCCTTATGTAGGTTTATTCTGTGTATTTTTTCCTGATAAAATGGTAAATTATATTGTTTACTTACTTTCTCTTCCTGTTACTTTATTGTTAGTGTATAGAAATGCAACAAATTTCTATATATTATTTTTTTATCCTGAAACTTTACTGGATTCATTAGGGAGCACCAGAAATTTTTTTCATGAGATCTTTATGATTTTCTATGTAGAGTATTATGTCATTTGAGAGCACTGACAGTTTTACTACTTTCTTTCTAAATTCAATCCTTTTCTTTCCCCCATTTCTTGTCTGATTGTTGTAGCTAGTACTTCTAGTATTATTTTGAGTAAAAATGGAAAGAATTGGCATCCCTCTCTTCTCCCTGATATTAGAGGAAATGCTTTCAGCTTTTAACTCTTGAGTATGATGTTAGCTGTGAGCTTATCATACATGGTCTTAATTAAGTTGAGGTATGTTCCCTCTATAACCACTTTCTGGAGAGTTTTTATTATAAATGGATGTTGAACTCTGTCAAAAGCTTTTTCTGCATCAATTGATATGATTATATGGTTTATCTTGTTCAGTTTGTTAATGTGGTGTAATCACACTGATTGATTTACAGATATTGAAAAATCCTTGTATCCCTTGGACAAATCCTACTTTATCATGGTGTATAATCCTTTTAATGTATTGTTTGATTTTGTTTGCTAATACATTGCTGAGGGTTTTAAAATCTATGATCAGTGATATTGACCTATAATTTTCTTTTTTTGTGACATCTATGTCTGGTTTTGGCATCAGAAAGATATTGTTCTCATAGAATGAGTCTGGAAGCTTTCCTTCCTCCCTAATTTTTTGGACTACTTTTAGAAGAATAAGTGTTAACTCTTCTCAAATATTTGGTAGAATTCACCTGTAGTCCTTGACTTTTGTTTGTTGGGAGTGTTTAAATAACTGATTCAATTTCATTACTGGTAATTCATATTTTCTATTGTTTCCTGGTTAAGTCTGGGAGATTGTACATCTCTAGAAATTTATCCATTTCTTCTAGGTTGTCCATTTTCTTGGCACAGAGTTGTTCATAGTAGTTTCCCATGATCCTTTGTATATCTGTGGTGTCAGCTGTAACTTATTTGTTTAAGCTCTAATTCTATTGATTTGGACACTCTTTATCTTGATGAGTCTGGCTAAAGTCTTATCACTTTTGTTTATCCTTTCAAAGAACCAGCTCTTAGTTTCATTGATCTTTTCTATTTTTTTAGTCTCTATTTCAATTTTTACTGCTTTCATCTTATGATTTCTTTCTTTCAACTATCTTTGAAATTATTTTGTTCTTCTTTTTCTATTTTCCTTAGGTGTAAGCATCTGTTGTTTATTTGAGATTTTTATTATTTCCTGAGATAAGCTTGTGCCACTGTAAATTTCCCTCTTATAACTGCTTTTGCTGTGTTCCATAGATTTGGGGTCACAGTGTTTTCACTTTTGCTTGTCTCCAGGTATTTTTCTATTTCATCTTTGATTTCTTCAGGGATTCATTGGCTGTTTAGTAGTATATTGTTTAGCATCCAGATGTTTGTGATTTTTGAATTTCTTTTCTTGTAGTTGATTTCTAGTCTCACAGTGATGTGGTTGGAAAAACATTGTGCTTTATATGATATCAATTTTTTAAATTTACCAAGACTTGTTTTGTGGATTAACCTGTAATTTATCCTGGAGAATATTCCATCTGCATTTGAAAAGAATGTTTATTCTACTGATTTTGAATGTAAAATTCTCTATCTCTCTCTATATATATAGAGAGAGAGAACATTCCATATATGTATATTGGACATACACCCCAAAAACCATCTTCTTTTTTTTCTTGTACTGAATATTTCATTGGTTCATCTTATTTTCTCTATACCAGAATATATATATGTGGAGAGAAAGAAAGAGACTACTTCTGATCTAATGTGTCATTTAAAGCCAGTGTTTCCTTATTGATTTTCTATCTGATGATCTGTACACTCATGTAAGTGGAAACTATATGTATAATTTTGATAAAACATATTAAAACACATTATTAGAAAATATAAATTAATATAAATAATTAATCCATAATGAGTTAAGATAACCATTAAAGAAATCAGTGAAATACAGAACTCTTATGTCACTTACTTAATTTGTCATTTGATTAAGCATATTACACATTTCAGAGGCCTTTCTATTATGGCTAGTCACCATATTTAAAGAGAGAATTACTTTTTTTTTCTGATTTACTTCAAATATCTATGGTTTTCTCATGGAGGGACTTCCAGTTTGGTTGAATTAGGATCTCCCAAAATTCAACTCTCTACCAAAGCAATAATAAAAGCACTGGGGAAGAAAGTCAAAATCAACATTTTTCTGTATTCTGGTAGTAAACTAAAGGCTTACAACAATCTGAGGATCACTAATTAAAGAAAAATTCTTGAATTTCTGTAAGAACAACAGGTTTGATCATGGTGTGGAGAATTGATCTACTCCTGCCTCTGTATCCCTAACTCTGTTGTAGCCTGGAAAATCAGGAACATCACAATGATAACTATGAAAAACAATAAACTTACAGTCCTTGGAGGGGAGAGACTGGATATGGAGCTCATCAAAAGGCCCCATCAAGACCCAGAATTACCAAAGCAATCCTGAGGAAAAAGAACGAAGCTGGAGGCCTAACCTTTCCAGACTTCAGACAATATTACAAAGCTACAGTAATTAAAGCAGTGTGAAGTTGGCACAAAAACAGACACATAGATCAATGGAACAGAATAGAGAGTCCAGGAATAAATCCACACAACTATGGTCAGTTAATCTTTGACATAGTAGGCAAGAATATGCAAAGAAGAAAATACAGTGCCTTCAGCAAATGGTGTTGGGAAACCATGGACAGCCACGTGTAAATCACTGTAGCTAAAATATTCCCTCACACCATGCACAAAAATAAACTCAAAATGTCTTAAAGACTTAAATGTAAGACAGGACACCATGAAACTCCTAAAAGGGAACATAGGCAAAACATTCTTTGTTATAAATTATACCAGTTTTTTCTTATGCTCAGTCTCCAAAAGCAATAGAAATAAAAACAAAAATGAAGAAATGGTACCTAATCAAACTTACAAGCTTTGGCACAGCAAAGGAAACCATAAACAAAAGGAAATACAACCTACAGAGTGGGAGAAAATATTTGCAAAAGATGCAACTGACAAGGGAATAATCTCCAAAATATTAAAACAGGTAATAGAACTCAATAAACAAACAAACAAACAAACACAATCAAAAAAAATGGGTGGAACACCTAAACAGACATTTACCAAAGAAGACATCCAGATGGCTAAGAGGCACATGAAAAGATGCTCAACATTCTTAATTATTAGAGAAATGTAAATCAAAACTACAATGAGGTATCATGTCACACCAGTCAGAATGGCCATCATCAAAAAGTCTACAAGTAATAAATACTAGACAGGTTCTGGAGAAAAGGGAACTCTCCTATACTTTTGGTTGGTATGTAAATTGATGCAGCCATTGTGGAAAACAGTATGGGGGTTCAAACTCTTGTAAAATATAGCAGAGGGAGGAACACTCCCAAACTCATTCTACGAGGCCACCATTACTCTGATACCAAAACCAGAAAAAGATGTCACAAAGAAAACTACAGGCCAATATCACTGATGAACATAGACGCAAAAATCCTCAACAAGATACTAACAAACAGAATCCAACAGCACATTGAAAGGATCATACACCATGATCAAGTGTGGATTATTACAGGAATGCAAGGATTCTTCAATATATGCAAATCAATCAACATGATACACCATATTAACAAATTGAAGGAGAAAAATCATATGATCATCTCAGTAGATGCAGAGAAAGCTTTTTAAAAAATTCAACACCAATTTATGAGAAAAACCCTGCAGAAAGTAGGCATAGAGGGAACTTTCCTCAACATAATAAAGGCCATATATGACATGCCCACAACCACATCATCCTCAACGGTGAAAAACTGAAACCATTTTGACTAAGGTCAAGAACAAGACAAGGTTGCCCATTCTCACCGCTAATATTCAACATAGTTTTGGAAATTTTAGCCACAGCAATCAGAGAAGAAAAAGAAATAAACTGAATCCAAATCGGAAAAGAAGTAAAGCTGTCACTGTTTGCGGATGACATGATACTATATATAGAGAATCCTAAAGATGCTACCAGAAAACTACTAGAGATAATCAATGAATTTGGTAAAATAGCAGGATACAAAATTAATGCACAGAAATCTCTGGCATTCCTATACACTACTGATGAAAAATCTGTAAGTGAAATTAAGAAAACACTCCCATTTACCATTGCAACAAAAAGAATAAAATATCTAGGAATAAACCTACCTAAGGAGACAAAAGACTTGTATATAGAACATTATAAGACACTGATGAAAGAAATTAAAAATGATACAAATAGATGTACAGATATACCATGTTCTTGGATTGGAAGAATCAGTATTTTGAAAATGACTCTACTACCCAAAGCAATCTACAGATTCAATGCAATCCCTACCAAACTAACACTGGCATTTTTCAGAGAACTAGAACAAAAAATTTCACAATTTGTATGGAAACACAAAAGAACCCGAATAGCCAAAGCAATATTGAGAAAGAAAAATGGAGCTGGAGAAATCAGGCTCCCTGACTTCAGACTAAACTACAAAGCTACAGTAATCATGACAGTATGGTACTGGCACAAAAACAGAAATATAGATAGATGGAACAGGATAGAACACCCAGAGATAAACCAACACACATATGGTCACCTTATCTTTGATAAAGAAGGCAGGAATATACAGTGGAGAAAAGACAGCCTCTTCAATAAGTGGTGCTGGGAAAATTGGACAGGTACATGGAAAAGTATGAAATTAGAACATTCCCTAAAACCATACACAAAAATAAACTCAAAATGGATTAAAGACCTAAATATAAGGCCAGACACTATCAAACTCTTAGAGGAAAACATAGGCAGAACACTCTATGACATAAATCACAGCAAGATCCTTTTTGACCCACCTCCTAGAGAAATGGAAATAAAACCAAAAATAAACAGCTGGGATGTAATGAAACTTAAAAGCTTTTGCACAGCAAAGGAAACCATAAGCAAGACGAAAAGACAACCCTCAGAATGGGAGAAAATATTTGCAAATGAAGCAACTGACAAAGGATTAATCTCCAAGATTTACAAGCAGCTCATGTAGCTCAATAACAAAAAAACAAACAACCCAATCCAAAACTGGGCAGAAGGCCTAAACAGACATTTCTCCAAAGAAGATATACAGATTGCCAATACACACATAAAAGAATGCTCAACATCATTAATCATTGGAGAAATGCAAATGAAAACTACAATGAGATATCCTCTCACACCGGTCAGAAAGGCCATCATCAAAAAATCTAGAAACAATAAATGCTGGAGAGGGTGTGGAGAAAAGGGAACGCTCTTGCACTGCTAGTGAGAATGTGAATTGATACAGCCACTATGGAAAACAGTATGGAGGTTCCTTAAAAAACTACAAGTAGTACTACCATACGACCCAGCAAACCCACTACTGGGCATATATCCTGAGAAAATGATAATTCAAGAGTAATTTACCAAAATATTCATGGCAGCTCTGTTTACAATAGCCAGGTCAAGCAACCTAAGTGTCCATCATCAGATGAATGGATAAAGAAGAAGTTGCATGTATATACAATGGAATATTACTGTGCCATAAAAAGAAACGAAATTGAGATAATTGTAGTGAGGTGGATGGACATAGAGTCTGTCATATAGAATGAAGTAAGTCAGAAAGAGAATAACAAATACCATATGATAACACAGGTATATGGAATCTAAGAAAAAAAGGGTCATGAATAACTTAGGGGTAACATGGGAATAAAGACACAGACCTACTGGAGAATGGACTTGAGGATATGGGGAGGGGGAAGTGTAAGCTGTGACAAAATGAGAATGTGGCATGGACATATATACACTATCAGATGTAAAATAGATGCTAGTGGGAAGCAGCCACATAGCACAGGGAGATCAGCTCGGTGGTTTGTGACCACCTAGTGGGGGTGGGATAGAGATGGTGGGAGGGAGGGAGACGTAAGAGGGAAGAGTTATGGGAGCATATATATATGTATAACTGATTCACTTTGTTATAAAGCAGAAACTAACAACCAGTGTAAAGCAATTATACTCCAATAAAAATGTTTAAAAAAATCTAAACATAGAGTTACCATTTAATCCAGCAATCACACCCTTGGGTATATGTCCGGAAAAGATGAAAACTATAATTTGAAAAAACACGTGAACCCCAGTGTTCATCACAGCATTATTTACAATATCCAATATATGTAAGCAATCTAAGTGTCCATCAACAGATGAATAGATAAAGAAGATGTCATATATATATAATATATATATAATATATAATATATTTATAATATATCTATATATGAATGGAATATTACTCAGCCATAAAAATAATGAAATAATACCATTTGCAGTATCATGGTTGAACCTAGAGATTATCACACTAAGTGAAGTAAGCCAAAGACAAATATATGATATCACTTATATGTGGAATCTAAAACATATTACAAGTGAACTTATCTACAAAATAGAAACAAGTGCACAGACATAGAAAACAAACTTATAGTCACCAAATGGGGAGAGTGGGGAGGGATAAATTGGGAGTATGTCATTAGCAGATACATACTATCATATATAAAATACATTTAAAAAAAGGATACACTGCATAGGACAGGGAAATGTATTCAGTATTTTGCAAAAATCATAATGGAAAAGAATATATATATATATATATTCATTTTGCTGAACACCTGAAACTAACACAATATTGTAAATAAACTATACTTCAATAAAAATGCCCCATCCAATGTTTATTGTCATATGACCTGTCTCACAAATTTCTGGAACAATTCCTTTTACATGGTGGTGTTAGTTGACCTAATTTGGACCTCACTTAATAGTCAGCACTATACCTCCAAAGCTTTTGTTGTAAACACCTGGTGGATATTATTTATAACACAGATGCCTAAGGCTGTGAGGTCAGTTCAGGAAAACAGTAATATGTCCAAAAGCTTAAAAGAAAAATCTAAAGAACAAGCTGTTACATAGGAGGATTTGGAAAACTCTGACATAATCCTGAGGTACTAGAAGACAACACTCATGCTCAAAAAATGTCAGAAATAGCCCCAATCTGTAAATTTTGGCTCAGCTTGAGAGCTTGGGAAAACAGGAAGTGAAGGTTTTGTCAAACTGGTAAATTTTTCAATTGTTGACATTGTGTCCCAACACATACACAGAATCTCCTGGAAAAGAGGCAAAGACTTACTGTTTCAAGGTATTAAAGAAATTAAATGAGAAATCAATATCAAAAGGAACTTAATGGAATTCATAGGTGTGTGGAAATTAGTCAACACACCACAATAAACATAGGATCAGTTAAAATTACAAGTTGAATGGAATATATTTGGGAAAAAAAAAACAGAAACAAAACAACCCAAAGCTTATGGGATACCATGACATCAGCTCTTAATAAAAATGAAGAGCTGTAATTCTTATAATAAAAATAAAAATATTTAAAATCATTATCTTAACAGTCAATCTTAATGAACTAGATAAAGAAAAGCAAACTAAACAGAAAACCAGTAGAAAGAAGGAAATAAAAAAAGATTGGAGTGAAAATTAATTAAGTGTATAATTTAGAAAATTAATAGAGCATTTTTTAAAATGAAAGTTGATTCTTTGAAAATATCAACAAATTTGAAAAATTTTAGCTAGATTCACCAGCCCCTCCCCCCATCCAAAAAGAAAAAAACAGAAAACTGAAAACGAGATTCAAACTACTAAAATCACAAATAAAACCCAGGGCATTCCTATTTACCTTATAGAATTTTTAAAAAATATCATAAAGGAATACTATGAATAATTGTATGTCAATAAATTTAATGACATAGATGAAATGCACAAATTACTAGAAACACATAAACTCCTAAAACTGAATAAAGAAGAAATAGAAAGATGAAGAAGCCTATAAAAATTAAAATGTTAAATTCATAGTATAGAAATTATGTTTAATTTTATTTTTTAATTTTATTTATTATTCTTTTAACAACTTTATTGGAGTACAATTGTTTTACAATGGTGTGTTAGTTTCTGCTTTATAACAAAGTGAACCAGCTATACATATACATATATCCCCATATCTCCTCCCTTTTGTATCTCCCTCCTACACTCCCTATCCCACCCCCCTCTAGGTGGACACAAATCACCAAGCTGATCTCCCTGTAGTATGAGGCTTGTTCCCACTAGATATCTATTTTATATTTGTTAGTATATATAAGTCCATGCCACTCTTTCACTTCGTCTGAGCTTACCACATGCCCATGCATATCCTCAAGTCCATTCTCTATGTCACAGTCTTTAACACTGTCCGAACCCTAGTTTTTCAGAAATTTTTTTTTTATATTCCATATATATGTGTTAGCATACAGTATTTGTTTTTCTCTTTCTGACTACTTCACTCTATATGACAGACTCTAGGTCCATCCACCGCACTAAAAAAACTCAATTTCGTTTCTTTTTATGGCTGAGTAACATTCCTCTGTATATATGTGCCACATCTTCTTTATCCATTCATCTGTCGAGGAACACTTAGGTTGCTTCCATGTACTGGCTACTATAAATAGAGCTGCAATGAACATTGTGGTACATGACTCTTTTTGAATTATGGTTTCCTCAGGGTATATGCCCAGTAGTGGGATTGCTGGGTCGTATGCTAGACATATATTTAGTTTTTAAGAACCTCCATACTGTTCTGCATAGTGGCTGGAAAAATTTACATTCCCACCAGCAGTGAAAGAGGGTTCCCTTTTCTTCACACCTTCTCAGGCATTTATTGTTTGCAGATTTTTTGATGATGGCCATTCTGACACATGTGAGGTGGTACCTCATTGTACTTTTGATTTGCATTTCTCTAATGATTAATGATGTTGAACATTCCTTCATGTGTTTGTTGGCAATCTGTATATCTTCTTTGGAGAATTGTCTATTTAGATTTTTGGCCCATTTTTGGATTGGGTTTTTTGTTCTTTTGATATTGAGTTGCATGAGTTGCTAGTAGATTTTAGAGGTTAATCCTTTGTCAATTGCTTCATTTGCAAATATTTTCTCCCATTCTGAGGATTGGCTTTTGGTCTTGTTTATGGTTTCCTTTGCAGTGAAAAGCTTTTAAGTTTCATTAGGTCCCACTTGTTTATTTTTGTTTTTATATCCATTTGCCTAGGAGGTGGTCAAATAGGATCTTGCTGTGATTTATGTCATAGAGTGTTCTGCCTATGATTTCCTCTAAGAGTTTGATAGTGTCTGGCCTTATATTTAGGTCTTTAATCCATTTTGAGTTTATTTTTGTGTATGGTTTTAGGGAGTATTCTAATTTCCTTCTTTATCATATAGCTGTCCAGTTTTCCCAGCACCACTTATTGAAGAGACTGTCTTTTCTCCATTGTATATTCTTGCCCTCTTTATCAAAAATAAGGTGACTATATGTGCATTGCTTTATCTCTGTGTTTTCTAGGCTGTTCCATTGATATGTATATCTGTTTTTGTGCAAGTACCATTCTGTCATTATTACTGTACCTTTGTAGTATAGTCTGAAGTAAGGAAGCCAGACTTCATCTCCAGTTTTCATTCTCAAGAGTGCTTTGACTATTCGGGGTCTTTTGTGTTTCCATACGAATTGTGAAATTTTCGTTCTAGTTCTGTGAAAAATTCAATTGGTAGTTTGATAGGGATTGCCCTGAATCTGTAGATTGCTTTGAGTAGTAGAGTCATTTTCACATAGTTGATTCTTACAATCCAAGAACATGGTCTCTCTCTCCATCTATTTGTATCATTTTTAATTTCTTTCACGAGTGTCTTATGGTTTTCTTCATACAGGTCTTTTGTCTTGTTAGGTAGGTTTATTCCTAGGTATTTTATTCTTTTGTTGCAATGGTAAATGGGAGTACTTCCTTAATTCTCTTTCAGATATTTCATCATTAGTGTATAGAACTGTAAGAGATTTCTGTGCCTTAATTTTGTATCCTGCTACTTTACCAAATTCGTTGATTAGCTCTCATAGTTTTCTGGTAGCATCTTTAGGATTCTCTATGTATAGTGCCATGTCATCTGCAGACAGTGACAGCTTTATTTCTTCTTTGCCAATTTGGATTCCTTTTACTTCTTTTTATTTTTTGATTGCTGTGTCTAAAACTTCCAAAACTATATTGAATAATAATCGTGAGAATGGGCAAACTAGCCTGCTTCCTGATCTTAGTGGAAATGGTTTCACTTTTTCACCATTAAGAATGATGTTGGCTGTGGGTTTGTCAATTATGGTCTTTATTATGTTGAGGTAAGTTCCCTCTAAGCCTACTTTCTGGAGGGTTTTTTATCATAAATCAGTGTTAGATTTGTCAGACCTTTTCCTGCATCTATTTAGATGATCATATGATTTTTCTCCTTCAGTGTGTTAATATGGTTTATCACATTGGTTGATTTGCATATATTGAAAAACCCTTGTATTCCTGGGATAAACCACAGTGATCATGGTGTATGATCCTTTTAATGTGCTGTTGGATTCTGTTTGCCAGTATTTGTTGAGGATTTTTGCATCTATGTTCATCAGTGATATTGCCCTGTAGTTTTCTTTCTTTGTGACATCTTTGTCTGTTTTTGGTATCAGGGTGATGGTGGCCTCGTAGAATGAGTTTGGGAGTGTTCCTGCCTCTGCTATATTTTGGAAAAGTTTGGAAAGATTGGTGTTACTTCTTCTTTAAATGTTTGATCAATTTTGCCTGTGAAGCCATGTGGTCCTGGGTTTTTGTTTGTTGTAAGACTTTTAGTAACAGTCTCAATTTCAGTGCTTGTGATTGGTTTGATTATATTTTCTATTTCTTCCTAGTTCAGTCTCAGAAGGTTTTGCTTTCCTAAGATTTTGACCATTTCTTCCAGGTTGTCCATTTTATTGGCATATAGTTGCTTGTAGCAATCTCTTGTGATCCTTTGTATTTCTGCAGTTTCAATTGTTACTTCTCCTTTTTCAATTTTAATGCTATTGATTTGAGTCTTCCCCCGTTTCTCTTGATGAGTTTGGCTAATGGTTTATCAATTGCATTTAACTTCTCAAAGAAACCAGCTTTTAGTTTAGTGATCTTTACTATTGTTTCCTTCATTTAAAAGAATATATATCTGATTTGATATTTATGAATTTTTTCCTTTGGCTAACTTTTTTTTGTTGTTCTTCTTCTTTCTCTCAGTGCCTTAAGTGTAAGGTTATGTTGTTTATTTGAGATGTTTCTTGTTTCTTGAGGTAGGATTTTATTACTATAATCTTCCCTCTTAGAACTGCTTTTGCTGTATCCCATAGGTTTTGGGTTGTTGTGTTTTCATTGTCAGTTGTTTCTAGGTATTTTTTGATCTCCTCTTTGATTTATTTAGTGATCTCCTTATAATGGAGTAGTGTACTGTTTAGCCTCCATGTGTTTGTATTTTTTACAGAATTTTTCCTGTAATTGATATCTAGTCTCATAGCTTTGTGGTCAGAAAAGATACTTGATACAATTTCAATTTTCTTAAATTTATAAAGTCTTGATTTGTGACCCAAAATATGATCTATCCTGGTGAGAAGAAAGTGTTTTCTGTTGTTTTTAGAGAGAAGGTCCTATAAATATCAATTAAGTCCATCTTGTTTAATGTATCATTTAAAGCTTGTCTTTCCTTATTTGTCTTTAGTTTGGATTATCTGTCCATTGGTGAAAGTGAGGTGTTAAAATCCCCTACTAGACTGTGTTACTATTTCCCTTTTTACAGCTGTTAGCATTTGCCTTTTGTATTGAGGTGCTTCTATGTTGGAGGCATAAATATTTACAATTGTTATATCTTCTTGTTGGATTAATCCCTTCATCATTATGTAGTGTTTTCTTTGTCTCTTATAACAGTCTTTATTTTAAAGTCTATTTTGTCTGATATGAATATTGCTTATCCAGCTTTCTTTTGATTTCTATTTGCATGGAATATATTTTCCATTCCCTCACTTTCAGTCTGTATGTGTCCCTAGGTCTGAAGTAGGTCTCTTGTAGACAGCATATATACATGTCTTGTTTTTGTATCCATTCAGCCAGTCTATGTCTTTTGGTTGGAGCATTTAATCCATTTACATTTAAGGTAATTATTGATATGTATGTTCCTATTATGTTTTGCTTGACTGTTTTGGGTTTGTTATTGTAGATCTTTGCCTTCTCTTGTGTTTCCTGCCTAAAGGTCTTCCTTTTGCATTTGTTGTAAAGCTGGATTGGTGGTGCTAAATTCTCTTAGCTTTTGTTTTCTGTAAAGGTCTTAATTTCTCTGTCGAATCTGAATGAAATCCTTGCTGGGTAGAGTAATCTTTTTTGTAGGTTTTACCCTTTCATCACTTTAAATATTTCCTGCCACTCCCTTCTGGCTTGAAGGGTTCTGCTGACAGATAACCTTTTAACCTTATGGGGTTTCCCTTTTATGCTATTTGTCATTTTTCCCTTACTGCTTTTAATATTTTTTCTTTATATTTAATTTTGATAGTTTGATTGATATGTGTCTTGTTTTTTTTCTCCTTGGATTTATCCTGTATGACATTCTGTGTTCTTCCTGTACTTCATTTACTATTTCCTTTCCCATATTAAGGAAGTTTTCAACTATAATCTCTTCCAATATTTTCTCAGTCCCTTTCTTTTTCTCTTCTTCTTCTGGGACCCCTATAATTCAAACGTTGATGTGTTTAATGTTGTCCCAGTGGTCTCTAAGCCTGTCCTCATTTCTTTTCATTCTTTTTTCTTTGTTCTGCACTGTGGGGGTAATTTCTACTATTTTATCTTACAGGTCACTTATCCATTCTTCTGATTCAATTATTCTGCAATTGATTCCTTCTAGAGAATTTTAAATTTCATTTATTGTGTTGTTCATCATTGTTTGCTGCTCTTTAGTTCTTCTAGGTCTTTCTTAAGCATTTCTTGTATTTCCTAGATTTTGTATCATCTTTACTATCGTTACTCTGAATTCTTTTTCAGGTAGCCTGCCTATTTCCTCTTCATTTGTTTGGTCTGGTGGGTTTTTACCTTGCTCCTTCATCTTCTGTGTGTTCTCTGTCTTCTCATTTTGCTTAGTTTACTGTGTTTGGGAGTCTCCTCTTTGCAGGCTGCAGGATTGTATTTCCCTTTTTTTTTGGTGTCTGCCTCCAGTGACTAAATTTGGTTCAGTGGGTTTTGTTGGCTTCCTGGTTAAGGGGACTAGTGCCTGTTTTCTGGTGGATGAGGCTAGATCTTGTCTTTCTCATGGGCAGGACCGTGGCCGGTGGTGTGTTTTGGGTTCTGTGACTTTATCATGATTTTAGGAAGCCTTTCTGCTATGAGTGTGGTTTTGTTCTTGTCTTGCTAGTTGTTTGGCATAGGGTGTCCAGCACTGTAGATCGCTGGTCATTGAGTGGAGCTGAATCTTAGCATTGAGATGGAGATCCTTGGGAGAGCTTTTGTCATTTGATATTATGTGAAGCTGGGAGGTCTCTGGTGGACCAATGTCCTGAACTTGGCTCTCCCACTCAGAGGCACAGGCCTGACACCAGCTGGAGCACCAAGACACTGTCAGCCACATGGCTCATAAGAAAAGGGATAAAAGAAGAAAGAAAGAAAAAATAAAGTAAATAAAATAATTTAAATAAAACATAATTATTAAACATTTTAAAACAATTAAATAGTAACGAAGAAAAAAAAAGAATCAACAAAAGAAGAGAGAAGCACCACCAGAAAACAAATCCACCAATGACAACAAGCACTAAAATCTATACTATACAAAAGAAAACAAACAAACAGACAAATGGGAAGACAGAACTCTTGGACAAATGGTAAAAGCAAAGCTATACAGACAAAATCACACAAAGAAGCATACACATACACACCCCACAAAAATGAAAGAAGATAAAAATTATATGTATATATTAAATAAAAGGAGGAAGAGAGCAAGCAAATCAATAAGCAAATCTACCAATGATAATAAACTCTAAACTAAGATAAACGTAAAACCAGGAACAAATTAGATTCAGAAAACAAACCCCAAGTCTACAGTTGCTCCCAGAGTCCACTGCTTCAATTTTGGGATGATTCATTGTCTATTCAGGTGTTCCACAGATGTAGGGTCCATCAAGTTTGTTGTGGAGATATAATCTGCTGCTCCTGAGGCTTCTTGGAGAAATTTCCCTTTCTCCTCTTTGTTCACACAGCTCCTGGGGTTCAACTCTGTATTGGTCCTGCTTCTGCCTGTAGGTCACCTGAGGTCATCTGTTCTTCGCTCAGACAGGACGGGTTAAAAAGCAGCTGATTAGTGGGTTCTGGCTCACTGAGGCCGTGGGGAGGGAGGGCTGTGGATGCATGGCGAACCTGAGGCAGCAGAGGTCAGCATGACGTTGAAACAGCCTGAGTCGCACCATGTTTTCTCCCGGGAAAGTTGTCCCTGGATCACGGGACCCTGGCAGTGGTGGGATGCACAGGTTCCCAGGAGGGGAGGTGTGGATAGTGATCTGTGCATTCATACAGTCTTCTTGGTGGCTGCAGCAGCAGCCTTAGCCTTTCATTCCCATCTGTCATGTCTGCACTGATAGCCGTGGCTCCTGCTTGTCTCTGGAGCTCGTTTAGGTGGTGCCCTGGATCCCAGCTCCTTGCACACCATGAAATTATGGTCGCTTGCCTCTTAGGCAGGTCCAGACCTTTTCCTCGACTCCTTCCAAGCCAACTGTGGCTCACTAGGCCCCTTCAGGCTGTGTTCATGCGCCAATCCCAGTCCTCTCCCTGGGATCTGACCCCTGAAGCTGGAGTCTCAGATCCCAGCCCACACTCACTTTGGCGGTTGAGCAGACAAGCCTCTCAGGCTCGTGAGTGCTGGTCAGCACTGATCATCTTTGCGGGAATCTCTCCACTTTGCCCTCTGCACCCCTGTTGCTGCACTTGCCTCTGTGGCTCTGAAGCTTCCTCTCCACTGCCACCCCCCATCTCCACCAGTGAAGGGGCCTCCTAGTGTGTGGAAACTTTTCCTTGTTCACAGGCCCCTCCCAGAGGTGCAAGTCCCATCCCTATTCGTTTGTCTCTGTTTTTTCTTTGCCCTACCAGGGTACATGGGGAGTTTCTTGCCTTTTGGGAATTCTGAGGTTTTCTGCCAGCATTCAGTAGGTGTTCTGTAGGAGTTGTTCCACATGTATATGCATTTTTGATGTATTTGTGGGGAGGAATGTGAAATCCAGGTCTTATTCTTCTGCCATCTTTAGGTCTCTACGAGAAATTATTCTTAAGGCACAGACTCAGATGGGTCCAGTGTTTTTCAAATTCTACCAAACATGGAAATAGGAATTAATACCAATTCTTTATAAACTGTTCCAAAATATAGAATAGGAAAGAATGCATACTAATTAATTTTATCAGGCCAGTATTACCCTGATACTAAAACTAGAAAAATACATAAAAGTAAGGAAAACTACAGACCAAATCTTTTACGAATACAAATTCCAAATCTTCCAACAAAATACTAGCAAGTAGAATCCAGCAACATATAAAATAAATTATATACCAAAATTAAATGAGAATTATCTCAGATACTCAACATTGTTTTAACATAATATACTCCATTAATGTAATATTTAATATCAATAGAATAAAAAGAAAAACACCATAATGAACTCTGGTCAATATTCTGTAACACGTTAATTGAGAAAAGAATTTGAAAAAGAATAGATACTTGTATATGTAGGCCTGAGTCACTTGGTTGTACACCTGAAACTAACACAACTTTGTTAATCAACTGTAGTACAATATAAAATGAGTTAAAAATAAATAAGGTGCTTCTACCAGTCCAAAGCAAACAAACAAAGAGGATTTGGTACATATATACAATGGAATATTACTCTGCAATAAAAAGGAATTAAATTGGGTCATTTGTAGATATGTGGATAGACTTAGAAACTGTCATACAGAGTGAAGTAACTCAGAAAGAGAAAAACAAATATCGTATATTAACACATATATGTGGAATCTGGAAAAATGGTACAGATGAATCTGTTTGCAAGGCAGAAATAGAGACATAGATGTAGAAAACAAATTTATGGATGTCAAGGGATGAAACAGGGGTGGGATGAATTGGGAGATTGGGATTGACATATATACACTAATACATATAAAATAGAAAACTAATGAGAACCCGCTGTATAGCACAGGGAACTCTACTCAGTTCTCTGTGATGACCTAACTGGGAAGGAAATCCAAAAGAGAGGGGATATATGTATACATATAGCTGACTAACTTTAGTGTACACAACATTGTAAAGCAACTATACCCCAATTTAAAAAAAAAGTATAAATGAAGAAGTAGCTCTTTAATTAAAAGAGGCAACTATGCAATATACTTTGACATCCAAATTAACAAGTCCTGTTAAGATAAACAAAAAGTGTTTCTAGTAAGGCAATGTGTTTCTGAAGGAGAAAAACAAATCAACATAGTTCTTCAATAAATATTCTAGAATGACAAAAATGTTGATAATCAATATCTCATATCAAACTAAAAAATAAGAAATATTGACCAACAAAGAGTTTTATTATGTATTAATCTATACAAATAAAGGACTATACTACAAAGCTACAGTAATGAAGACAGTATGGTACTGGCACAAAAACAGAAATATAGATCAATGGTACAGGATAGAAAGCCCAGAGATAAATCCACACACATATGGTCACCAAATTTATGACAAAGGAGACAAGAACATACAATGCAGAAGAAAAGACAGCCTCTTCAATTAGTGGTGTTGGGAAAACTGGACAACTACATGTAAAAGACTGATATTAGAACACTTTGTAACACCATGCATAAAAATAAACTCAAAATGTATTAAAGACCTAAATGTAAGACCTGATACTACTATACTCTTAGAGGAAAACATAGGGAAAACACCATTTGACATAAACCACAGGAAAAATCTTTTCTGACCCACCTCCTAGAGTAAAGAAAATAACAAAAATAAACAAATGGGACCTAATTAAACTTAAAAGCTTTTGCACAGCAAAGGAAACCATAAACAAGATGAAAAGAACCCTCAAAATGGGAGACAATATTTACAAATGAAGCAACGGACAAAAGATTAGTCTCCAAAATATACAAACAGCTCATGGATCTCAATAGCAAAAAACAAACAACCCAATTAAAAAATGAGCAGAAGACCTAAATAGACATTTCACCAAAGAAGGGATACAGATGGCCAAGAGACACATGGAAAGATGCTCAACATCACTAATTATTAGAGAAACACAAATCAAAACTACAATGAGGTATCACCTCACACCAGTCAGAATGGCCATCATTAAAAATCTACAAATAATAAGTGCTGGAGAGGGTGTGGAGAAAATGGATCCCTTTTGCACTGTTGGTGGGAATGTAAATTGATACAGCCACTATTGAGAACAGTATGGAGGTGTCTTAAAAAACTAAAAATAGAACTACAATATGACCCAGCCATCCCACTACTGAGCATATACCCTCAGAAAGCCATAATTCAAAAAGACACATGTACCAAAATGTTCATTGAAGCACTCTTTACAATAGACAGGACATGGAGACAACCTAAGTGTCCATTGACAGATGAATGTATGAAGAAGATGTGGGGTATATATATATATATATATATATATATATATATATATATATATATATATATATATATACAATGGACTATTAGTCATAAAAAAGAATGAAATTGGGTCATTTGTAGAGATGTGGATGGATCGAGTCTGTCTTACAGAGTGAAGTAAGCCAGAAATAGAAAATCAAATATCATATATCAATGCATATATGTAGAATCTAGAAAAATGGTTCAGATGATCATATTTTCAGGGCAAGAATAGAGATGTAGACATAGAGAATGGACATGTGGACATAGTGGGGGAAGAGAGGGTGGGACGAATTGGAAGATTAAGCTTGACATAAATACACTGCCATGTGTAAAACATACAGCTAGCAGAAACATGCTGTATAGCACAGAGAGCTCTGTTTCGTGCTCTGTGATGACATATATGGGTGGGATGGGAGGTGGGTGGGAGGGAGTTCCAAGCCAGAAGGGATATAGGTATACATATAGCTCTTTCACTTCATTGTACAGCCGAAGCTAACACAACATTGTAAAGCATTTATATTCCAATAAAAAAATAAATAACAAAAAAAGAAAAAAAGATAATTTGAAGGGGGTTAATATAAGATTTTTCCCCAAATGTGAAGTGGATTTAGGTAAACTACAAGCAATAATACCACAATAACCGGATATCTGTCACCACCACGAGGTTTGAAATGATGAAGGGAAGAACAAGTTATTGGAATTTTTAGAAAAGTCTCATAGGGAGATGTCACCTTGGGAGGACCAGTTCCCTTTATTTTATTTTTTTTCCAATTTTATTGAGATATAATTGACATATAACATTTCATAAGCTTAAGGTGTACTATATAATGATTTGATACATGTGTATTCTCTGAAATAATTACCACAGTAAGCTTAGTTTACATCCAACACCTCACATAGTTACAATATTTCTCTTTGTGATGAAAACTTTTAGAGAGTCACTTCACTATCAAAGACACTGTAGGGAGGGGATGGGGTGGATGAATAAAT
Source organism: Globicephala melas (assembly GCF_963455315.2). NCBI lineage: Eukaryota > Metazoa > Chordata > Mammalia > Artiodactyla > Delphinidae > Globicephala > Globicephala melas. The sequence goes on from NC_083335.1 coordinate 60,158,942, forward strand.
ACCCTGAATTTAATGTTCTCCTTCCTCTAATTTTGTACTGGGGTTCCCCATTGATAAAGGCCAACTTCTAGCAGAAGGCAAAGGAGCAGACAGATATAGTCCAAACAGGTAGGTCTTATAGAGAAGAAATGTTTAAAATGGATTGGAAGTGTAAATGTAAGATACCCAATACAATATTTATATGACATTTGGTTGTTTATAACTTGAAAAGGGCAATATTTGCATTTCACCAATGAAAGATCCTGATAGGTATACTCTACTTTTGATTGTATTTTCATTACAACCCCATTCAACCATTATCAGTCATAGCCCTCAAATAATGCTTTTGCTTTCCAAAAAGGCAGATGATGATGAACTTATTGTTAATCTTAACATGAATAACATTGATCAGTAAAATTACCCACCAAATTTCTGATGAAATCTTAAAATCATCTTTGATGCTTCCTTTATCTTTATGTGCAGATCTTTCTAACATTTTTGCCAAAATGTTTTTGTTGCCTCTAATTCCTTCTTTCTAGACAAACCTTTCCTTCTTTATCTAAATTACTTCAGACTCCCAGTTAAAAAAATGGCAATTATTCTAATGACTTTTTCATCCTATTCAGAATTCATCACCATCTCAGCTTTTTAAAAACTCCCATACAGGAGTGTTACTATTTCTCTAATGCTCCTCAGTCTTCCTTACATTTACTCAAAAACAATAGCTCTACTTTATACACTTCTAGTACTTTAGAAGGTCTTCCTGGTGCTTTCTGTTTTTATCCACTACCAAAATATATACCAAGTCCCTAAAGGCCTCACAGTTTTCAATTTCTACAGAGATTATTTTCAGATAAAAATGGATAACACTTTTACTATATGTTATGGAAGAACAAATGAAATATCATTCATGTGTTTATTATACTTTCTGTGTAAATCTCTAGTTGTTAATTACAAATAGATTAAAATGTGTTTTGTACATTTTAGATAAGGGATTTTATGTAAACATTCAGCTGCCTCTGATTGGAATCCTCTTACAAACATTATTTTGTTAAAATAAACTTACACATTGCAATTAAATTATTTTACTAACTATATGTACTAGGTATTACTGAATGTACCTCAATAGCCAATGCATTTTAAGTGACCAATCATTTGCATTACATTTATTGGTGACTCAAATCTCTAACTCGTGCTTCTTATGAAGTACTATATTCAGATTTGTAATTCAAATTGAAAACTTTTTTTTAAAATTTTTTAAATGTAGAATGTTTGTTTTCCAGATAAAGAAAATGGTTAGACTTTGCCAAACCATATATCCCCAAATTAAAATATTATAACTGTCTGCTACTGAAGTCTTCATGCTAACCCATGGCTTATGTAGCAAGTGCCATGAAATCTGTGGGGGAAATACCCTGTGCTAACACATTGAGATGATTAATCATGTTTACAATGCAATTCTGTAATAATTATTTTACAAGAACATTTATTCATAAGTTAATGTCCTGGTTTAATAGTTTATTAATAGCTATTTAATAGCTTATTAAACTATCAAACTCACACACTTGAGTATTCACGTTAATTGCTCACTCTGCTACTTAGACCCAGAAAATCTTCTTCCATGTAGAATTATACTCTTCGTGTAGCACTAGTACCTATAAATGAAGGTATCCTATTCTAGCCAAAGGGAATACTAATTCTCACCATAAACAAAAGTGAACTGATTCTAACTTTAAGTGGGCAAGATCAGATATTAACATTCAACAAATTTCACAACTGGTTCTGATTTTCTAATGGCACAATGTGATTCTGAATTTTTAAAATGAAACCACAAACTCTAAAAAACCTATTAAGATGTTGCAAAGGTTCAAGTCAAAGCTGATTGCTAGAGCTCATGATTCAGTGGGGATATGAATGTCTTTGTGTCAGAAGAAATTTTCTTCTTCATTTTCTTAGAGGGGTAGTCAAATGCCAAGTGCTTTATCTAAAGGCATCTGTGTCTTCTACAAAAAAAAAAAAAGTCCAAATTTTTTCTCTACCTTTTAGAACATTGTTTTTTTTTTTTTTTCTTTTTGTCAGAAACCCATTGCCCTTTCTCATTTGTCAGTTAATGTTCTTGGTATGAAGTTCAATCATTGCAAAGGCATTCGTAGTTACAGAAAATCAAAGAGCCTGTAAACAACTATACTGCACAATCCATGATTGAACTCCTGCTTTGGACATAGCCTCTGTGATTTGAATTATTAATGCATTGTTCTTCATCTACTTTTCCCCAAGCAGTATGTTTGTCCAGATATAAGATATATTAATCTATTTGCTACTTTAATTAAAAATACGAGGAGACTCCTGAAGGATTGCCTGGGAAGAAACAGATTTCGTTTCTGCCTTAATGCATATTTTGGGGTTTTGACATTTTAAGAGCTGCTTTTGGTGATTTTTCCCATGAGGTAAACAAGAGGATTAAGTAAAGTAGCTTCTAACTGTAATTGGTCTGGTTTAGACACTTAAAATATACATATATATATATATATATATATAGAGAGAGAGAGAGAGAGAGAGAGAGAGAGAGAGAGAGAAAATCAGAGACAGAGAGAGAGAAAAGTTTTTGAATTCCATTTATTCTATTATTAATGTCACATTGTAAGCTATCAAGAATGCTGTACATAATATAGTTTATAAAGTTTATTTTAGTTCCTATGAATGGACACCAATAACATAAAACAGATGCTCAAAGGAAAGAGAACAAAAGAGAAAATCCAAAGAAGCAGGGGAAAGAAGGGGAAGAGACAGAAAAATTGTTTCCATGGGATTTTGGTATGACATTTCTTTTGTTTCAGGTAAACTAAGTCTCCTAGAATTTAAAAATTCCCAGAATTCCTGGCCATTCTTAGCATTTGGGGAACTATCAGTAGAGGAAGTGTCTACTGCCTGCCTTTTAGTTGGTACTGGCACAGGACCTCAGCAGCTGGCAGACTTGTTATCCTCTTTGTACTTGATAAATCCTCTGAGGAATATACATGGGGAAAGTCAGCAAAAGCTGTTCTGCTTTCTACTAAAACATATGAGGGTTCCTTTGGGCTTCTCTGTTTCTGAATAGGTGGCAAATAAAATTGCCAGAACTAATGCCAAGTGCTTTATGTCATTCAGAACTCCAGAGAAAATCTTGGCACATCTAACTCTAGTCTAACCCAAATTCACCCAAATGTAACACTTCCTCCACCCCCTCAATACCTTCCAACTTCTAAGCACTGTTTTTAGAAGCCTGGAATCATGACAAAAAGAATGCTTATGTCCCACAGCTGACAAAACCCTGTACCTCATGAGTTTGATAAGTTTTCTGTTGAAGATCTTGCAGAATATAGACCATGAACACACGTACAAAATATACACACAGGCTGTATTAGGAGCACTCCATTGAGTATAAAACACAGAGTTTTTCTTTGTGCAGAAAAGACATAAAAAAAGACAAAAGTTTTATTACAAGCACTTTTGTAAATTCAAGTGGTATCAGTCATCACTAGAGTGGGGCCATTTTACACTGCAAATAGCATACATTTCCTTTCCTTATGTAACATGTTTTTTATTCTTAATAATTGCTCTGAGAGTTTGCAAGATTATTAACACAATACAATTTTTATAAAAAATAAAAATATCACCACACAGAGTGACCTTTTTAACACTTCATTTACAAAATTAATTTTGTCAAAGTATATTTCCAATTTTTAATTTTGAAAACTTCTCATCTATCATAATATATTTTTAAAATATTTTCAATTACTTCAGTTTGGAACATATAGTAGATATTCACTGAATAAAAGCATTGATTAAGTTTGATCCCATTTAAAAATTTAAACACAAGGAAAAAAATAGCTTTTTTCCCCCAGTTTTATTGAGAAATAATTGAATGCATAAGTTTAAGGCATATAGCATGATGGTTTGATTTACATATATTTTAATGTGATTATTGCAACAATTTCAGCTAAAATAAACATCTTTTGAAGAAACAATTATGTCAGGATTTATAAAGAAGTGTATTTTAAGGGGGAATATGAACATTTGTAGTCATCAATTTGACTTTATAAAGTAAATGTAATTTTACTTCCTTAATATTTTTTTTTACAAAAAGGGGAATACAATTTTTCTTTTCAGTGGAACAAAGAATTTGTAGTAGGTATTGAATCAATGAAGAAAAGTCAAAAAGATCACAGTTGTACCAATTTTTCCTACTAAAAAAAATCAACATGAAGACTGATAGTCACATTAGTAATAAGCATGTCTTTTATATGACATGCAATATGAAGAACAACAAAAGTTAACAAAGAAATTCAGACTGTGTAGGTAAAATGATACATGGTATATAATGTCAGAAGTTAAAATATATTCTTGCAGAGTTATTTCTTCAAGTTTTTTCTTCTTGGAGAATGAACTAAATCTTGAGGCAGGAGCCTCAACATTTTGCTACAGAACTCTATTTTTCTCCCGTATTTTTAAAATTTTTATTTACTTTTTTAATTGAAGTATAGTTGATTTATAATGTTGTGTTAATTACTGATATACAGTAAAGTGATTCAATTACACATATATATGCATTATTTTTTGAATGTTCTTTTCCATTATGGTTTATCATAGGATCTTGAATATAGTTCTCTGTGCTATGCAATAGGACCTTGTTGTTTATCCATTCTGTATATAAAAGCTTACATCTGCTAACCCAAACCTCCCATTCTACTCCTCCTCCAACTCCTTCCCCATTGGCAACAGCCTGTCTGTTTTCTATGTTGCTGATTCTGTTTCTGTTTCATAGATAGGTTCATTTCTATCTCCAGCATTTTGTGACAATGACAATATAGGGAGAACTGTGTGCAGGCAGTGTAGTTGTGTGGGGAAGGATACCAGTCTACTGAAAGATCATGCTTTCTTACTCCATGCTATAAATTATACAAATTGCTTATTTGTAAGCTAACAACTTTAAGTACTTAAGATCTGCAGATTGATTCTAATTCACCTCTTGAGCATATCTGACATAAAGAATTAATGAATTCTTATACTTATTTTTCTTCCTGCTCTATTATTCATATCAGTTGTTACCCTGAATACCAGGGAATTTCAGAACATACTTTGGTCATTATGGCTCATAGAATAAAACTTCAGGTGGCAACATAGGACCAAATTTATGAAATGTGAGACTTGGAAGCACTCTGACAGGTCAAGTCAAATGTATAATGCATTTGCAGATGAGGAAATTAGAGCTCAGAGAGGCTAAATAAATGGGCTAAAGACAAGACTAAAGCCAACTAGTCTATAAGACTGACCTTCAAGAAAATATGTCTTTCAATGAGAGTTTCTTCTTGGGTTTGAGAACGTATGTGAGGAAAAGGCTAGTATAATTAAGTTTGCAGTAATATTAATGTGTGTATTTTATAGAATCAGAAAAGCCTTGTGACCATGGAGCTTAGATGACTAAGCTTTCATTTCTACCCACTTATAATGTGAAAAAATTAATCCAGAAACCTGAAGTGGCTATTCTAATGTGGGATAACTTGTATTTCAGAAAATGTATATTATCATAGACAAAAGGAATATTTCTAATAATTAACGTTTCAATTAATCAAAAATAAATAACTATCCATATCTGCATGCACCTAATTACATATCTTCAAAATGTGTTAGTCAAAAACTGATAGGGTTGATGATATCTGCAAGATGGTGAACTAAGAAGCTCAAGGTTCATGCTTTCCCTGGAAACATTAAATAAACAACAAAAAACTGAATACAAAATTAATAGGGTGAAGTAAGTCAAACAGAGAAATACAAATATTATATGTTATTACTTATATGTGGAATCTAAAATCAATATAAATGAATCTATTTACAAAATAGAAACAGACTAGCAGACAAAAAAGAAACTTATGGTTACAAAGGGGAAAAGGAGAGGGGAATAAATTAGGAGTATGGGATTAAAAGATACAAACTACTATGCATAAAATAGTTAAGCAGCAAGGATTTACTCTATAGCACAGGGAACTATATTCAATACCTTGTAACAACCTATAATAATATGAAATATATATATACATCTGAATCACTTTGCTGTACACCAGAAATTAACACAATATTGTAAATCAACAATATTTCAATTAAAAATACTTAATAAGAGTTCTGAAAATCATGCAAAGGTCTTCACCAATCAAACAAACACCCAATAAAGAAAAAGCTACATTCAACATGGTAGGAAACTTTATGTTGCTTTTAATTCATCTTGCCACATACCCTTCTTGAGGTGGTACAGGATGGTTTGGGGGAAGGAGCAACCTGATTAGTAGTTCACTGCTGTGAACCAAAGAGAAAATTGCAAAGTTCTAACTTGTCTGCAGGCTTCCTCAGTAACAGGACACTGTGACCCCTAACTTGAAGCTAAGATAGTCAAAAGCAGCTGGAATCTCAGGCTAGTGGTAGACAAAAGAATCAACAGCATGATACATGAATGCCACAGGGAAACTCAGTCTCACACTCAAAAAAATAAGAAATTACTCATTACTATATGCAAGAAAGCAGCTACAATTCTGTGTAGAAACAAAGGTAAGACCCTTAGGGAAATTAAGACATTTAAAAGCAGAAGTATTTAAGGAGAATTGGGAAAAAATGCATACGTGTATATACACAGAGAAGGCACGTGTACATAATATACAGAGAAAAACTAAAGCATTCATGTCTGACATATAGGTGAAAATCTTCCCCTGCATGGAACCAGTATCCAAAGACAAGAGGAGCAGTTTTTTTTTTAATGCTCAATATTCAATAAAGATCACAACACAAAGAAACAGAAAAACATAACCCATTATAGAAACATATTAATCTCCATAAACCATCAATGAATAAACACAGACTTCATATTTACCAGATAAAAACTTTAAAACAACTATCTTAATTATGCTCAAACACCTAAAGGAAAACATAGACAATAAAACTAATGGAAATCCAGAAAACAACATATGAACAAAATCAGAATATTGACAAAGAGATAGAAATTACAAAAAGAGCCAAACAAAAGTTCTGGAGCTGAAAAATGCAATAACTGGATTGAAAATTTTACCAGAAAGGTTCAACAGTAGACTCAAACAGGCAGAAGAAAAAAGTCAATATACTTGGTGACAAGTCATCTGAAATTATGTGTTTGGAACAGCAAAAAGAAAAATAATAGTGAATAAAAATGAATAGATCTTAGTGTGACACAATCAAAAAGACAAATATACATATGATGGAAGTCCAGGTAGGAGAACAGAAAAACAAAAGGGCAAAGAATTTTATTTGAAATAATAATTGCTGAGAACGTCCAAAAATTGAGGAAAGACATAGCTATACAAACACAAAAAGCTCAAGGAATACAAGTAGGAAAAATACAAAGAGACTTACACTGAGACACATTACAATCAAGCTGTCAAAAGACAAAGATAATGAGAGAAACTTGAAACCAGCAAGAGGAAGGACACTCATCATGTAAAAGGGATACTCAGTAAGATTATCAGTAGATTTCTAAGCAGAAAACTTTCAGGACAAAAGACAGTGGGATTATACGTTTAAAGTACTGGAATTAAAAAAAATAAAAGAAAGAAACTGCCAACTAAAACTTCTGTATATGGTAAAGCTTTCTTTCAACAATGAGTAAAGAGGGCTTTCCTGGTGGCGCAGTGGTTGAGAGTCTGCCTGCCGATGCAGGGGACATGGGTTTGTGCCCTGGTCTGGGAAGATCCCACATGCCACAGAGCGTCTAGGCCCATGAGCCATGGCCACTGAGCCTGTGCGTCCGGAGCCTGTGCTCCACAATGGGAGAGGCCACAACAGTGAGAGGCCCACGTACTGCAAAAAAAAAAAAAAAAAAGAGGAAAGAAATAACTTATTTTCAGATAAACAAAAGCTGAGTTGGCCTGCCCTATTAGAAATACTAAAAGAAGTCCTTCAAGTGGAAATGAAATTGGTTAAATGGTAACTAGAAGCCAATAAATATAAACTTTCTGAATAAAGGTAAATAAATACAAGAGCAAATATAAAAATTAGTATTATTGTAATTTTGGTTTATAGCCCCATTTTTTATTCTTCCAAAGGATTTAAACTAAAAGCACAAAAGTAATTATAAATCTATTTTAATCTAATCTATTTAATTAAATAAAGGTATAATTTGTGACCTCAATAACATAAAGGAGGGGGTGTGAGCTGTAAAAGTATTTGTTAATGTGATTGAATTTCAGATGATATTAGTTTAAAATAAATTTTTATAACTACAGGATGTTATATATAATACCCATTGTAACAACAGAGTATCTTTAGAATATATACAAAATGAGATAAGAAAAGAATGAAAATATGCCAGTACACAAAACAAATTAACTGATCACAAAAGAATGCAGTATGGGAGGAAATAAGAGACAAAGAAAAGCTGTAAAATACACAGAATACAAAGAACAAAATGGAAATAGTAAGTCCTTAACTATCAGTAATTGCATTAAATGTAAATGGATTTAACTCCTCAATTAAAAAACAGATTGACAAAATTAATTAAAACAGGAACCCAATACATGCTCCCTACAAGAAACTCACTTTAGATCTAAGGATACACATAATTTCAAAGTCAAAGAATGAAAAAAGGTATTTCATGCAAACAATAACCAAATGAGAGCAAAGGTGGTTATACTAATATATAAAAAAAACACTTTAAGAAAAAACAACTCTTACAAGAGACAAAGAAAGGCATTATAGATAATGATAAAAGAATCAAATCTCCAAGATGTTATGATGATTATAAACACACATGCACCAAACATCAGAGCTTTTAAGCATATGAAATAAATTGACAAAATAGAAGGGATAAATAGACAACTCTACTAAAATAATAGGACTTCAATATCCACCTTCAATTGTGAAAAGAACAACCAGACATAAGAAGAATATGGAAATAGAGGATTTGAGTAAAACTACAGAGCAATTAGACCTAACAGACCTACACAGAATGATACCCAACAAAGGTAGAATATATATTCTTCTTAAGTGCACATGGAATATTCTCAAGGATAGATCACATATTAGGCCACAAGACATATCTTAGTTTTTTTTAATTGCAATTATATGAAATATATTTTCTAATCACAATGGATTAAAATTAGAAATCAACAACAGAAGGAAAACTGGAAAATCCACAAATACTCTGGAAATTACACAATACACTCTTAAACAACCAATGAGTCAAAGATATCACTAGAGAAATTTTAAAATTCCTGAGACAAAGGAAAATGAAAACACAACATACTAAAACATACGAGAAGCAGCAAAAGCAGTGTTAAGAAGGAAATTCATGTCTGCAAATATTTACATTACAAAAGGTCTCAAATCAGCAACCTAAGTTTATTCCTTAAGGAACTAGAAAAAAGAAGAACTAACCTCATAGGTAGAAAGACAAAGGAAAAATAAAGTGTAAATAAACAAAATAGGAAAGATAAATAATAAACCAAACAAAGTGTTGCTTTGTTGAAAAGGTCAATAAGACTAACAAAATTGAGCTACATTAAGGAAAAAAAAGAAAATTCAAATAACTAAAATGAGAAATCAAAGAAGAGACATTATTGATTTACAGAAAAGAAAAATAAAAGATTATAAGAGAATAATAAGAACAAAGGTATACCAACAAATTTGGTAAACACGGATGAAATGAACAAATTCCTAAATGTAGACAGTTACCAAGAATGAATCATGCAGAAATAGTAAATCTGAATAGATCTCTAGCCAATAAAATGATTCAATGGGAAATTTAAAAATCTACCAAGAAATAAAGCATAGGAAAAGATGGCTTCACTGACAGAATGAAAAAAAAGAAGAAATTGCCTCAATTAAATATCAGAGTTATAACTTACCATTTTCTACTTTCCACAAAACACTAAAAGATAATTCAGCCAAGTTATTTGCTACTTCATAAAAGAATAGAGGAGCTTCAAGATGGTGGAAGAGTAAGACACAGAGATCACCTTCCTCCCCACAAATACATCAGAAATACATCTACATATGGAACAACTCTTACAGAACACCTATTAAACACTGGCAGAAGACCTCAGAACTCCCAAAACGCAAGAAACTCCCCACGTACCTGGGTAGGACAAAAGAAAAAAGAAACAAACAGAGACAAAAGAATAGGGACGGGACCTGCACAAGTGGGAGGGAGCGGTGAAGGAGGAAAGGTTTCCACACATTAGGAAGGCCCTTCACGGGCAGAGACTGTGGGTGGTGGAGGGGGAAACTTCAAGCCACGGAGAAGAGCACAGCAACAGGGGTGCGGAGGGCAAAGCAGATGGATTCCTGCACAGAGGATCAGTGCCGACCAGCACTCACCAGCCTGAGAGGATTGTCTGCTCACCCGCCGGGACTGGTGGGGGCTGGGAGCTGAGGAACAGACTTAGGTGGTCAGATCAGGAAGAGGACTGGGGTTGGTTGCATGAACACAGCCTGAAGGGGGCTAGTGAGCTACAGCTAGCTGAGAGGCAGTCCAGGAAAAACCTGCCGAAGGGACAAGAGACTTTTTCTTGCCTCTTTGTTTCCTGGTGCTTGAGGAGAGGGGATTAAGAGCACTGCTTAAAGGAGCTCCAAAGACAGGCGTGAGCCGCAGCTATCAGCGAGGACCCCAGAGACGGGCATGAGATGCTAAGGCTGCTGCTGCACCCGCCAAGAAGCCTGTGTGCAAGCACAGGTCACTGTACACACTGTCCCTCCAGGGAGCCTATGCCTGATCCCTCCCAGGATCCAGGGACAACTTCCCCAGGAGAATGCATGGCATGTCTCAGGCTGATGCAACATCACAACGGCCTCTGCCGCTGCAGGCTCGCCCCACACTCCGTACCCCTTCGTCCCCCAGCCTGAGTGAGCCAGAGCCCCCGAATCAGCTGCTCCTTTAACCCCGTCCTCTCTGAGCGAAGAACAGATGCCCTCAGGTGACCTACATACAGAAACGGGGACAAATCCAAAGCTGAATCCTGGGAGCTGTGTGAACAAAGAAGAGAAAGGGAAATCTCACCCAGCAGCCTCAGGAGCAGTGGAATTAATCTTCACAATCAACTTGATGTACCCTGCATCTGTGGAATACCTGAATAGACAACAAATCATCTCAAATTGAGGAGGTAGACTTCAGGAGCAAATATATATATATATATATATATATATATGTTTATTTATTTGTTTATTTATTTATATTTATTTATTTATTTCACTTTTTCTCTTTTTGTGAGTATGTATATGTATGCTTCTCTGTGTGATTTTGTCTGCATAGCTTTGCTTTTACCATTTGTCCTAGGGTTCTGTCTGTCCATTTGTGTGTGTGTGTGTGTGTGTGTGTGTGTGTTTATTACTTAATTTATTTTTATTTTAATAACTTTATTTTATTTTAATTTATTTTGTTTCATTTTATTTTATATTCTTCTTTCTTTTATTAATTTTTTTTCTCCCTTTTTTACTGAACGTTGTGGAGGACAGGCTCATGGTGTTCCAGCCAGGTATTAGGGGTGTGCCTCTGAGGTAGGAGAGCCAAGTTCAGAACACTGGTACACAAGAGACCTCCCAGTTCCTTGTAGTATCAAATGGTGAAAATCTCCCACAGATTTCCATCTCAATACCAAGACCCAGCTCCACTCACTGACCAGCAAGCTACAGTGCTGGACAGCTTATGCCAAACAAGTAGCAAGACAGGAACACAACAGTATCCATTAGCACAGAGGCTGCCTAAGATCATAATAAGGCCATAGTCACCACAAAATACACTCCCAGGTGTGGACCTGCCCACCAGAAAGAGAAGATCCAGCCTCATCCACCAGAACATAGACATTAATCCCTTCCACCAGGAAGCCTACACAACCCACCGAAGCAATCTTAGCCACTTGGGACAGACACCAAAAACAATGGAAACTGCTAACCTGCAGCCTGCATAAAGGAGACCCCAAACACAGTAAGTTAAGCAAAATGAGAAGACAGAGAAACACATGGCAGATGAAGGAGCAAGGCAAAAACACACCAGACCTAATAAATGAAGAGGAAATAGGCAGTCTACCTGAAAAAGAATTCAGAATAATGATAATAAAGATGATCCAAAATCTTGGAAATGAATGGAGAAAACACAAGAAACATTTAACAAGGAACTAGAAGAACTAAAGAGCAAACAAACAGTGATGAACAACACAATAAATGAAATTGAAAATTCTCTAGAAGGGATCAATAGTAGAATAACTGAGGCAGAAGAATGGATAAGTGACCTGGAATATAAAATAGTGGAAATAACTACAGTAGAGCAGAATAAAGAAAAAAGAATGAAAAGCTTTGAGGACAGTCTCAGAGACGTCTGGGACAACACTAAATGAACCAACATTCGAAATGAACAGTCCCAGAAGAATAAAAGAAAGAGAAAGGGTCTGAGAAAATATTTCAAGAGATTATACTTGAAAACTTCCCTATATGGGAAAGGAAATAGTTAAAGTCCTGGAAGGACAGAGAGTCCCATACAGGATAAATCCAAGGACAGACATGACAAGACACATATTAATCAAGCTATGAAAAATTAAATACAAAGAACATATATTAAAACCAGCAAGGGAAAAACAACAAATAACACAAAAAGGAATCCCCATAAGGTTAACAGCTGATCATTCAGCAGAAACACTGAAAGCCAGCAGGGAGTGACAGGACCTATTAAAAGTGAAGAAAGAGAAATCCTACAACCAGGATTACTCTACCCAGAAAGTATCTCATGCAGATTTGATGGAAAAATTAAAACCTTTACAGACAAGCAAAAGATAAGAGAATACAGAACCACTAAACCAGCTTTACAACAAAAGCTAAATGAATTCTCTAGGCAGGAAACAAAAGAGAAGGAAAACACCTACAATAATACACCCAAAACAATTAAGAAAATGGTAACAGAAACATACATATCGATAAATACCTTAAATGTAAATGGATTAAATACTCAAACCAAAAAATATACATTCCTAAATGGATACAAAAACAAGACCCGAATATATACTGTCTACAAGAGACCCACTTCAAACCTAGGGACACATACAGACTAAAAGTGAGGAGATGGAAAAAGATATCTCATGCAAATGGAAATCAAAAGAAAGGTGGAGTAGCAATACTCATATCAGACAAAATAGACTTTAAAACAAAGACTATTCCAAGAGACAAAGAAGGACACTACATAATGATCAAGGGATCAATCCAAGAAGAAGATATAACAACTGTAAATATTTATGCACACAACATAGGAGCACCTCAATACATAAGGCAAATACTAACAGCCATCAAAGGGGGAATCGACAGTAACAAAATCATAGTAGGGGACTGTAACACCCCACTTTCACCAATGGTGAGATAATCCAAAATGAAAATAAGTAAGGAAACACAGGCTTTCAATGATACAATAAAGAATATAGACTTAATTGAAATTTATAGGACATTCCATCCAAAAACAACAGAATACCCTTTCTTCACAAGTGCTCATGGAACATTCTCCAGGATAGATCCTACCTTGGGTCACAAATCAAGCCTTGGTGAGTTTAAGAAAGTTGAAATTGTATCAGGTATCTTTTCCAATCACAATGCTATGAGACTAGATATCAATTACAAGAAAAGATCTGTAAAAAATAAAAGCACATGGAGTCTAAACAACACACTAGTTAATAACCAAGAGATCACTAGAGAAATCAAAGAGGAAATAAAAAAATACCTAGAAAAAAATGACAATGAATACATGATGACCAAAAACCTATGGGATGCAGCAAAAGCAGTTCTAAGAGGGAAGTTTAAAGAAATAATATCCTACCTTAAGAAACAAGAAACATCTCAAATAAACAACCTAAATTTACACTTAAAGCAATTAGAGAAAGAAGAGCAAAAAAACTCCAAAGTTAGCAGAAGGAAAGAAATCATAAAGATCAGATCAGGAATAAATGAAAAAGAAATGAGGGTAACAATAGCAAAGATCAATAAAACTAAAAGCTGGTTCTTTGAGAAGATAAAAAAATGATAAACCATTAGTCAGACTTACCAAGGACAAAATGGGGAAAACTCAAACAAATAGAATAAGATATGAAAAAGGAGAAGTAAAAACGACACTGCAGAAATACAAAGGATCATGAGAGATTACTACAAGAAACTGTCTGCCAAAAAAATGGACAACCTGGAAGAAATAGACAAATTCTTATAAATGTACAACCTTCCAAGACTGAACCAGAACAAAATACAAAATATAAACAGACTAATTCCAAGAACTGAATTTGAAACTGTGATTAAAAATCTTCCAACTAACAAGAGCCCAGGGAAAGATGGCTTCACAGGCAAATTATATCAAACATTTACGGAAGAGCTAACACCTACCATTCTCAAACTCTTCCAAAATATAGCAGAGGTAGGAACACTCCCAAACTCATTCTACAAGGCCACCATCACTCTGATACCAAAACGAGAAAAAGATATCACAAAGAAAGAAAACTACAGGCCAATATCACTGATGAACATAGATGTAAAAATCCTCAACAAACTACTAACAAACAGAATCCAACAGCACATTGAAAGGATCATACATTATGATCAATTGGGGTTTATCCCAGGAATGGAAGGATTTTTCAATATACAAAAATCAATCAACGTGATAGATCACATTAAAAAATTGAAGGAGAAAAACTATATGATCATCTCAATAGATGCAGAGAAATTTTCGACAAAATTCAACCCCCATTTCTGACAAAAACCCTCCAGAATGTAGGCATAGAGGGAACTTTCCTCAACCTAATAAAGGCCATATATGACAAGCCCACAGCCAACATCATCCTCAATGGTGAAAAACTGAAAAAATTCCCACTAAGATCAAGATCAAAACAAGGTTGCCTACTATCACCACTATTATTTAACATAGTTATGGAAGTTTTAGCCACAACGATCAGAGAAGAAAAAGAAATAAAAGGAAGCTAAACTGGAAAAGAAGAAGTAAAGCTGTCACTGTTTGCAGATGACATGATACTATACATAGAGAATCCTAAAGATGCTACTAGAAAACTAGTAGAGCAAATCAATGAATTTGGTAAAGTAACAGGATACAAAATTAATGTACAGGAATCTCCTGCATTCCTATATACTAATGTTGAAAGATCTAAAAGTGAAATTAAGAAAACACTCTCAATTACCATTGCAACAAAAGAATAAAATATCTAGGAATAAAACTACCTAAGGACAAAAAAGACCTGAATGTGGAAAATTATAAGACACTGATGAAAGATATTAAATATGATACAAATAGCTGGAGGGATATACCATGTTCTTGGATTGGAAGAATCAACATTGTGTAAATGACTATACTACCCAAAGCAATCTACAAATTCAATGCAATCCCTACCAAAGTGCCACTGGCATTTTTCACAGAAATAGAACAAAAAAATTCACAATTTGTATGGAAACACAAAAGACCCCAGAAACCCAAAGCAATCTTGAGAAAGAAAAACGGAGCTGGAGGAATCAGGCTCCTTGACTTCAGACTACTCTACAAAGCTATAGTAATCAAGATAGTATGGTACTGGCACAGAAACCGAAATATGGGTCAGTGGAACAGGATAGAAAAAACAGAGATAAACCCACACACATATGGTCACCTTATCTTTGATAAAGGAGGCAAGAATATACAATTGAGAAAAGACAGCCTGTTCAATAAGTGGTGCTGGGAAAACTGGACAGCTACATGTAAAAGAATGAAATTAGAACACTCCCTAACAGCGTACACAAAAATAAACTCAAAATGGATTAAATACATAAATGTAAGGCCAGAAACTATCAAACTCTTAGAGGCAAACATAGGCAGAATACACTATGACATAAATCACAGCAAGATCCTTTTTGACCCACCTCCTAGAGAAATGGAAATAAAAACAAAAATAAACAAATGGGACCTAATGAAACTTCAAAGCTTTGGCACAGCAAAGGAATCCATAAACAAGATCAAAAGACAACCCTCAGAATGGGAGGAAATATTTGCAAATGAAGCAACTGACAAAGGATTAATCTCCAAAATTTACAAGCAGCACTTGTAGCTCGATTTCAAAAAAAGAAACAACCCAATCCAAAAATGGGCAGAAGACCTAAATAGACATTTCTCCAAAGGAGATATACAGATTGCCAACAGACACATGAAAGAATGCTCAACATCAATAATCATTAGAGGAATGCAAATCAAAACTACAATGAGATATCATCTCACACCAGTCAGAATGGCCATCATCAAAAAATCTACAAACAATAAGTGCTGGAAAGGGTGAGGAGAAAAAGGAACTCTCTTGCCCTGTTGGTGGGAATGTAAATTGATACAGCCATTATGTAGAACAGTATTGAGCTTGCTTAAAAAACTAAAATTAGAACTACCATACAACCCAGTCATCCTACTACTGGGCATATACCCTGAGAAAACCATAATTCAAAAAGAGTCATGTACCACAAGTTTCATTGCAGCTCTGTTTAAAATAGCCAGGTCGTGGAAACAACCTAAGTGTCCATCAAGAGATGAATGCATAAAGAAGATGTGACACATTTATAAAATGTATTATTACTCAGCCATAAAAGGAACAAAACTGAGTTATTTGTAGTGAAGTGGATGGACCTAAAGACTGTCATACAGAGTGAAGTAAGTCAGAAAGAGAAAAACAAATACCGTATGCTAGCACATATGTATGGAATCTAAAAGAAAAAAACAAAAGTGCATGAAGAGCCTAGTGGCAAGACAGGAATAAAAATGCAGACCTTCTTTTGAATGGACTTGAGGATACGGGGAGGGGGAAGGGTAAGCTGGGACAAAGTGAGAGAGTGGCATGGACATATATACACTACAAAATGTAAAATAAATAGCTAGTGGGAAGCAGCTGCATAGCACAGGGAGATCTGCTCGGTGCTTTGTGACCACGTAGAGGTGTGGGATATGGGGTGTGGGATAGGGAGGTTGGGAGGGAGGAGATGCAAAAGGGACGAGAAATTGTGACATATGTATATGTACAACTGAGTCACTTTGTTATAAAGCAGAAACTAACACACAATTGTAACACAATTATACTTCAATAAAGATGTTACATAATAATAATAATAATAAATAATAATAATATAGATGCTAAGCTCTTTGGGTGTACCAGTAAATGGATTCAATTCTCAAACATCTTAAAAGTGAAAGAGGGAAATATAAATAAATTATAGAGAAGTATTTTCTTGAAGTTAAAAAAGAAAAAAAAAGAAATTGCTCATTATTGCAACCAAATATTTTAATGTAAATTTGTATTAGATATCATAGTTGTGTTTTTCTGTAAATGTCACCTGCAAATTTGATAAGATACTTTTCCATAGATTTATTCATATTATTGAAAAAAATCTTGATATAACTGATGTAATACAGAACTCCAAATAAAGCCATTACATACTGTGAAAAAAAATAGAAATAAAAGAATAGACTTTCCTCTGAGATATCACCAGAAGCATTTTTAATGTTCATATTTCTACCAACTGTCTCTTCAAGGTAATCTATGATTTTAAAAATAATTATGCACCTCAAAACACTTCCAGCCTCAACCCATTACTTAGTTCTAAAGCCACTTCCACATTTCAAGGTATTTTTAACATAGATATTCCACTTCAAATTACCAAATCTATATTATTTTGCTAGGACTGCCACAGACTGGGTAGCTTAAACAACACAAATTTGCTTTTTCAATTCTGGTAAGTGATAACTTTTGTATTTAGCTGAGGGGATTTCTAAGCAAAGAATTGAGGATGTGACCTGGTTTCTCCTTGCTTGCACCAAAATCAAGGTTTTGTGGGTTTGTTTTCTTTTGCGGTCTCTCTCCTTGGCTAGATGACCATCTTCTCAGTGTGTCTCCACATGGTGTTCTTTCTGTATATATCTCTGATCAAATTTTTTCTTTTATAAGTAAACCAGTCATATTGAATTAGAGCTAGATCTCATGGCATAATTGTAATTTAATTACTTCTTTAAAGTTACTATCTCCAAATATATACACAATCTGAAGTACTCAATGTTAGGACCTAAACATATGGATTTGGGGGAACACAATTCTGCCCATTAAAACTATATGTGAAAAACTTACTGTTAAAGACATTTTCAATGGAGAAGGGCTGAAAGATTTCCTCTAAGAGCAGGAACAAAAAAAGGATGCACACTTTTACCACCTCTATTCAACATATTACTGCAAGTCTTAGATAGGGAAAGTTTACATGAAAGAGAAAAAAAAAGGCATCCAAATTAGAATGGAATAACTGAAATTATCTCTGCAAATGGCATGATCTTATATGTAGGAAACACTAAATATTTCACAGTTTTTTGAACAAATAAACAAATTCAGCAAGGTTGCAGGTGAAAAATCAAAAGTCAAAAATATTTTTTTTTGTATACACTGACAATAAAAAACAGAAAAATGAAATTAAGAAAACAATTCCAAAGGCGGAGGGGAAGACGGTGGAAGAGTAAGATGCGGAGATCACCTTCCTCCCCACAGATACACCAGAAAAACATCTACACGTGGAGCAACTCCTACAGAACACCTACTGAATGCTGGCAGAAGACCTCAGACCTCCCAAAACGCAAGAAACTCCCCACGTACCTGGGTAGGGCAAAAGAAAAGAAGAAAAACCAGAGACAAAAGAATAGGGATGGGACCTGCACCAGTGGGAGGGAGCTGTGAAGGAGGAAAGGTTTCCACAAACTAGGAAGCCCCTTCGCAGTCGGAGAGTCCGGGAGGTGGAGGGGGGATCTTCGGAGCCGCGGAGGAGGGCATAGCAACAGGGGTGTGGAGGACAAAGCAGAGAGATTCCCGCAAGGAGGATCAGTGCCGACCAGCACTCACCAGCCTGAGAGGCTTGTCTGCTCACCCTCCAGGGCAGGCAGGGCTGTGAGCTGAGGCTCGGGCTTTGGTCAGAATGCAGGGTGAGGACTGGGGTTGGCTGCGTGAACAGAGCCTGAAGGGGTTAGTGCACCATGGCTAGCCAGGAGGGAAGCCGGGAAAAGGACTGGAGCTGCCGAAGAGGCAAGAGTCGTTTTCTTCCCTCTTTGTTACCTGGTGCACAAGGAGAGGGTTTTAAGAACGCTGCTTAAAGGAACTCCAGAGACAGGCGCGAGCCACGGCTAAAAGCACGGACCACAGAGATGGGCGCGAGCCGCGACTAAAATCGCAGACCCCAGAGACAGGCAGGAGATGCTAAGGCTGCTGCTGCCACCACCAAGGGGCCTGTGTGCGAGCACAGGTCACTATCCACACCCCTCTTCCGCGGAGCCTGTGCAGCCCGCCACTGCCAGGTTCCCGGGATCCAGGGACAACTTCCCCGGGAGAATGCACAACGGGCCTCAGGCTGGTGCAATGTCACGCCGGCCTCTGCCGCTGCAGGCTTGCCCCGCATTCCGCGCCCCTCCCTCCCCCCGGTCTGAGTGAGCCACAGCCCTCGAATCAGTGGCTCTTTAACCCCGTCCTGTCTGAACAAAAAACAGACGCCCTCCAGCGACCTACATGCAGAGGCAGGGCCAAATCCAAAGCTGAGCCGCTGTGAGCTGTGAGAACAAAGAAGAGAAAGGGAAATCTCTCCCAGCAGCCTCAGAATCAGCGGATGAAAGCTCCACAGTCAACTTGATGTACCCTGCATCTGTGGAATACATGAATAGACAATGAGTCATCCCAAATTGAGGAGGTGGGCTTTGAGAGCAAGATTTATGATTTTTTCCCCTTTTCCTCTTTTGGTGAGTGTGTATGTGTATGCTTCTGTGTGAGAATTTGTCTGTATAACTTTGCTTCCACCATTTGTCCTAGGGTTCTATCCGTCTGTGTTTTCTTTTTTTAATGATTTTTCTTAAAAATTAATTTTAATTTTAATAACTTTATTATACTTTACTTTACTTTCTTTCTTTCTTTCTTTCCTTCCTTCCCTCCTTTAGACAACAAATCATCCCAAATTGAGAAGGTGGACTTTGAGAGCAAGATTTATGATTTTTTCCCCTTTTCCTCGTTTTGTGAGGGTGTATGTGTATGCTTCTGTGTAAGATTTTGTTTGTATAGCTTTGCTTCCACCATTTGTCCTAAGGTTCTATCCATCCCTTTTTTTTCTAAATAATTATTTTTAATTTAATAACTTTATTATACTTTATTTTATCTTACTGTATGTTCTTTCTTTCTTTCTTTCTTTTTTCCTTCCTTCCCTCCTTCCTTCCTTCCTTCCTCCCTCTCTCCCTCCCTCCTTTCTTTCCTTCTTTCTTCTTTCCTTCTTTCCTTCCTTTCTTCTTTCTTACTTCCTTTCTTCCTTCCTTCCTTCCTTCCCTCCTTTCTTTCTTTCTATCTATCTTTCTTTCTTCCTTTCTTTCTTTCTTCCTACTTCTACTAATTCTTTCTCTCTACTTTGTCTCCCTTTTATTCTGAGCCATGTGGATGAAAGGTTCTTGGTGCTGCAGCCAGGAGTCAGTGCTGTGGCTCTGAGGTGGGAGAGCCAATTTCAGGACACTGGTCAACAAGAGACCTCTCAACTCCACATAATATCAAATGGCAAAAATCTCCCAGAGATCTCCATCTCAACACCAGCACCCAGCTTCACTCAATGACCAGCAAGCTACAGTGCGAGACAACCTATGCCAAACAACTAGCAAAACAGGAACACAACCCCACCCATCAGCAGAGAGGCTGTCTAAAATCATAATAAGCCCACAGACACCCCAAAACATACCACTACACGTGGACCTGCCCACTAGAGAGACAAGATCCAGCCTCATCCACCACAACACAGGCCCTAGTCCCCTCCACCAGGAAGCCTACACAATCCACTGAAAGAAACTTAGCCACTGGGCACAGACATCAAAAACAGTGGGAACTAAGAACCTGCAGCCTGCAAAAAGGAGACCCCAAACACAGTAACATAATCAAAATGAGAAGACAGAAAAACACACAGCAGATGAAGGAGCAAGATAACAATGCACCAGACCTAACAAATGAAGAGGAAATAGGCAGTCTACCTGAAAAAGAATTCAGAATACTATAGTAAAGATGATCCAAAATCTTGGAAATAGAATGGACAAAATGCAAGAAACAGTTAACAAGGACATAGAAGAACTAAAGATGAAACAAACAATGATGAACAACACAATAAACGAAATGAAAAACACTCTAGATGGGATCAAGAGCAAAATAACTGAGGCAGAAGAATGGATAAGTGACCTGGAAGATAAAGTAGTGGAAATAACTACTGCAGAGCAGAATAAAGAAAAAAGAATGAAAAGAACTGAGGACAGTCTCAGAGACCTCTGGGACAACAATAAACACACTAATATTTGAATTATAGTGGTTCCAGAAGAGGAAGAGAAAAAGAAAGGTACTGCAAAAATATTTGAAGAGATTCTAGTTGAAAACTTCCCTAATAAGGGAAAGGAAATAGTTAATCAAGTCCAGGAAGCACAGAGAGTCCCATACAGGATAAATACAAGGAGAAATACACCAAGACACATATTAATCAAACTGTCAAAAAATAAATACAAAGAAAGCATATTAAAAGCAGCAAGGGAAAAACAACAAATAACACACAAGGGAATCCCCATAAGGTTAACAGCTGATCTCTCAGCAGAAGCTCTGCAAGCCAGAAGGCAGTGGCAGGACATACTGAAAGTGATGAAGGAGAAAAATCTGCAACCAAGATTATTCTAACCAGCAAGAATCTCATTCAGATTTGATGGAGAAATTAAAACCTTTACAGACAAGCAAAAGCTGAGAGAGTTCAGCACCACCAAACCAGCTTTACAACAAATGCTAAAGGAACTTCTCTAGGCAAGAAACACAAGTGAAGGAAAAGATCTATAATAACGAACACAAAACAATTTAGAAAATGGGAATAGGAACATACATATTGATATTTACCTTAAATGTAAATGGACTAAATGCTCCCACCAAAAGACTCAGATTGGCTGAATGGATACAAAAACAAGACCCAAATATATGCTGTCTACAAGAGACCCACTTCAGACCTAGAGACACATACAGACTGAAAGTAAGGGGATGGAAAAAGATATTCCATGCAAATGGAAACCAAAAGAAAGCTGGAGTAGCAATTTTCATATCACACAAAATAGACTTTAAAATAAAGGCTACTAGAAGAGACAAAGAAGGGCACTACATAATGATCAAGGGATCGATCCAAGAAGAAGATATAACAATTGTAAATATTTATGCACCCAACATAGGAGTACCTCAAAACATAAGGCAAATACTAACAGCCATAAAAGGGGAAATCGACAGTAACACATTCATAGTAGGGGACTTTAACACCCCACTTGCACCAATGGACAGATCATCCAAAATGAAAATAAATAAGGAAACACAAGCTTTAAATGATACATTAAACAAGATGGACTTAATTGATATTTATAGGACACTCCATCCAAAAACAACAGAATACACATTTTTCTCAAGTGCTCATGGAACATTCTCCAGGATAGATCATATCTTGGGTCACAAATCAAGCCTTGGTAAATTTAAGAAAATTGAAATTGTATCAAGTATCTATTCTGACCACAATGCCATGAGACTAGATATCAATTACAGGAAAAGATCTGTAAAAGATACAAACACATGGAGGCTAAACAATACACTACTTAATAACGAAGTGATCACTGAAGAAATCAAAGAGGAAATAAAAAAATACTTAGAAACAAATGACAATGGAGACACAATGACCCAAAACCTATGGGAGGCAGCTAAAGCATTTCTAAGAGGGAAGTTTATAGTAATACAAGCCCACCTTAAGAAGCAGGAAACATCTCGAATAAACAACCTAACCTTGCACCTCAAGCAATTAGAGAAAGAAGAACAAAAAATACCCAACGTTAGCAGAAGGAAGGAAATCATAAAAATCAGATCAGAAATAAATGAAAAAGAAATGAAGGAAATGATAGCAAAGATCAATAAAACTCAAAGCTGGTTCTTTGAGAAGATAAACAAAATAGATAAACTATTAGGCAGACTCATCAAGAAAAAAAAGGAGAAGACTCAAATCAATAGAATTAGAAATGATAAAGGATAAGTAACAACTGACACTGCAGAAATAAAAAAGATCATGAGAGATTACTACAAACAACTGTATGCCAATAAAATGGACAATCTGGAAGAAATGGACAAATTCTTAGAAATGCACAACCTGCCAAGACTGAATCAGGAAGAAATAGAAAATATGAACAGACCAATCACAAGCACTCAAATTGAAACTGTGATTAAAAATCTTCCAACAAACAAAAGCCCAGGACCAGATGGCTTCACAGGCGAATTCTATCGAACATTTAGAGAAGGGCTAACACATATACTTCTCAAACTCTTCCAAAATATAGCAGAGGGAGGAACACTCCCAAATTCCTTCTTTGAGGCACCATCACCTTGATACCAAAACCAGACAAGAGTGTCAAAAGAAAGAAAACTACAGGGCAATATCACTGATGAACATAGATGCAAAAATCCTCAACAAAATACTAGCCAACAGAATCCAACAGCACATTAAAAGGATCATACACCATGATCAAGTGGGGTTTATTCCAGGAATGCAAGGATTCTTCAATATATGCAAATCTATCAATGTGGTAAACCATATTAACAAATTGAAGGAGAAAAACCGTATGAGCATCTCAATAGATGCAGAGAAAGCTTTTGACAAAATTCAACACCCATTTATGATAAAAACCCTGCAGAAAGTAGGCATAGAGGGAACTTTCCTCAACATAATAAAGGCCATATATGACAAGACCACAGCCAACATCATCCTCAATGGTGAAAAACTGAAAGCATTTCCACTAAGATCAGGAACAAGACAAGGTTGCCCACTCTCACCACTCTTATTCAACATAGTTTTGGAAGTTTTAGCCACAGCAATCAGAGAAGAAAAGGAAATAAAAGGAATCCAAATCAGAAAAGAAGAAGTAAAGCTGTCACTGTTTGCATATGACATGATACTATACATAGAGAATCCTAAAGATGCTACCAGAAAACTACTAGAGGTAATCAATGAATGTGGTAAAGTAGCAGGATACAAGATTAATGCAGAGAAATCTCTGGCATTCCTATATACTAATGGCGAAAAATCTGAAAGTGAAATCAAGAAAACACTCCCATTTACCACTGAAACAAAAAGAATAAAATATCTAGGAATAAACCTACCTAAGGAGACAAAAGACCTGTATGCAGAAAATTATAAGACACTGATGAAAGAAATTAAAGATGATACAAATAGATGGAGAGATATACCATGTTCTTGGATTGGAAGAATCAACATTGTGAAAATGACTCTACTACGAAAGCAATCTGCAGATCCATTGCAATCCCTATCAAACTATCACTGGCATTTTTCACAGAACTAGAACAAAAAAATTCACAATTTGTATGGAAACATAAAAGAACCCGAATAGCCAAAGCAATCTTGAGAACGAAAAAAGGAACTGGATGAATCAGGCTCCCTGACTTCAGACTATACAGCAAAGCTACAGTAATCAAGACAGTATGGTACTGGCACAAAAACAGAAAGATAGATCAATGCAACAGGATAGAAAGCCCAGAGATAAACCCACGCACATATGGACACCTTATCTTTGATAAAGGTGGCAGGAATGTACAGTGGAGAAAGGACAGCCTCTTCAATAAGTGGTGCTGGGAAAACTGGACAGGTACATGTAAAAGTATGAGATTAGAACACTCCCTAACACCATACACAAAAATAATCTCAAAATGGATTAAAGACCTAAATCTAAGGCCAGAAACTATCAAACTCTTAAAGGAAAACATAGGCAGAACACTCTATGACATAAATCACAGCAAGATCCTTTTTGGTCCACCTCCTAGAGAAACGGAAATAAAAACAAAAATAAACAGCTGGGACGTAATGAAACTTCAAAGCTTTTGCACAGCAAAGGAAACCATAAACAAGACCAAAAGACAACCCTCAGAATGGGAGGAAATATTTTCTAATGAAGCAACTGACAAAGGATTAATCTCCAAAATTTACAAGCAGCTCATGCAGCTCAATAACAAAAAAACAAACAACCCAATCCAAAAATGGGCAGAAGACCTAAATAGACATTTCTCCAAAGCAGATATACAGACTGCCAACAAACACATGAAAGAATGCTCAACATCATTAATCATTAGAGAAATGCAAGTCAAAACTACAATGAGATATCATCTCACACCAGTCAGAATGGCCATTATCAAAAAATCTAGAAACAATAAATGTTGGAGAGGGTGTGGAGAATAGGGAACACTCTTGCACTGCTGGTGGGAATGTGAATTGGTTCAGCCACTATGGAGAACAGTATGGAGGTTCCTTAAAAAATTACAAATAGAACAACCATATGACCCAGCAATCCTACTACTGGGCATATACCCTGAGAAAAACAAAATTCAAAAAGTGTCATGTACCAAAATGTTCATTGCAGCTCTATTTACAATAGCCTGGAGATGGAAACAACCTAAGTGCCCATCATCGGATGAATGGATAAAGATGATGTGGCACATATATACATTGGAATATTACTCACCCATAAAAAGAAACTAAATTGAGCTATTTGTAATGAGGTAGATAGACCTAGAGTCTGTCATACAGAGTGAAGTAAGTCAGAAAGAAAAAGACAAATACCGTATGCTAACACATATATATGGAATTTAAGAAAAAAACAATGTCATGAAGAACCTAGGGTTAAGACAGGAATAAAGACACAGACCTACTAGAGAATGGACTTGAGCATATGGGGAGGGGGAAGGGTTAGCTGTGACAGGGCAAGAGAGAGGCATGGACGTATATACACTAACAAACGTAAGGTAGATAGCTAGTGGGAAGCAGCCGCATGGCACAGGGATATCGGCTCGGTGCTTTGTGACCACCTGGAGGGGTGGGATAGGGAGGGTGGGAGGGAGGGAGATGCAAGAGGGAAGAGATATGGGAGCATATGTATATGTATAACTGATTCACTTTGTTATAAAGCATAAACTAACATACCATTGTAAAGCAATTATACCCCAATAAAGATGTTTAAAAAAAAGAAAACAATTCCATTTACATCATGAAAAATAATTAAAAAAAACTTAGGAATTAACTTAACAAAGGAGCTAAAAGACGTACACTAGAAATACAAAATGTTGCTAAAAGAAATTAAGGAAAATGCAAATAAATTGAAATATATTCCATGCACATGTTTGAAAGACTTAAAATTTTTAAGGTGTCAATGCTGCTATCAAAGAAATCTAGAGATTCAATACGACCCCTATCACAATTCCAAGTGTTTTTTTTTGAGAAACAGAGAAATCCATCCCAATATTCATATTGAATCTCAGGAGACAATGAAGAGCCAAAATAACCTTTAAAAAAATAAAGCCAGAAGTCTTACACTGCCTGATTACAAAACTTACCATAAAGCTACAGGAATGAAAACAGCATGATACTAACATAAAGAGAGATATAAAGACCAGTGGACTAGAATAGAGTGTCCAAAATAAACTTATATGAAAGGTCAAATTATTTTTGACAAGGATGCCATGAGCAACCAATTAGTTAAGGACAGTATTTTCAACAAATTGTGGGAAGAAATTTAGATATCCACGTGCAAAAGAATGAAGTCAGATTCTTACTTTACACCATATACAAAAAATAACTCAAAATGATTCAAAACTTTAATATAAGAACTAAAGGTACAGATGAATATATATATATATATACACATATATATGTGTATGTATATACATATGTATAATGTATATATAAACTTTTGTGTATCAAAGGATACTATCAACAGAATAAAGATGCAGCCATCTAATAGGAAAAATATTTGCAACTAACATGTGCCATAAGATGTCAATATGGAGAATATATTTTACAAATTCTGATATTCAACAACAAACAACTCCATTATAAAATGAGAAAAGGATTTGAACAGATGCTCTGCATCACTAATCATTAGAGAAATGCAAACCAAAACCACATGAGATGCTTCTTCACATCCTTTAGAATAGCTATTATCAAAACCCCAGAAAATAATAAGAATAGGAAAGAATATGGATAATTGGAAACCTTAGGCAATGTTGGTGGGGACACAAAATGGTGCAGCCTCCATGGAACCAGCATGGTGGTTCCTCAAAAAATTAAAAATATAATTACCATATGATCCAGAAATTCCATTTCTTGGTATATACTCAAAAGAACTGAAAGCAGGAACTGAAACATATTTATACACTCACGTTTATAGCAGCATTATTCACAGGAGTCAAACGGTGGAAACTAGTATTCATCAATGAATAAATAGATAAACAAAATGTGAAGTATGCATAAAATGAGGTATCATTTAGCCTTTAAAAGGGAATTCTGACACATGCTACAAGATTAATGGACCTTAAAGAGGTTATTGTCAGTGAAATAAGCCAGTCAGAAAAGTACAAATACTGTATAATTCCATTTATCTGAGCCACCTATAGTAGTCAAATTCATAAGGACAGAAATATAAGATGGTGTTGCCAGTGACTGTGAGAATTGGAAAATGAGGAGTTTTTCTTTAATGTGTATAGTGTTTCAGTTTGTGACGATGCGAAAATTTCTAGAGATGGATGCTGGTGATGGCTGCACAATAATGTGCATGTACTAATGCCACTGAACTGTACACTTAAAAATGTTTAATTTCATACTTTTTATGTTATGTGAATTTTCCACAAAAAACTCAAAGAAATACTGATAGAATTGAAAGAGCAAATAGACACACACATAGAATAATTGCTGTTTAAACCACATATCTGGAAAAGGAAAGCAGTGAGGATAAAACAGACCTAATGTTGCAAATCAATAGTAAAACTTTTTTTTTTTGAGGAAGAATAAATAAGATCCAGATCATAGGTCAAGGATACAATGAAAAACCATTGGTCATACCAAAAATCAGGAAAATTACAACATAAAAAAATAGACAATGACACATGGACAATTAGATGTTAGCAGATGTTGAAGTTATCTGACAAGAATTTTAAAGCACCTATCACATAATTCCTTCAACAAGCAATTACAAACTTCCATGAAAAAAAAGAGAAAATAATAGAAAAATTCAGCAAAGAGATAAAAGTTATAAGAAAGAAAAAAATTGAAATTATAGAAATAGGAATATGCACAACAAAAGTAAATAAAACAAAACAAAAAGCTTACTGGATGATCTGGGTGCAGATGACTGATGATAGAATCCAAGAAATTGAGAACAATTCAACAACATTTACTGAATCAAAAAGAAAAAAGTGACAGGAAAAATATGAAAAGAATTTTAGGGGCATGTGAGATAATCAAGAGAGCTTATATTTGAGCCTCTGAAGGAGAGGAAAGAGTGGGCCTGATAAAATATTTAAAAAATAATAGCTGAAAATTTACTAAATTTAACACAAATCATATACATACAACTTCAATAATCTGTGTGAACCTCAAATTGGTTAAACCCAAGCAAGTCCACAACAAGACATATAACAGTTAAACTTCTGAAAACTAAATGGAAAGATCTTAAAACAACCAAAGTAAAAGGAGCATTACCTAATAGGGAAACACCAATTTGAATGACAGAATATTTCTCATCTAAAACCACAGAGACCAGAAGAAATTGGTACAATACTTTTAAAGTATTAACAGAAAATAACTGTTAACTGAGTATTCTATCTCCCATGAAAATATCCTTCAGAAATGAAAGGACATTGAAGACATTTTCAAATAAAGAAAAACAGATAATTTGTTGCAAGCACATCTATCCTTTAAGAATGGTCAAAGGAGCTATCTAAGCAGAAATAACGTGATAAAAGAATGTCTTGGAACCTCAGAACGTAGACCATCAGATGAGTAAAAACATATGGTAAATATAATAGATGACTCCACTTATTATAAATATATTAAATCCTATTCAGTGGTTGAAGCATAAGTTATAACACCATCTCATGTGGTGTTCAATGTGAATAGAGGCAATATTTAAAATAATTATATTTTAAAAGTGTGATAAAGAAGATGTGATGTGTATATATATATATATATATATATACACATACATACAAAGGGATATTACTCACCCATAAAAAAAGTATTAAATAATGCCGTTTGCAGCAACATGGATGGATCTAGAGATTATCATATTAAGTGAAGTATGTCAGACAAAGACAAATATCATATGATATCACTTATATGTGAAATGTAAAAACAAAAAGATACAAATAAACTTATTTACAAAACAGAAATAGACTCACAGACATAGAAAACAAACTTATGGTTACCAAAGGGGATAGTGGGGCAGAGAGATAAATTAGGAGTTTGGGATTAACATATACACACTATTATATATAAAAAAGGTAAACAAGAAAAACTTGCTGTATCACACAGGGAAGTATACTCAATAACTTGTAATAACCTATAATGGAAAAGAATCTGAAAAAATATATATATATACATAACTGAATCACTTTGCTGTACATTTGAAACTAACAGAACTTTGTAAATTAACTATACTTCAATAAATAAATAAATAAATAAATACTTGTTTTAAAGTGTGAGAGTAAACAGGAGTTTCCTTCACTTCATTCACATGATTAAATGCCCGTACAAATAGACTGGGATAAGTTCTTCATCTATGTTGTAATACCTAGATCAACCACAAAGAGACAAATGCGAAGTGAAATATTCAAAAACACTATAAATAAATCAAGATGAAATATTTTAAAATGTTCTAATACCTAAAATAAATTTTGAAAAAGAGAAATATATATAAGAAAGAGATTAAACAGTTAGGAAACTAATAATAAAATGCATACTTAAACACTAACATAGCGGTAATAATTACTCTTAAATAATTATGAATAATTAATTAACTAATCATAAATTTTAATCACATTAAATCACACTAATTATATTAAATTATTTAATTCCATTATAATTTCCTTAATAATGTAAATGATATAAATACACCAATTAAAACACAGATATTGGCAGAGTGGATAAAGAAAAGGATCCAACAGTGTGCTGTGTACAAGAAACTTACTTCAAATAAATACTATGTTATAGTTAGTAGGTTCAAAGGAAAGGATGGAAAAACATATACTGTGCAAACATTCTTTAAAAAAAACAGGAGCGGGCTTCCCTGGTGGCGCAGTGGTTGAGAGTCTGCCTGTCAATGCAGGGGACACGGGTTCGTGCCCTGGTCGGAGAAGATCCCACAAGCCGTGGAGCAGCTGGGCCCATGAGCTATGGCCACTGAGCCTGCGCATCCAGAGCCTGTGCTCCACAATGGGAGAGGCCACAACAGTGAGAGGCCACAACAGTGAGAGGCTCACGTACCACAACAACAACAAAAAAAACAGGAGCAACTACATTAATATATGAAAAAGTAAAATTAAGAACAAAGAAAACAACAGAGAGAAAGACAAAGATTAAACAATCAATCCACCAGGAAAATATAACAGTTTTTAATGTGCATACACCAAATAAGAATGTCAAAACATATGAAGCAAAAACTGTCAGGTCTGAAAGAAAAGGGAAACAACACCACAAAAATAGTGAAAACTTCAATACCCCAATCTCAGAAATTGATATAAGTATTAGATAGACAGTCAGCCATAACTTAGAAGAATGAGTTAATGCCATAAGCCAACAGGCTCTAATTGACATATGGTACACTCGAGCCAACAGTAGAACAAACTTTTTTCAAATGGATCATCCATCTGTATGTTGAACATTACAAAATGATGATGAAAAATATCAAGGAAGGTCCAAATAAACAAGCATATCAAATACATGAATTGTAATATTGGACACAGTAAAGATTTAATTCTCCCCCAATTTATCTATAGGTTTAAAGAAATGCCTATCAAAATCCCAGTAATTGTTTAAAAGGTATTCATAGCCTTTTCTAAAATTTATATGAAGTGCATATCCTAGAATAGCTAAAACCATCTTGAAAAAGAATAGAATGCAAGGAATCACTCTACCCAACACTGAGGCTTATCATATACCTCTAGTAATCATGAAAGTATAGTATTGACAGAGAGATAGACATACAGATCAGTGGGATACAATTGAGAATCCAGAAAGATATCCACATAAGTATGCTCAACTGATTGCACATAAGGTGCAAAGCAATTAATTGGAGGAAAAATAGTCTTTTCAAGAAATGTTCCTGAAGCAAGTGACATCATAGGTAAAAGAGAAAAAAAATCTCAGCCAGCTTTCACACCTTATACAAAAAATAACTCGAAATGGATTATGGACTCAAGTGTAAATTGTAAAACTATAACACTTTTAGAAGAAACAACTTAGGAGAAAACCTTTAACATCCTTGCTTAGTTATTAAATTGATAACAAAAGCACAATCCATAATTTTTTAAAAAACATTGATAAATTAGACCTTGTGAGCAAAAACTTTTGCTATATGAAAGGTCTTTTTAAGAGGATTTAAAACAAGGTAAACACTGAAAGAAAATATTTCAAAGCACATATCTGACAAAAGGTTATTATCTAGAACTTTCATAAGAATTCCCCAAACTCAAAAATTAGAAAATGTGTAATGATCATGGACGTATACCTCACCAAAGAAGATATAAAAATGGCAAATAAGCATATGAAAATATATTCAACATAATTAGACACTAAAGTATTGCCAATTAAAAGCACAATGACACAGCACTACTCAGCAATAAAAATGACTAAAAAACATTAGTGACACCATCAAATACTGGTGAAGATGTACAGAAAGTGGATCACTCATATATTGTTATTATGAATGCATAATATGTACATCCTCTCTGGAAACAGTCTTGCAGTGTGGTATAAAAACTAAACATGCACATACCATATAATCCAGCAATTTTTAACTTCCACATTAATCCCAGAGAAATGAAACTTTTACTCTACAGAAAAACCTATACCTGAATACGCATAGCAGCTTTTTAATAATTGATAAAAAATGAAAACAACTCAGATGTCCACAAGAGGTGAATTGTTAAAGTACAGTTCATCCATACATGGAATACTACTAAGCAATAAAAAGGTATGCACTGTCTCTACTTGGCTGAATCTCTGAGGTATTATGCTGAGTTCAAAACAATAATCCAAAAACTCACGTACTGTGATATTCAACTTATATAAAAATTTACATGATAACAATACAGAAATGGAGAAGAGATTAGCAGTTGCCAGGTGTTAGGAAGGAGAATTGTGGAAAGGTGTTGCATGTGCCTATAAAACAACAAGAAGTACCTTTGTGAGAATTGAACTGTTTTGTATTTTAACTTTGTTAGTGTCAATAGCATGGTTGTGATATTGTCATAGTTATTTTTCCACTCTATTCATATGACAGCTTTGTTGAGGTATACTTCACATGCCATACAATTCATCTACTTAAAGTGAATATATATACTTTAGAAAACATATTTATACAAATTCTCAAGCTTCACATCCATTTTAGAACTTGTCTTCACCCCTCAACAATACAACATACCCTTTAGTGGTCATTCCCCATTTTCTCTCCAGCTGCCCTAGCCCTAGACAACAACTAATCTACTTTATATCTCTTTGATAGATTTCCCTATTCTGGCTCTCTCTGTTAATGTGAATGACCTACGGTTTAGTTTGGTAACCACATGAAGCTACCAGCATCCTCATTTTTTTTAATCTTTTATTTTTTAACATTTTTATTGGAGTATAATTGCTTTACATTGCTGTGTTAGTTTCTGGTGTATAACAAAGTGAATCAGCTATACGTATACATATATCCCCATATCCCCTCCCTTTTGTGTCTCCTTCCCACCCTCCGTATGTTGGTGAGAATGTAAATTGATACAGCCACTATGGAGAACAGTATGGAGGTTCCTTTAAAAACTAAAAATAGGGCTTCCCTGGTGGTGCAGTGTTTGAGAGTCCGCCTGCCGATGCAGGGGACACGGGTTCGTGCCCGGGTCTGGGAAGATCCCACATGCCACGGAGCGGCTGGGCCCTTGAGCCATGGCTGCTGAGCCTGCGCGTCCGGAGCCCGTGCTCCGCAACGGGAGAGGCCACAACAGTGAGAGGCCCGCATACCGCAAAAAAAAAAAAAAAAAAAAAAAAAAGCTTTTATGTCCCAACAATTCATTGGGTTTCTTTTTTGTCTCATATATACTGGATTTGGTGCTGTTGTATCTTTGTAGGTGCATTCTACCCCCAACACTAACCCTTAGATAATTAACATTTTCTCCATCACTAAGGTTTGTCTTTATGAGATTGCTAAATAAATGAAGCCATGCTGTACTTAACCTTTGGAGGTTTGCTTTCTTTTCATCTATGATAATGCACTATCCAAGTTGTTGTGTGTATGTATCAATAGGTGGTCTTTTTATTTCTGATTATTATTCAATAAATATTAAAAGTTCTCATCACAAGGAAAAAAAACTATGTATGGTAGTGGATGTTAACTAGACTTATTGTGGTCATTATTTTGCAATATATAAAAATATCAATTCATTATATTGTACACCTGAAACTAATATAAAGTTGTATGTCAATTATACCTGAAAATTAAAAAGAACTCTCCCTCAAAATTGAGTACAGTTATTCCTCCTACTTTATTCTTTTTCAAATATATTAAGTACTCTAACCTCAGTGTGTTTTTTTAATATAATTTTTCAGGATAATCTTCTCTAGGTCCACAATAAAATCTTGCATGAATTTTTATAGAAATTACATTCAGCCTATATATCAACTTAAGTAATATTGACAGCTCATCAAAGCTTTATAGTTTTCAGCATGCAAATCCTCTACATGTTGTGTTAGATTTATATTTAAGTGTTTCATTTCTTTTGAGTGACTACAATTAGTATTGCAGTTTAATTTCGATATCCAAATGGTCATTTCTAGTATATATAAATACACATTTTTCACTGTTATTTATAATAAACATTAAATTTACCATCTTAAACATTTTAAGTGTACAGTTCAGTAGTGTAAAATATTTTTACATTGCTGTGAAATAAACCTCTAGAATATTTTCATGTTACAAAGCTGAAACTTTATACCCATTAAATACTAGTTCATCATCTCTCCTCACTCCTGTCCTCAGCAAAAACACTTCTACTTTGTTTCTATGATTTTGGCCACCTTATATACTTATATGAGTGGAATAATACAAATAAGTACAAACAAATTTTACATGTTAATCTTATATCCCATGATATTTCTAAATTCACTTATTAATTATAGGAGATTTGCTGTGAATTCCTTTGTATTTTCCACATAGATCATAATGTCTTCTGCAATCACGGACAGTTCTATTTATCGTTTTTAATGTGGATAATTATTTTTGCATTATTGTGTTGGCTAGAAATTCCAGTGTTGTGTTGGAAAAGGATGACAACAATGGACATCTTTGCTTTGACACTGATCTCAGGGGGTAAGCATTTAACCTTTCACCCCAAGTGTGATGTTAAATGCAAGTTTTTGTAGATATTGAAGAAGTTCCCCTAGTTTTCTGAGAGTTTTTATTATAAATGTGTTTTGAATTTTCTCAAGTGTTGTTTTCTGTATTAATTTCTATGATCATGTGATTTTTCTCCTTTACCCTGTTAACATGGTGGATTGTATTGTTTGATTTTCAAATATTCAACCGAACTTGTAACACTGGAACAAACAACATATTGCCATGGTGTATAGTTAATGTTCCTATATTGCTGAATTATATTTGTTAATGTTTTCTTTTTATATTAAAATATATTTGGCATATAATATTGTATAAATTTAAGGTATACAACATGTTAATTTAGTTCAATGTAATATGGTTGCCATTTAAGTCATAATTAGCACCTTTAGCATGTTAAATAATTAATTCTTTTTAGTAGCTGTAATAATTAAGTTCTAGTCCCTTAGCAAGTTTGATGATTATAGTAAAATATTATGGTTTAGATCCACTATACTGTGCATTCATTCACTGGGGCTTATTTACTAGTCATTGCATATTCTTACCCTTAAATAACATATGTCCTATCTCTACACTCACTATCCCCTGGTAACCAGTATTTTACTGTGTTTTTATGATTTTAGCTTTTTTAGATTACACAAATGTTGATATCACACAGTACTTGTCTTTCTCTCTCTAACTTATCTCACTTAGCATAATGTACTCAAGGTCCATCCATGTTGTCACAAATGGTAGGATGTCCTCTTTTCTTATGGCTGAATAATATTCCATTGTATACATATAGCACATATTCTTTATCCATTTATCTGTTGATGGGCACTTAGGTGGTTTCCATATCTTAGCTATTGTGAATAATGCTGCAATAAACATTACAGTGCAGATATCTCTTTGATATTCTGTTTTTATTTCAAATTGGTATATACCCACAAGTGGAATTTTTTGAATCATATGGTAGATCTATTTTTCATTTTTTTAACATCATGTTCTTTTTTATAGTGGTTGAAGCAATTTACATTCCTACGAAGAATGTACAAGGATTCCCTTTTCTCCACATTCTCACCAACATTTGTCACACTTTTTTTCTTTAATTATATGTGGGGAAGGGGCTTTTTATTTTATTTTATTTTATTTATTTATTTATTTTGGTTCCACTGGGTCTCACTTGTGGCATGCAGGATCTTTAGTTGTGGCATGCAGAATCTTAGTTGTGGCATGCATGTAGGATCTAGTTCCCTGACCAAGGATTGAACCCGTGCCCCCTGCATTGGGAGCATGGAATCTTACCCACTGGACCACCAGTGAAGCCCCGTGTTGCTCCTTTTCTTGATGATAGCCATTCTAACAGGTGTGAGATGATATCTTATTGTGCTTTTGATTTGTATTTCCCTAATGATTAGTGATGTTGAACATCCTTTCATGTCCCTGTTGGTCCTTTGCATGTCTTCTTTGAAAAAAAATATTTAGTTTCTCTACCTATTTTTAATGTATTTTTTTTGTTGTTATTGAGTTGTAAGAGTTTTTTATTTTGGATATTACTCCCTTATATTGTGTATGGTTTCCAAAAATTTTATCCCATTCTGTATGTTGCCTTTTCACTTTTAAAATAATATCCTAAAAACAAACAAACAAACAAAAACATTGGCAGGACAATGTTGAGGAGCTTCTTCCCTACCTTTTCTTCAAGAGTTTAACAGTATCTGGTCTAATGTTTACATCTTTGATCCATTCCAATTTAATTTTTGTGAGTGGTGCAGGGTAGCATCCAATTTCATTTTTCTGCATGTGGTTATCCAATTTTCCCAACACCATTTGTTGAAGGGACTATCCTCTCCACACTGGGTATTGTTAACTCCTTTGTCTAATAATAGTTGACCTTACATATGTGGGTACAATTTTGGGCTCTCTGTTTTACTCCATTGGCCTATGTGTCTATTTTTATGCCAATACCATACTTCTTTTATTACTATAGCTCTGTAATATACTTTGAAATAAAGATGATATCTCAAGCTTTGTTCTTTTTCTTCAGTGTTGCTTTAGCTTTTTTTTAACATCTTTATTATAGTATAATTGCTTTACAATGGTGTGTTAGTTTCTGCTTTATGACAAAGTGAATCAGCTCTACATATACGTATATCTCCATATCTCCTCACTCTTGCATCTCCTTCCCACCCTCCCTATCTCACCTCTCTAGGTGGTCACAAAACACTGAGCTGATCTCCCTGTGTTATGTGGCTGCTTCCCACTATCTATCTATTTTACATTTGGTAGTGTATATATGTCCATGCCATGCTTTAGCTTTTTGATGTCTTTTGTGGTTCCATACACATTTTAGGATATTTTTCTATTTCTGTGAAGGATGCTGTTGGTAATTTGATTTGAATCTATAGATTGTTTTGGGTAGCATGGACATTTTAATGATACTAATACACAGGAACACAGGATTTCTTTCCAGTTGTTTGTGTTTGATTTGATTTCTTTCAGTAACTCCTGTGATTTTCACTGTACAGATCTTTCACTTCATTAGTTAAATTTATTATTTGGTATATTATTAATTTTGATACTATTGTGAATAGGATTATTTTCTTTATTTCTTTCTCTGATGTTTTGTTGTTAGTGTATAGAAACACAAAGGTTTCTGTATGCTGACTTTATATTTTCCAGCTTTAAATTGCTTATTATTCCCAACTGTTTTTTGTTTGAGTCTTTGGAAGTTAGTATATATAAAATCATACCATCTGAAAATAGTGACAATTTAACTTCCTTTCTTTCTGATTTGGGTGTCTTTTACTTTTTCCCTTGCCTAATTGTTCTGGCTAGAAGTTTCAGTACTATTCTCAATAAGAGTGATGAGAATGGACAATCTGGTCTTGTTCCTGATGTTAGAGGAAAAGTATTCAGTTCTTCTTCTTTGAATATGATGTTATCTGTGGGTGTATCATATATGATACATACCTCAACATACCTTTATGATGTTGTGGTATGTTGCTTCTATACACAATATATCTAGGTTGTTACTCATAAAAGGATATTATATTTTGTTAAATGATTTATCCACATGTATTGAGTTAATCATGGAGATTTTTTATCTTTCATTTCATTAAAATGATTTATTACATTTATTGATTCGTTCATGTTGAATCATCCTTTCATTTCAGGGATAAATCCCACTTACTCAAGGTGTATAATCCTTTTAATGTGCTCTTGGATTCAATTTACTAATATTTTGTTGAAAATATTTGCATCTATATCCATCAAGGATATTGATTCATAGTTTCTTTTCTTGTAGTGTCTTTATCTGACTTTGAGTTGTCTGTAATGCTGGCTTCGTAGAAAGAGTTTGGGCATGTTGCCGCCTTTTTAATATTTTGGAAGAGTTTGAGAAGGATTTGCATTAATTCTACATTAAATATTTGGTAGAACTGAACATGAAGCCATCTGGTTCTGAGCTTTTCTGTGTTGGGAAGTTTTAGAAAACTGATTCAGTCACCTTACTGACAATTGGTCTGTTCAGATTTTCTATTTCTCCCTGCTTTAGTCTTGGTAAGTTTTGTATTTCTAGAAATTTATCCAATTCTGCAAATTTAATTAGTTTGTGGGTGTATAATTGTTC
Source organism: Globicephala melas (assembly GCF_963455315.2). NCBI lineage: Eukaryota > Metazoa > Chordata > Mammalia > Artiodactyla > Delphinidae > Globicephala > Globicephala melas. The sequence goes on from NC_083335.1 coordinate 60,197,035, forward strand.
ATAGTAGTCTCTTATGACCCAGTGTATTTTTGGACTATCAGTTATTTTGTCTTCTCTTTCACTATTAATTTTATTTATTTTTCCTTAATCTAAAGTATTGCCAACTTTATTTTTTAGGAAAAAAAAAACTCAGTTTTGTTGATCCTTTCTATTTTTCTCCTGGTCTTATTTTATTTATTTTCACTCTGATCTTTATTATTTTCTTCCTTTTGCTAAACTTTGGCTTATTTGTTCTTTCTCTAGTTCCTTGAGATGTAATCTAAGGTATTTATTTGAGATCTTTCCAAATTTTTTTTTTTTTTTTTGGCCATGCCATGTGGCTTGTGGGATCATAGATTCCTGGCCAGGGATTGAATCTGGGCCCTGGAAGTGAAAGCACAGAATCATAACCATTGGACTGCCAGAGAATTCCTTCTAAATTCTTAATATATATTTACATTGCTTTCAACATTCCTCTCAGAACAGTTTTGCAAAAGAATCCTATAAGATTTTGTATGTTGTGTTTATATGTTCATGTGTTTTGAGATAATTTTTATTTCCCGTTGATTTCTTATTTGACCCATTGGTTTCTCAGAAGTGAGTTGTTTACTTTCCATGTATTTGCAGATTTTCCAAATTTCCCTTTATTGTTAATTTCTTGTTTCATATCATTTTGGTCACAGAAGATAATTGGTATGATTTTAGTCTTCTTATATTTGCTAAGATGTTTTGTGTCCCTTCATGTGATCTATCCTGCAGAATATTCTGTGTGTGTGCACTTGAAAAGAATGTGTATTCTGTGACTGTTAGATGGAATGTTTTATATATATATATATATATATATATATATATATATCCGTTAAGTCCATTTAGTCAGAAGTATGATTCAATTCCAATCTTTTTATTACCTGTCTGAATGATACAACCATTGCTTATATTGGGTTATTGAGGTCATCTACAATTATTTTATTGTTGTCTATTTCTCCCTCCTGATCTGTTAGTATTTGTTTGCTTAATATATTTAGGTGCTGTGGTGTTGGGTGTGTCTGTATATATATATATATATATATATATATGTATATGTATATGTATTTATATACACACACATATATACAATTCTTATATCTTTTTTATGTATTGGTCGCTTTATCATTATATAATGACTTTCTTTGGCTCTTGTTAAAATTTTTGGCTTAATGTCTATTTTATTTGATGTGAATGTAATTATCCCTGCTTTCTTTCTGTTTCCACTTGCATAGAATATTTTTCTGTCCCTTCACTTTAAGCCAATGTGATTTTTTAGAGCTGAAACTAATCTCTTGTATGCAGCATATAGTCGGTTTTGGTTTTATTTGTTTGTTTGTTTGCTGTTCTTTATTTACCCTTGCAGGTACTCTTTGTCTTTGATTGGTGAATTCAACCCATTTACATTTATAATTATTTATATTTAAGGAATTAATTACTACGTGCATCTTATTGTTTGTTTTCCTGCTGTTTGTTTGTTTCTTCCTCTGTTTCTGTCTACCTTTGAAAATTGGTGTTTTTCCATGGTGGTGTGCATTATTTATTTATTTATTTATTATCATTTTTATTGGGATATAGTTGTTTTACAAAGTTGAGTTAGTTTCTACTGTACAGTGAAGTGAATCAACCATATGTATACATCTATCTATTCATTTTGGATATCCTTCCCATGTAGGTCATCACATAGCACTAAGTAGTGTTCCCTGTGCTATACAGACGGTTCTCATTAGTTATCTACTTTACACATATTTGTATATATATGCCTATCCCAATATCCTAATTCATCCCCCCAGCTTCCCCCACTTTGGTGTCTATATTTTGTTCTCCACTTCTGTGTCTCTATTTCTGCCTTACAAACAGGTTATTTTCTACCATTTTTCTAGATTGCACATATATGGGTTAACATACAATATTTGTTTTCCTCTTTCTGACTTACTTCACTCTGTATGGCAGTCTCTATCTCCATCCATGTCTCTACAAATGACCCAATTTCATTCATTTTTATGGCTAATATTGCATTGTATATATGTACCACATCTTCTTTTCTTTTTTACATCTTTATTGGAATATAACTGCTTTACAATGGTGTGTTGGTTTCTGCTGTACAACAAGGTGAGTCAACTATATGTATATATATATCCCCATATGCTCTCCTCTTAAGCCTCACTACCACCCTCCCTATCCCACTGCTCTAGGTCATCATGAAGCACTGAGCTGATCTCCCTGTGCTACACAGCAGCTTCCCACTAGCTATCTATTTTACATTTGATAGTTTATATATGTCAGTGCTACTATCTCATTTCATCCCACCCTCCCCTTCTCCCCTCCAGTGTCCACATGTCCATTCTCTATGTCTACGTCTCTATTCCTGCTCTGCCACTAGGTTCAACATTACCATTTTTCTAGATTCCATATATATGTGTTAGCATATGGTATTTTTTTTTCTGTTTTACTACACTCTGTATGATAGGCTCTAGGTTGATCCACCTCATTACAAATGACTCAATTTTTTTCCTATTTATGGCTGAATAATATTCCATTGTATATATGCACCACATCTTCTTTATTCTTTTCTCTGTCAATGGACATTTAGCTTGCTTCCATGTCCTAGATATTGTAAATAGTGCTGCAATGAACAATGTGCTACATGTATCTTTTTGAACTATGGTTTTCTCAGTGTATATGCCTGGTAGTAGGATTGCTGGGTCATATGGTAGTTCTACTTTTAGACTTCTCAGGAACCTCCATACTGTTCCCCATAGAGGTTGTATCAATTTACATTCTCACCAACAGTGTAAGAAGGTTCCCTTTTCTCCACACCATCTCCAGCATTTTTTGTTTATAGATTTTTTGATGTTGGCCATTCTGATCTGTGTGACATGACACCTCACTGTTGTTTAGATTTGCATTTCTCTAATGATTAGTGATGTTGAGCATCCTTTCATGTGTTTGTTGGCAATCTGTAAATCTTCTTTTCAGAAATGTCTATTTAGATCTTCTCCCCATTTCTACATAAGGTTGTTTTTTTTGATATTACGTTGCATAAGCTGCTTGTATATTTTGCAGATTAGTCCTTTGTCAATTGCTTCATTTGCAAATATTTTCTCCCATTCTGAGAGCTGTCTTTTCATCTTGTCTATGGTTTCCTTTGCTGTGCAAAATGTATTAAGTTTCATTAGGTCCCATTTGTTTATTAATGTCTTTGTTTCCATATCTCTACGAGGTGGGTCAAAAAGAATCTTGCTGTGATTTATGTCATAGAGTGTTCTGCCTATGTTTACCTCTAAGAATTTTATAGTGTCTGGCCTAATATTTAGGTCTTTAATACATTTTGAGTTTATTTTTGTGTATGGTGTTAGGAAGAGTTCGAATTTATTTCTTTTACATGAGGCTGTCCAGTTTTCCCAGCACCACTTATTGAAGAGGCTGTCTTTTCTCCATTGTATATTCTTGCCTCCTTTGTCAAAGGTAAGGTGACCATATATGTGTGGGTTTATCTCTGGGCTATCTATCCTGTTCCATCAATCTATATTCTGGTTTTCTGCCAGTGCCATACTGTTTTGATTACTGTAGCTTTGTAGTAGAGTCTGAGTCAGGGAGCCAGATTCCTCCAGCTCCGTTTTTCTTTCTCAAGATGGCTTTGGCTATTTGGAGTCTTTTGTGTTTCCACACAAATTATAAAATTTTTGTTCTAGTTCTGTGAAAAATGTCTTTGGTAATTTAATAGGGATTACATTGAATCTGTACATTGCTTTGGGTAATATAGTCATTTTCTCAATGTTGATTCTTCCAATTCAAGAACATGGTATATATCTCTATCTGTTTGTGTCTTCTTTGATTGCTTTCATCAGTGTTTTATAGTTTTCTGAATACAGCTGTCTTGCTTCCTTTGGTACATTCATTCCTAGGTATTTTATTCCTTTTGTTGTGATGGTGAATGAGATTGTTTCCTTAATTTCTCTTTCTGATTTTTTATTGTTACTGTATAGGAATGCATTAATTTTGTATCCTGCAACATTACCAAATTCATTGTTAAGCTCTAGTAGTTTTCTGGTGGCATTTTTAGGATTTTCTTTGTACACATGTTCAAAAGACATGTAGTCGTAAGTTTGTAGACAGGGCCAGAGATAGATAGTAGAATAGGAATAGCTCTTATGGTGTGACTTGTTGAAAAAACCACTGTCCAAAATCAAACTTCTCAACTGACTTGTTTCAGTGACCCAAATTGAAAATGTTTGCTTTTTGGTCAAGGTATTATTACCACAAGAAATTTTCTTAAAATATAACTCTCTCATATCCCAAAGCCATGGGGCTCATTTGTCAATGTGAGCTCAGAAAGCCATATGGAATAAGGCAAAGAACAACTAAGTTTCTGTGGGCAGTGGGGCCCATGGTCTGCTCTCTCTGGGTTTCAGTCAGAAGTCTGTCATCACCATACAAATTAACATGCTTTCCTCAGTTAATGCTCCATGTTGCTACTGATGAGTATTTTCCCTTCAGTTTTAATCAATTATGTTTGGGTCATATTTATCCTCATTCTTCCTACACAAATAAGCAGGCATTTCTTAATGTGCAAACAAGCAAAACATTCAAATAGTAATTTCAGCCTCCTGCTGCCAATAAATTCTGAAAAACAGTGGAGCTTTTGGTGAATCTGAGGCTCTGATATAAGATAGAAATGATTGCTTGAGTCTAGATGAGCTAGTTGAATCCATGGACAATCCCACTGGCCTACCTATATAGAGGCTAATTTCTCCTTCTCCTCATCCCCAAATTTTTTCCACATATTGCCTAAATTCCACTATAGAGTTTCCTTTGATTAAGAAAAATTCAGTCAACCTGAGAGAGAATTCATGTAAGATCTGTAAGATTAATGGGAGCATGACAAAAAGCACATAGATGCTAAATTGGGGGCAATTTTAATATCAAAAAGATTAATGACAGCAATTAATTATAAAATATTTAGTAAATGAAAACCCATAGTAATGTGATTATATAAAAGAATGTCTGTTTTTAGTTATGCAGGTGATATTAGGGGAAAAGTGTCATGATATTTGCAATACATTTCCATACTGATATATAAAGAATAAATGAAAAATGTTTATCAATTGATGAACCTAGTTGGTGAGTATAATCATCATTTTTGTACAATTCTTCCAACTTTTCTGTATTTAAATTTTTTTTCTATAATAAAAATATTGGGGTAAATTAGCCCTGAGAAAAATTTTAAAAAAAGCAAACAAACACAGACTTGCTGAATGGATACAAAACAAGACCCATATATATGCTATCTACAAGAGACCCACTTCAGATCTAAGGACACATACACATGGAAAGTGAGGGGATGAAAAATTTATTCCATTTGAATGGAAATCAAAAGAAAGCTGGGGTAGCAATACTCATATCACACAAAACAGACTTCAAAATAAAGAATGTTGCAAGAGACAAAGAAGGACATTAAATAATGATCAAAGGATCAATTCAAGAGGAAGATATAGCAATTGTAAAGATCAGAGCAGAAATGAATGAAATAGAGATGAAGAAAACAATAGCAAGATCAATGAAACTAAAAGATGGTTCTTTGAGAAGATAAGTAAAATTGATAAAACTTTAACCACTCATCATGATAAAGAAAGGAGAATATTCATATCAATAAAATTAGAAAGGAAAATGAAGAAGTTACAACAGACACCACAAAAATATAAAGGACCATGCAACTGTATTCCAATAAAATGTAAAACTTGGAAGAAATGGAATTCTTAGAAAGATACAGCCTCTCAAGACTGACCCAGGAAAAAATAGAATGTATGAGCAGACCAATCACAAGTACTGAAATTGAAATTTGCTTAAAAACCTTCCAACAAACAAAAGTCCAGGATGTGATGGCTTTACAGGCTAACTCTGTCACACATATAGGGAAGAGTTAACACCACAGTTCTGAAACTTAACTAAGAAATTGCAGAGGAAGGAACACTCTCAAGTTCATTCTATGATGCAACCATCACCCTGATAGCAAAACCATGAGGTTTTATTATAGCAGTCAATATACAAAATATTGTTTTAAGTTGCTGATCTCTTAATTTCAAATGCATTTCCAATATTCTCCATTTGTACTATCCTGTTCTCATGATTACTCTTTTTTTTCTTGATTTTGGCCACAAATTAATCCATGGTAAATTTAAGAAAAGTGAAATCATTTCAAGAATCTTTTCTGAGCACAACACTATAGGATTAGAAATGAATTACAGGAAAAAAACTAAAAAACACAAAGAACAGAATTCCTTGGAGGTCCAGTGGTTAGGATTCTGCACTTTCAATGCTGAGGGCGTGAGTTCACTACCTGTAGGGAAACTGACATCCAGCATGCAGTGTGGTGGTTGTGGTGTGGAAATGGAAGTTAAACAATATGTTACTAAACTACCAATGGATCACTGAAGAAATCAAAGAGAAAATTGTAAAAATTACCTAGAGACAAATGACAATGAAAACACATCAGACGAAAACCTTTGGGACACAGCAAAAGCAGTTCTAAGAGGAAAGATTTTAGCAATACAAACTTACTTCAGGAAACAAGAAAAATCTCAAACAACATAAACTTACACCTACACAATTAGAAAAAGAACAAACACAAAGTTAGTAGAAGGAAAGAAATCATAAAGATCAGAGCAGAAATAAATGAAATAGAGATGAAGAAAACAATAGCAAAAATCAATGAAACTAGCAATCCCACTACTGGACATATACCCTGAGAAAACCATAATTCAAAATGAGTCATGTACCACAATGTTCATTGCAGCTGTATTTACAATAGCCAGGACATGGAAGCAACCTAAGTGTCCATCAACAGATGAATGGATAAAGAAGATGTGGCACATATATACAGTGGAATATTACTCAGCCATAAAAAGGAACAAAACAGTTATTTGTAGTGAGGTGGGTGGACCTAGAGACTGTCATACAGAGTGAAGTAAGTCAGAAACAGAAAAACGAATACAGTATGCTAACACATATATATGGAATCTAAAAGAAAAAGAAAAAATGAAAGAAAATGGTCAGAAGAACATAAAGGCAAGATGTGAATAGATATGCAGACCTACTAGAGAATGGACTTGAGGATATGGGGAGAGGGAAAGGTAAGCTGGGACAAAAAGAGAGAGTGACATGAACATATATACACTACCAAACCTAAAATAGATAGCTAGTGGGAAGCAGCTGCATAGCATATGGAGATCAGCTTGGTGCTTTGTGACCACCTGGAGGGGTGGGATAGGGAGAGTGGGAAGGAGGGAGATGCAAGAGGGAAGAGATATGGGGACATATGTATAACTGATTCACTTTTTTAAAAAGCAGAAACTGACACACCATTGTAAAGCAATTATACTCTAATAAAGATGTTTAAAAAATCAATGAAACTAAAAGTTGGTTCTTTGAGACGATAAACAAAATTGATAAAATTTTATCCAGACTCATGAAGAAAAAGAGGGAGAGGACTCACATCAATAAAAGAAATAAAAAAGAAGTTATAACAGACACCAGATAAATACAAAAGATCATAAGAGACTACTACAAACAACTATATGCCAATAAAATGGACAAATAGAAGAAATGGACAAATTCTTAGATAAGTACAAACTTCCAAGACTGGACCAGGAAGAAACAGATAGTATGAACAGAACATTCATAAGCACTGAAATTGAAACAGTGATTAAAAAGCTTCCAGCAAACAATAGTCCAGGACCAGACGGCTTCAGAGTCAAATTCTATCATATATTTAGAGAAGAGATAATGCCTATTCTTCTGAAAATATTCCAGAAGATTGCAAAAGAAGGAACACTTACAAACTTATTGTATCAGGCCACCATCACCCTGAGACCAAAACCAGATATATTGTTACACACACACACACACACACACATACACACACACACACACACACACACAATTACAGGCATATAAATGCACATAGGCGAAAAATTTCTCAAAAAATCACTAGCAATCAGAATCTAACAATAGATTAAAAGGATCATCTACCTTAATCAAGTAGGATATATCCCAGGGCTGCAAAGATTCTTCAATATCCATTAATCAATCAATGTGATACAACACATTAACAACTGAAGAATAAAAACCATGTAATAATCTCAATTGATGCAGAAAAAGGTTTTGACAAAATTCAACAATCATTTATGATAAAAGCTTTCTAGAACGTATGAAAAGAGGGAACTTTACTCAACATATTAAAGGCCATATATGAAACACCCACAGCTAATATCATTATCAGTGGTGAAAAGCTGAAAGCATTCCCTTTAAGATCAGGAGGAAGGAAATTATGTCCGTTGTCAGCACTTCTATTCAACATAGTTTTGGAGTCCAAGCCATGGCAATCAGAGAAGAAAAAGAAATAAAAGAAATCCAAACCAGAAAAGAAGAATTAAAACTGTCACTGTTTGCAGAGGACATGATATTATACATAGAGAATCCTAAAGATGCTACCAGAAACCTACTAGAGCTAACCAATGAATTTGGAAAGATACCCTGATACAAAATTAATACAAAGAAATTGCTTGCATTCCTATACACTAAAAACAAAAGATCAGAAAGGAAAAATAAGGAAACAATCTAATTTAGCATTGTATCAAAAGAATAAAATACCTAGGAATAAACATACATAAGGAGAAAAAAGATTTCTACTCTGAAACCTATAAGACACTGTTGAAAGAAATCAGAGATGACAGAAACAGGTGGAAGGATATACCATGTTCTTGGATGGGAAGAATCAATATTGTCAAACGAATATACTACCCTAGGCAATCTACAGATTCAATACAATCCCTGTCAAATTACCAATGACATTTTTCACAGAATTGGAACAAAAAAAATAATAAAATCTATGTGGAAACACAAAAGACCCTGAATAACCAAAGCAATCTTGAGAAAAAATATATAAATAAATAAATAAAAATGGAGCTGGAGGGATCAGACTCCCTAACTGCAGACAATACTACAAAGATACAGTCATCAAAAATTATGGTTAAGGAACAAAAACAGAAATATAGATCAATGAAACAGGATAGAAAGCCTAGAAATCAACTCACGCACCTGTGATCAACTAATCTATGATAAAGGAAGCAAGAATATACAATGGAGAAAAAACAGTCGCTTCAATAAATGATGCTGTGAAAACTGGACAGCCACATGTGAAAAATGAAATTAGAACACTCTCTAAGACCATACAGAAAAATGTACTCTAAATATATCAAAGACCTAAACGTAAGGCTGGACATTATAAAACTCTTAAATGAAAACCTATGCAGAACACTCTTTGACATAAACCATAGCACTATCTTCTTTGATCTGCCTCCTAGAGAAATGAAAATGAAAAACAAAAATAAACAAATGGGATCTCATTAAATTTAGAAGCTTCTGCACGCAAAGGAAACCATAAACAAAAGGAAAAGACAACACACAGAATGGGAGAAAATATTTGCAAATGAAGCAATTGACAAAGGATTAATCTCCAAAGTATAAAAAGAACTCCTGCAGCTCAATATCAAAACAACAAACAACCAAATCAAAAAATGGGCAGAAGATCTAAATAGAGATTTCTCCAAAGAAGACATACAGATGGCTAAAAGCACATGAAAAAATGTTCAACATCACTAATTATCAGAAAAATGCACATCAAAACTGCCATGAGATATCACCACACATCAGTCAGAATGGCCTTCATCATAAAATCTACAAACAGTAAATGCTGAAGAGGGTGTGTAGAAAAGGAAACATTCTTACAGTGTCGGTGGGAATAAAAATTGGTACAAACATTATGGAGAACATTATGGAGGTTCCTTAAAAATGTAAAAATAGAACTGCCATATGATCCAGCAATCCCACTCCTGGGCATATATCATGAGAAAACTCTAATTCAAAAACATTCAAGCATGCCAATGTTCATTGCAGCAGTATTTACAATAGCCAAGAAATGGAAGCAACCTAAATAACCATCAACAGATGAATGGATAAAAAGGTGTGATGTATATATATATATATTCTTTCACAAAGAAAGAATGAAATAAACCATTTGTAGCAACATGGATGGACTTAGATATTATCATACTAAGCCAACTAATTCAGACAGAAAAAGACAAATATCATATGGCATTGCTTATTGTGGAATCTAAAAACATGGTACAAATGAACTTATTTACAAAGCAGAAATAGAGTCACAGATGTAGAAAGCAAACTTATGGTTACCAGGGGGGAAAGGGGTTTGAGGGATAAATTGGGATTTTGGGATTGACATATACATAGTACTGTATATAAAATAGACAACTAATAAGGAGCTACAGTATAACACAGGGAACACTACTCAATACTCTGTAATGACCTATGTGGGAAAAGAATCTAAAAAAGAGTGGATGTATGTATATGTATAACTGATTCACTTTGCTGTACAGCAGAAACTAACACAGCATTGTAAATCAACTATACTCCAATATTTTTTAAAAAAATAATGTAGATGTATAGTTACTGAAATATATATATAACATAACAGCAGTAACTATCTGGGAAGTGAGTTTTAGTAAATACACACCTTCATTAACAAAACTGGAATTTAATAGTCACTGAAACATAATCTTTTTTTTAATTACCCTCATACATACCAAATATAGCCAAATTAAGACTAATTTGTTTGCAAAATAAGTCTGGTCTCAATAAACATGGACTGATGATTTACATAAATTGAAGTGATCATATGGGCTTTTTAAAAAGTTGGCTTTGCTGAAACGTTTGTAAGAAGTCACAGACTGAACCTTTAAAAGATTTCTCAGTGCTGGGAAAGTCACGCCAATGGCTTGTCACAGATTTCACGTAAAGATTTAGGTGAATTCCTCCATTTTCAAAGTCCTCAGAATACCCTGAGATTCCTGTACCTGTTAGGAGGTGGGCTTCCTAAATTTATCTGATAAAGCTGCTGGGAGCCTAAGAGTTTCCATTCTCTGGAGGGATCAGATAGAGACAAAGAATAAACGTTTTAATTCTGCTTACAAAGGTGTAATTTACCAAGTTACTCCAAGTCATAATTATCTTGAGGTGAAGGGTTTCCTTATAGCTGGAAAACACAGATTAATACCATTAACCATAAAAACTTTACCATATCCCCCAATTCACTCACTCCTATGTAACTAACCCTTTTTTTTAACATCTTTATTGGGGTATAAGTTTTTTTAACATCTTCACTGGAGTATAATTTCTTCACAAATGGTGTTAGTTTCTGCTTTATAAAAAAAGTGAATCAGCTATACATATACATATATCACCATATCTCCTCCCTCTTGCATCTCCCTCCCACCTTCCCTATCCCACCCCTCTAGGTGGTAGCAAAGCACCTAGCTGATCTCCCTGTGTTATATGGCTGCTTCCCACTAGCTATCTATTTTATATTTGGTAGTATATATAAGTCCATGCCACTCTCTCACTTAGTCTCAGCTTAAACTTCCCTCTCTCTGTGTCCTCAAGTCCATTCTCTACATTTGCGTCTTTATTCCTCTCCTGCCCCTAGGTTCTTCAGAAACATTTTTATTTATTTATTTTTAGATTCCATACATATGTGTTAGCATATGGTATTTGTTTTTCTCTTTCTGACTTACTTCACTCTGTATGACAGACTCTAGATCCATCCACCTCACTATGATTGACTCAAATTCGTTTCTTTTTATGGCTAATATTCCATTGTATATATGTGCCACATCTTCTTTATACATTCTTCTGTCGATGGACACTTAGGTTTTTTCCATGTTCTGGCTACTGTAAATAGAGCTGCAATGAACATTGTGGTACATGACTCTTTTTGAATTATGATTTTCTCAGGGTATATGCCCAGCAGTGGAATTGCTGGGTCCTATGGTAGTTCTATTTTTAAGTTTTTTGAGGAACCTCCATATTGTTCTCCATAGTGGCTGTATCAATTTACATTCCCACCAACAGTGCAAGAGGGTTCCCTTTTCTCCACACCATTTCCAGCACTATTGTTTGTAGATTTTTTGAAGATGGCCGTTCTGACCCATGTGAGTTCATACCTAATTGTACGTTTGATTTGCATTTCTCTAATGATTAGTGATGTTGAGCATCCTATCATATGTTTGTTGGCAATCTGTGTCTCTTCTTTGGAGAAATGTCTATTTAGGTCTTCTGGCCATTTAGGATTGGGTTGTTTATTTTTTTTTGATATTGAACTGCATGGGCTGCTTGTAAATTTTGGAGATTAATCCTTTGTCAGTTTCTTCATTTGCAAGTATTTCCTCCCATTCTGAGCATTGTCCTTTTGTCTTATTTATGTTTTCCTTTACTGTACAAAAGCTTCTAAGTTTCATTATGTCCCATTTTTTTTATTTATATCCATTTCTATAGGAGGTGGGTCAAAAATGATCTTGCTGTGATTTATGTCATAGAGTATTCTGCTTATGTTTTCCTTTAAGAGTTTGATAGTGTCTGACCTTACATTTAGGTCCTTAATCCATTTTGAGTTTACTTTTGTTTATGGTGTTAGGGAGGGTTCTAATTTCATTCTTTTTTATGAAGCTGTCCAGTATTCCCAGCAACACTTATTGGAGAGGCTGTGTTTTCTCCATTGTATATTCTTGCTTCCTTTATCAAAAATAAGGTGACCATATGTGCATGGGTTTATCTCTGGGCTTTCTATCCTGTTCCATTGATCTATATTTCTGTTTTTGTGTCAGTACCATACTCTCTTGATTATTGTAGCTTTTTAGTATAGCCTGAAGTCAGGGAGCCAGTTTCCTCCAGCTCCATCTTTCTGTCTCAAGATTGCTTTGGCTATTTGGGGTCTTTTGTGTTTCTGTACAAACTGTGAAAATTTTCGTTCTAGTTCTGTGAAAAATGCCATTGATAGTTTGATAGGGATTGCATTGAATCTGTAGATTGCTTAGGATAGTGTAGTAATTTTCACAATGTTGATTCTTCCAATCCAAGAACATGGTATATCTCTCCATCTGCTTGTACCATCTTTAATTTCTTTCAACAGTGTCTTATAGTTTTTTGCCTATAGGTCTTTTGTCCCCTTAGGTAGGTTTATTCATAGGTATTTTTTCTGGCAATGGTACATGGAGTGTTTTGTAACTTCTCTTTCATATTTTGCATCATTAGTGTATAGGGATACAAGAGATTTATGTGCATTAATTTTGTATCCTGCTATTTTACCAAATTCACTGATTAGCTCTAGTAGTTTTCTGGTAACATTTCTAAGGTCTTCTATGTATAGTATCAAGTCATCTGCAAACAGTGACAGCTTTACTTCTTCTTTTCTGATTTGATTTCCTTTATTTCTTTTTCTACTCTGATTGCTGTGGCTAAAACTTCCAAAACTATGTTGAATAACAGTGGTGAGAGTGGACAACCTTATCTTGTTCCTGATCTTAGAGGAAATGGTTTCAATTTTTCACCACTGAGAATGATGTTGTTTGTGGGTTAGTCATATATGGCCTTTATTATGTTCAGGTAAGTTCCATCTATGCCTACTTTCTGGCTGTGTTTTTATCATAAAACGTTGAATTTTGTCAAAAGCTTTTTCTGCCTCTATTGAGATGATCATATTACTTTTCTCCTTCAGTTTATTAATATGGTTTATGACATTTATTGATTTGCCTATATTGAAGAAATCCTGCATTCTTTGGGTAAACCCTACTTGATCATGGCGCAGATCCTTTTTTTTTTTTTTAACATCTTTATTGGGGTATAATTGCTTTACAATGGTGTGTTAGTTTCTGCTTTATAACAAAGTGAATCAGTTATACATATACATATGTTCCCATATCTCTTCCCTCTTGCGTCTCCCTCCCTCCCACCCTCCCTATCCCACCCCTCCAGGCTGTCACAAAGCACCAAGCCAATATCCCTGTGCCATGCGGCTGCTTCCAACTAGCTATCTACCTTACTATGTTTGTTAGTGTGTATATGTCCATGACTCTCTCTCGCCCTGTCACAGCTCACCCTTCCCCCTCCCCATAACCTCAAGTCCGTTCTCTAGGAGGTCTGCGTCTTTATTCCTGCCTTACGCCTAGGTTCTTCATGACATTTTTTTTTCTTAAATTCCATATATATGTGTTAGCATACGGTATTTGTCTTTTTCTTTCTGACTTACTTCACTCTGTATGACAGACTCTAGGTCTATCCACCTCATTACAAATAGCTCAATTTCGTTTCTTTTTATGGCTGAGTAATATTCCATTATATATATGTGCCACATCTTCTTTATCCATTCATCCGATGATGGGCACTTAGGTTGTTTCCATCTCTGGGCTATTGTAAATAGAGCTGCAATGAACATTTTGGTACATGACTCTTTCTGAATTTCGGCTTTCTCAGGGTATATGCCCAGTAGTGGGATTGCTGGGTCATATGGTAGTTCTATTTGTAGCTTTTTAAGGAACCTCCATACTGTTCTCCATAGTGGCTGAACCAATTCACATTCCCACCAGCAGTGCAAGAGTGTTCCCTTTTCTCCACACCCTCTCCAGCATTTATTGTTTCTAGATGTTTTGATGATGGCCATTCTGACTGGTGTGAGATGATATCTCATTGTAGTTTTGATTTGCATTTCTCTAATGATTAATGATGTTGAGCATTCTTTCATGTGTTTGTTGGCAGTCTGTATATCTTCTTTGGAGAAATGTCTATTTAGGTCTTCTGCCCATTTTTGGATTGGGTTGTTTGTTTTTTTGTTATTGAGCTGCATGAGCTGCTTGTAAATTTTGGAGATTAATCCTTTGTCGGTTACTTCATTTGCAAATATTTCCTCCCATTCTGAGGGTTGTCTTTTGGTCTTGTTTATGGTTTCCTTTGCTGTGCAAAAGCTTTGAAGTTTCATTAGGTCCCATTTGTTTATTTTTGTCTTTATTTCCATTACCCTAGGAGGTGGGTCAGAAAGGATCTTGCTGTGATTTATGTCATAGAGTGTTCTGCCTATGTTTTCCTTTAAGAGTTTGATAGTTTCTGGCCTTATATTTAGGTCTTTAATCCATTTTGAGCTTATTTTTGTGTATGGTGTTAGGGAGTGATCTAGTCTCATACTTTTACATGTACCTGTCCAGTTTTCCCAGCACCACTTATTGAAGAGGCTGTCATTTCTCCACTGTACATTCCTGCCACCTTTATCAAAGATAAGGTGTCCATATGTGCATGGGTTTATCTCTGGGCTTTCTATCCTGTTCCATTGATCTATCTTTCTGTTTATGTGCCAGTACCATACCGTCTTGATAACTGTAGCTTTGTAGTATAGTCCGAAGTCATGGAGCCTGATTCCTCCAGTTCCTTCTTTCGTTCTCAAGATTGCTTTGGCTATTCGGGGTCTTTTGTGTTTCCATACAAATTGCAAAATTTTTTGTTCTAGTTCTGTGAAAAATGCCAGTGGTAGTTTGATAGGGATTGCATTGAATCTATAGATTGCTTTGGGTAGTAGAGTCATTTTCACAAGGTTGATTCTTCCAATCCAAGAACATGGTATATCTCTCCATCTATTTGTATCATCTTTAATTTCTTTCATCAGTGTCTTATAATTTTCTGCATACAGGTCTTTTGTCTCCTTAGGTAGGTTTATTCCTAGATATTTTATTCTTTTTGTTGTAATGGTAAATGGGATTGTTTTCTTGATTTCACTTTCAGATTTTTCATCATTAGTATATAGGAATGCCAGAGATTTCTGTGCATTAATTTTGTATCCTGCCACTTTACCAAATTCATTGATTAGCTCTAGTAGTTTTCTGGTAGCATCTTTAGGATTCTCTATGTATAGGATCATGTCATCTGCAAACAGTGACAGCTATACTTCTTCTTTTCTGATTTGGATTCCTTTTATTTCCTTTTCTTCTCTGATTGCTGTGGCTAAAACTTCCAAAACTATGTTGAATAAGAGTGGTGAGAGTGGGCAACCTTGTCTTGTTCCTGATCTTAGTGGAAATGCTTTCAGTTTTTCACCATTGAGGATGATGTTGGCTGTGGGCTTGTCATATATGGCCTTTATTATGTTCAGGAAAGTTCCCTCTATGCCTACTATCTGCAGGGTTTTTATCATAAATGGGTGTTGAATTTTGTCAAAAGCTTTCTCTGCATCTAGTGAGATGATCATATGGTTTTTCTTCTTCAATTTGTTAATATGGTTTATCACATTGATAGATTTGCGTATATTGAAGAATCCTTGCATTCCTGGAATAAACCCCACTTGATCATGGTGTATGATCCTTTTAATGTGCTGTTGGATTCTGTTTGCTAGTATTTTGTTGAGGATTTTTCCATCTATGTTCATCAGTGATTTGGCCTGTAGTTTTCTTTCTTTGTGACATCCTTGTCTGGTTTTGGTATCAAGGTGATGGTGGTCTCGTAGAAGGAGTTTGGGAGTGTTCATCCCTCTGCTATATTTTGGAAGAGTTTGAGAAGGATAGGTGTTAGCTCTTCTCTAAATGTTTGATAGAATTCGCCTGTGAAGCCATCTGGTCCTGGGCTTTTCTTTGTTGGAAGATTTTTAATCACAGTTTCAATTTGAGTGCTTGTGATTGGTCTGTTCATATTTTCTATTTCTTCCTGATTCAGTCTTGGCAGGTTGTGCATTTCTAAGAATTTGTCCATTTCTTCCAGATTGTCCATTTTATTGGCATAGAGTTGCTTGTAGTCATCTCTCATGATCTCTTTTATTTCTGCAGTGCCAGTTGTTACCTCTCCTTTTTCATTTCTAATTCTATTGATTTGAGTCTTCTCCCTTTTTTTCTTGATGAGTCTGGCTAGTGGTTTATCTATTTTGTTTATCTTCTCAAAGAACCAGCTTTTAGTTTTATTGATCTTTGCTATTGTTTCCTTCATTTCTTTTTCATTTTTTTCTGATCTGATATTTATGATTTCTTTTCTTCTGCTAGCTTTGGGGGTTTTTTGTTCTTCTTTCTCTAATAGCTTGAGGTGCAAAGTTAGGTTGTTTATTCTAGATGTTTCCTGCTTCTTAAGGTGGGCTCGTATTGCTATAAAC
Source organism: Globicephala melas (assembly GCF_963455315.2). NCBI lineage: Eukaryota > Metazoa > Chordata > Mammalia > Artiodactyla > Delphinidae > Globicephala > Globicephala melas. The sequence continues at coordinate 60,214,067 of NC_083335.1, forward strand.
TTCCCTCTTAGAACTGCTGTTGCTGCATCCCACAAGTTTTGGGTCGTTGTGTCTCCATTGTCATTTGTTTCTAGGTATTTTTTGATTTCCGCTTTGATTTCTTCAGTGATCACTTCATTATTAAGTAGTGTATTGTTTAGCCTCCATGTGTTTGTATTTTTTACAGATCTTTTCCTGTAATTGATATCTAGTCACATGGCATTGTGGTCAGAATAGATACTTGATAAAATTTCAGTTTTCTTAAATTTACCAAGGCTTGATTTGTGACCCAAGATATGATCTATCCTGGAGAATGTTCCATGAGCACTTGAGAAAAATGTGTATTCTGTTGTTTTTGGATGGAGTGTCCTATAAATATCAATTAAGTCCATCTTGTTTAATGTATCATTTAAAGCTTGTGTTTCCTTATTTATTTTCATTTTGGATGATCTGTCCATGGGTGAAAGTGGAGTGTTTAAGTTCCCTACTATGAATGTGTTACTGTCGATTTCCCCTTTTATGGCTGTTAGTATTTGCCTTATGTATTGAGGTGCTCCTATGTTGGGTGCCTAAATATTTACAGTTGTTATATCTTCGTCTTGGATCGATCCTTTGATCATTATGTAGTGTCCTTCTTTGTCTCTTTTAATAGTCCTTATTTTAAAGTCTATTTTGTCTGATATGAGAGTTGCTACTCCAGCTTTGTTTTGGTTTCCATTTGCATGGAATATCTTTTTCCATCCCCTTACTTTCAGTCTGTATGCATCTCTAGGTCTGAAGTGGGTCTCTTGTAGACAGCATATATATGGGTCTTGTTTTTGTATCCATTCAGCTAATCTGTGTCTTTTGGTGGGAGCATTTAGTCCATTTACATTTAAGGTAATTATCGATATGTATGTTCCTATTCCCATTTTCTAAATTGTTTTGGGTTCGTTATTATAGATGTTTTCCTTCTCTTGTGTTTCTTGCCTAGAGAAGATCCTTTAGCATTTGTTGTAAAGCTGGTTTGGTGGTGCTGAACTCTCTCAGCTTTTGCTTGTCTGTAAAGGTTTTAATTTCTCCATCAAGTCTGAATGAGATTCTTGCTGGTTAGAATAATCTTGGTTGCAGGTTTTTCTCCTTCATCACTTTCAGTATGTCCTGCCACTCCCTTCTGGCTTGTAGGGTTTCTGCTGAGAGATCAGCTGTTAACCTTATGGGGATTCCCTTATGTGTTATTTGTTGTTTTTCCCTTGCTGCTTTTAATATGCTTTCTTTGTATTTAATTTTTGACAGTTTGATTAATATGTGTCTTGGCGTATTTCTCCTTGTATTTATCCTGTATGGGACTCTCTGTGCTTCCTGGACTTGATTAACTATTTTCTTTCCCATATTAGGGAAGTTTTCAACTATAATCTCTTCAAATATTTTCTCAGCCCCTTTCTTTTTCTCTTCTTCTTCTGGAACCCCTATAATTCGAATGTTGGTGCGTTTAATGTTGTCCCAGAGGTCTCTGAGACTGTCCTCAGTTCTTTGCATTCTTTTTTCTTTATTCTGCTCTGCAGTAGTTATTTCCACTATTTTATCTTCCAGGTCACTCATCCGTTCTTCTGCCTCAGTTATTCTGCTATTGATCTCATCTAGAGTACTTTTAATTTCATTTATTGTGTTGTTCATTGTTGCTTGTTTCATCTTTAGTTCTTCTAGGTCCTTGTTAACTGATTCTTGCATTTTGTCCATTCTATTGTCCATTCTATCTCCAAGATTTTGGATCACCCTTACTATCATTATTCTGAATTCTTTTTCAGGTAAGCTGCCTATTTCCTCTTCATTTGTTAGGTCTGGTGCATTTTTATCTTGCTCCTTTATCTGCTGTGTGTTTTTCTGTCTTCTCATTTTGCTTATCTTACTGTGTTTGGGGTCTCCTTCTTGCAGGCTGCAGGTTTGTAGTTCCTGCTGTTTTTGATGTCTGTCCCCAGTGGCTAAGGTTGGTTCAGTGGGTTGTGTAGGTTTCCTGGTGGAGGGGACTAGTGCCTGTGTTGTGGTGGATGAGGCTGGATCTTGTCTCTCTAGTGGGCAGGTTCACGTCTGGTGGTGTGTTTGGGGTGTCTGTGGCCTTATTATTATTTTAGGCAGCCTCTCTGCTAATGGGCGAGGTTGTGTTCCTGTCTTGCTAGTTGTTTGGCATAGGTTGTCCAGCACTGTGGCTTGCTGGTCGTTGAGTGAAGCTGGGTGCTGGTGTTAAGATGGAGGTCTCTGGGAGATTTTCGCCGTTTGATATTATGTGGAGCTGGGAGGTCTCTTGTTGACCAGTGTCCTGAAGTTGGCTCTCCTACCTCAGAGGCAGAGCCCTGACTCCTGGCTGGAGCACCAAGAGCTTTTCATCCACACGGCTCAGAATAAAAGGGAGAAAAAGTAGAGGGAATTAGTAGAAGTATGAGGAAAGAAAGAAGGAAAGGAGGGAAGGAAGGAAGGAAGAAAGAAAGAAAGAAGCAAAGAAGGAAAGAAGGAAAGAAAGGAGGGCGGGAGGGAGGGAGGAAGGAAGGAAGGAGGGAAAGAAGGAAAAAAGACAGAAAGAAAGAAGATACAGTAAAAATAAAATAAAGTATAATAAAATTATTGAATTAAAAAATTCTCATTTAGAGAAAAAAAAAGGGACGGATAGAACCTTAGGACAAATGTTGGAAGCAAAGCTATACAGACAAAATCTTACACAAAAGCATACACATACACCCTCACTAAAAGAGGTAAAGGGGGAAAAATCATAAATCTTGCTGTCAGAGACCACCTCCTCAATTTGGGATGATTCGTTGTCTAAAGGAGGGAAGGAAAGAAAGAAAGAAAGAAAGAAAGAACGAAGGTAAAGTATAATAACGTTATTAAAATTAAAACTGATTATTAAGAAAAAAAATTTAAAAAAAAAACCATGGACGGATAGAACCCTAGGACAAATGGTGGAAGCAAGACTATACAGACAAGATCTCACACAGAAGCATACACATATACATTCACAAAAAGAGGAAAAGGGAAAAAAATCATAGATCTTGCTCCTAAAGTCCACTTCCTTAATTTGGGATGATTGGTTGTCTATTCAGGTATTCCACAGATGCAGGGTATATCAAGTTGATTGTGGAGCTTTAATCCACTGCTTCTGAGGCTGCTGGGAGAGATTTCCCTTTCTCGTCTTTGTTCTCACAGCTCCCAGGGGCTCAGCTTTGGATTTGGCCCTGCCACTGTGTGTAGGTCGCTGGAGGGCGTCTGTTTTTTGCTCAGACAGGGCAGGGTTAAAAGAGCCGCTAATTCGGGGGCTCTGGCGCACTCAGGCCGGCGGGGAGGGAGGGGCACCGAGTGCAGGGCGGGCCTGCGGTGGCAAAGGCCGGCGTGACTTTGCACCAGCCTGAGGCCCGCTGTGCGTTCTCCCGGGGAAGTTGTCCCTGGATCCCGGGAACCTGGCAGTGGCGGGCTGCACAGGCTCTGCGGAAGAGGGGTGTGGAGAGTGACCTGTGCTCGCACACAGGCCCCTCGGTGGCGGCAGCAGCAGCCTTATCGTCTCCTGCCCGTCTCTGGGGTCCGCGCTTTCAGCCACGGCTCGCGCCCGTCTCTGGGGTCCGCGCTTTCAGCCGCAGCTCGCGCCCGTCTCTGGGGTTCGCGCTTTTAGCCGCGGCTCGCGCGCGTCTCTGGAGCTCCTTTAAGCAGCATTCTTAAACCCCTCTCCTCATGCACCAGGAAACAAAGAGGGAAGAAAAAGTCTCTTGCCTCTTCGGCAGGTGCAGACTTTTCCCCGGACTCCCTCCCAGCTAGCCGTGGTGCACTAACCCCTTCAGGCTATGTTCAAGCCGCCAACCCCAGTCCTCTCCCTGCGTTCCATCCGAAACCGAAACCCGGGCCTCAGAGCCTCAGCTCGCAGCCCCGCCCGCCCCGGCGGGTGAGCAGACAAGCCTCTCGGGCTGGTGAGTGCCGGTCGGCACCGATCCTCTGTGCGGGAATCTCCCCGCTTTGCCCTCCGCACCCGTTGCTGTGCACTCCTCCGCGGCTCCGAAGCTCCCCCCTCCGCCCCCCGCAGTCTCCGCCCGCGAAGGGGCTTCCTAGTGTGTGGAAACTTTTCCTCCTTCACAGCTCCCTCCCACTGGTGCAGGTGCCGTCCCTATTCTTTTGTCTCTGTTTTTTCTTTTTTTACTTTTGCCCTACCCAGGTACGTGGGGAGTTTCTTGCCTTTTGGGAGGTCTGAGGTCTTCTGCCAGCGTTCAGTAGGTGTTCTGTAGGAGTTGTTCCACGTGTAGATGTATTTCTGGTGTATCTGTGGGGAGGAAGGTGATCTCCGCGTCTTACTCTTCCGCCATCTTCTGGTGTTCAGTGTAGATCCTTTTAATGTGCTGTTGGATTCTGTTTGCTAGTACTTTGTTGAGGACTTTTGCATCTATGTTCATCATTGATATTGGCCTGTAGTTTTCTTTATTTGTGACATCTATGTCTGGTTTTGGTATCAAGGTGATGGTGGCCTCATAGAATGAGTTTGGGTGTGTTCCACCCTCTGGTATATTTTGGAAGAGTTTGAAAGTATAGGTGTTAGCTGTTCTCTAAATGTTTGATAGAATTCGCCTGTGAAGACATCTGGTCCTGTGCTTTTGTTTTTTGGAAGATTTTCAATCACAGTCTTAATTTCAGTGCTTGTGATTGGTCTATTTATATTTTCTGTTTCTTCCTGGTTCAGTCTCAGCAGGCTGTTCTTTTCTAAGAATTTGTCCATTTCTTCCAGGTTGTCAATTTTATTGGCATATAGTTGCTTGTAGTAATCTCCCATGATCCTGTGTATTTCTGCAGTGTCAGTTGTTACTTCTTTTTCATTTCTTATTCTATTGATTTGAGTCTTCTCTCTTTTTTTCCTTATGAGTCTGACTTATGGTTTATCAATTTTGTTTATCTTTCAAAGAACCAGCTTTCAGTAACTAATCCTTTTTTTTTTAAACAGTTTTATGAGGCTATCAAGTTTCCCATTAGAATTCTGTAATTTCTTACTCTGTTCAGCATTATGCTCTGAAAGTTAGAAAGCTGTATTTATCCAAAAGTCCTTTCTGGACAGCTTCTTAAAGAGGAAGCATTTTTGCGAAGGCATCAGAGTAAAACCACAGCTGTCCATAATGACAAAGGACTTTAGAAAGTACTTTCAAAATCTGATTACAATGCAATTGACAAATAATCTTTGTTACTGCTGTGAAATTCAACACTTTCAGATAATAATGAGAATTATGACTGATAAAATTTCCCAGGACATATCATATTTTTAGGAACTCCATATAATTTATAAAATATCTATATTAATAATATTTACCATATAATATAGTCTAAGAAAATTTATTGATCATTTGACAATACTTCTCATGTAATTGACCATACCAGATGAAACTAATAAGTTTAATATCTGTCTTTGGGAGGTTTCATGGGCCCTCTGAAGCATCCTAAAGTTAGCTAGAGGTCAAAAGATCTTCATTAGTAGTTGACATAGGAAGTTTTGTCAAAAAATATCAAAAAGGTTTAAAACTCCCATCAGATAGGATCACAGGTCAGTGTGCAACAATAGTTATTCACTTAGCCAAGATGACAATAAAAGATTTCAAAGGCAAATACAGACTGATCACTAAAAAGGTAAAGAAACTCGAAATCTGTTATCAAAGTCAGTTAAACATTTTAAGAAAGTTTGTCCTCTTAAGAGAGTGAGAAACCAAATTCAATTTTGCACCAGCTTACTTGTTTTTTAACATCTTTATTGGAGTATAATTGTTTTACAATGTTGTGTTAGTTTCTGCTGTTGCTTGTAGTTACTACAAGCAACTATGTATAACAAAGTGAATCAGCTATATGTATACATATATCCCCATATCCCTTCCTGCTTGCATCTCCCTCCCACCCTCTTTATCCCACAATTTACTCAATTTAATTTATTCTAAACTTAGTCAATACTGACAATGCACAAAACTCTTTCCTCAGGGTCCACTTCCCACAAACCTTCCATTACTTTCTGTATCCATCACTTTATTTTTCTCCATCCAGAAACAACCAGCTCTGAGACAGACTTACTTTCTTTTCCTTTAATAAAATGCAATTCCATTCCTCATACATTCTTTACTGAAAACACACATCCTACTTTCCTACTTTATACTGAAATGTTTCCTTTATCATTTTATTAACTTTAATTACATGTTTTATATAGAGTCCTCAACTCTTATAAACCTTAATTTCTAGTGAAATGTAAGAAGTAAACAATTTTGAATTCTCTTTTACATTAGTGTTCTGTAGATTGGCAAACATAAACTTCAACAATAATTTGTTCAATAATGTGCTTTCTTATAGAAAATATCTCAGTGTGGCACCAAACGTTTATATTAATAGTTCTAAACCTTTAGGTTGTCTGTAAAAGGAAGTCGATGTTCAGTAATTAATATTTCAGTATCTTATTTAATATGGAAATGACCTAACTATTCAATAAACTTCCATCATTTAACTTAACTTAGCACAACTCTAAAGTTTCAAGTTACCAAATATTTAGAGAGATTATTTTTAAGTTGATGTTCCAAGAACAAGTATTCCTAAAGAGTACATCCAAAGCTCTTGTCTCATTTAATTTAATTTACTCATAAAAATTTTTATTATACCAAGTTATTTTTCTTGCTGACAAATTTGCAACAGGTATAGCAAGATTTTATTTAACATATTAAACCTAGGTGCAATAAAAGTATTATGCTTAATGTTGATGACTCTAAAAACCTCTCTATATTAATTAGCCCAACAAGCTTAAACATTAATATCAGTTATTACTTTAATACTGAATATTGCCCAGTTCATGTGAACCTGAAATTAATTCTGGCCTGTTGTTTTCTGTATTTTTGAGAATTTATATATGCTTAATTTCCTTTGAGCCGATTAAGTAGAGTTCACTTACAATTAATTTTGATAATACCATCCAAAGTTAAAAATGAAGAAAATGCACACATAAACATATAGACAGACACAAAAAGAGATCTCATAGCTCAATTTTCCAAACTTACTCATGAAGCAGATTTCACAATATAAAATTGACTAGTTGTAAATAACAGAAAATGTTAAATTAAAAAAAAAACTTTTTTCCTGTTCTCCCCACCCCCAACCCCACAGTCTCGGGAATTAGAGATGGTCTAGAATAAGACAAGTGTTTTTGTGAGCTCTGGCTTTCTGCAGTAAAAGCAAACTTTTGGTTTCTCTACTGGTTAAGAATTAAATGAGGATGGTTAACCATCAACTGCCATGAGTACTTAATTGGCACAATTGAAGGTTCATAATTTTCATAGATATCCCCTTTTCTTTCTTTTTAATGGTTTTGAAAAGTTGGTCAGCCAGTGTAACAAGGGGATTTGTATGTAATGCAGACCAACCTAGATTGTGTCTTTTGAGAAGACTATCCAAATCCTCATCTAAGCCTTCTAAAAAGGTTTTGTTAAGCAAAGGATCATTTTAGTGGTTAGAGAATAATTTACTAAACAAGCCAGAATATTGCTTAAAAGTTTTTTCAAACCTTTCATAATAGTCTGGAAGTGATTCATTTTGTTTTTTCTTGCATTGCTGAATCTTTGTCCAGTCTACAGTTTTTGGAAAAAGCTCTGTGATAAGTTCGAGTAATTTCTGAACTTATTCCTTGTGTTCAGTGTGAGCCTGTGGACTATGTGATTCAAACACACTCCATTAAGAGTGTGTTTCCATCCTGCTTTCTCTATGAATTCCCTTGCTTTGCTTTTAGAAATTAATAGCTCTATTAATTCATATAGATCTGAAAACCTCAGCTTGTAGGTCCAGGTGGTTAACTCAAATTCCTTAGCAAATCCTAATGGATCCTGACTTGGAAGGGGAAATTCCTTAGCCAAGGCTCTAAGTTCTGCTCAGGTCCAGGCTGTGTACGTAAGCACCGAGGATGGTTCACCTCTCCCTATAATAGGTTTCTTTTTAAAGGGAGCTATAATTACTTCTGATTTTTTTATCCTCCTTTACTGGAGAAGAGGAAGTAGTGGGAGATGGAAGAGTTGGCAGAGAAAAAGATATAGTGTCTGGGCCAGGCATTCAGATTGGAAGATGATACGTTAGAGGAGCAGAGAGAGAGAGACAGAGTCAGTGCTAGCGACCTTTTTTAGTTCTGATATAGTTTCAAGGAATTTCTTGTCGGTTTCCTGCAAAGAGTTTACTCTATCATTTCCTCTTTTAGAAGCTTCTAAATACCAATCAAAGTAAGCATTCCATTCAGTCTGTTTGATCTTATGGCTGGATTTTTCTAACTGTGCACAAAAATATTAATTTTTGAATACCAAAAGAACCCCAATTTGGCCATTTAGGTTGAGGTCTCCTTTAGTATAATTTCTCTAATTAAGTAGGTACTTGCAAGTATGAGCTCCGTATGTATTGTACATGAATCTGGCTGGAGTGTTAGTCAGAGGTTGGTTTTCTGGTCCCCTTCATTTCTCCATCTGAGAGATTCTATATCCCCTTTTACTTGAATTTGTCAGGGATAAAATTTACTAATGAATGTGTGTGTTGGACTAGCAAGCTGATTGTGAGCTTAACTCTCTAGGCATCAACCTAGAGTCACTTCAGTCCTTTTACATTTCTCAGTTTCTCCCTTTCGTGCGTGGTCTAAGACCTCTGAAGGCGCTTAGATCACTGAATGATCAATTCTTATGCATGACCCCTGGATGAGCAAGTCTTTAAATTAATGAGTGGGTTTCCCTATTGTACCACTGCATGGTATGAGGACTCTGCCTCGACCATTTGTAAATTTCTCAGTCACTAGAGAAAGCTGTAACTGGCTGGGAGCAGTCTTGTCCCTTTTCTTTGGAGCAGAGCTCTCATGTAATACCTTCACTTTTATCCCAACAAATTCAAAAAGGCCGTCAAATTGAGGAAAAGTGTCTTACCTAACCACTCAGTCTCCCTCAACTGAACAAACCTCAGTATCCTTCAACCACCCCCCCAGTATCTTTCACCTGGGTGGGTATTTCCCTGGTCTCTTTCAACCCGCCCCCCAGTATTTTGCAACTAGTACCTGTTACACATCACCAAATAAAATTCAGGATTATCAACCAATACAAGAGGTCCGAGAACCAGGAGAGACTCACCCAGGTTTGTCTGGACCCTTCAAGGAGGTGGATAAGTGCAAGTGGCCACTGCTGCTACAAAGGTTCTGGTCCCTTGTAGAGTTCAGGCAAAGGAGAGAAGTCTACTCTGGGTCCCATATCTGTGGTTGTCATAAACTGTCTACTGAAAAAAATACGCACAATGTGAGAGTTGTGAGTTACGCTTTATTTGGAGCAAAATGAGGACTATATCCAGGAAGACAGCATTTCAGATAGCTCTGAGAAACAGCTCCAAAGAGGAAGGGGGGAAGATCAGTGTATATGTGATTTTGGTGAAGGTGGAGTACATGCGATCAAGCACATAGTTTTTGCAAAAGGTTGCTGCTACTTGCATGAAGGTTACTTCTAGTCATGAGGAGCAGACATCACCATGAAGGACTTTAGTGTTTTTCTTGGTATGAGGACATACAAGAATTGGGCTTATAAAATCTTCTACTGAAAGTATCTGAAGATCTGTTCTGCCAGTTTTTCCCAGAGCACAGAGTGCCGCATTCCTGATCTCCACCCTGAAATACTTTCAGGGTGTGTTGAAGGTCAGCAGCTGTGGCAACTCATGATTTAATCCTTGTAGAGGTAGATGGCAAGTGCCATCTTGTAGTTAGCAAGATATAATTGACATATAGAATTGCATACGTTTAAAGTGAACATTGACATACATTTATATAACATAATATGATTATCACCTTACCAACTTAGCACTAGTTAACACCTCTATCACATTACATAATTATCATTTTGTATTTTGTTGAGAAAAATTAACATCTAGTCTCTTAGGAACTTTGAAGTTTATAATACAGTATTGTTGACTGTAATCATTATAATATACTTTATATCCCCAAACTTATCTACTAGTTGAAAGTTGTACCCATAAACCTCTCCCTAGTTCCTGAACCCAGCTCTCCCCAACCCCAGGCCCTGCTAATTATAATTGTACTCTTTGGTTTTACAAGTTCAGCTCTTTTAGACTCTATAAATAAGGGACATTGCGCAATATTTGTCTTTCTCTGTCTGACTTATTTCACTTAGCATAATGCTGTCAAGGTCCATCAGTGTGGTTGCAAATGGCAGGATTTCCTTCTTTATCATGGCTAAATAAAATTCCATGGTATATACATACCAAACCTTCTTTACATATTCATCCATTGAAGGACACATAGGTTGTTCCCATACCTTGTGTACTGTGAATAATCCTTCAATAAACATTAGAATTCAAACATGAGAATTCAAAATTCTGTTTTTGTTTCCTTTTAACATTTATGCAAGAGTGGGATTGTTGAATCATATGGTAATTCTAGTTTTATTTCTTTTTTCAAAACTCTATATAGTTTTCAATAGTGGCTGAGCCAATTTGCATTCTGAAAGTGTTCCCTTTTTTCCACATCCTCACCAACAATTATCTTGTCATTCTGATGATAGCCATTCTAGTAGGTCTGAGGTAACATCACATGGTGGGGTTTTTTGTTGTGTTTTTAAAAAATTTTTATTGAAGTACAGTTGACTTGCAGTATTGTATTAGTTTCAGATGCACAGCATAGTGATTGGATTTTTTATAGATTATACTCCATATAAAGTTACTATAAAATATTGTCTATATTCCCTGTGCTGTACATTATTTATTTTATACCTAGTAGATTGTAGATATTCATTCCTTTCACCTATATTTCTCTTCCCCGACCCCTCTCCCCTCTAGTAGTTTGTTCTCTGTATCTGTGAGTCTATTTCCTTTCAGTTATATTTATTAGTTTGTATTATTTTGGATTTGCATTTCCCTAGTGAATAATGATGTTGAGCATCTTTTCCTGTGTTAGCCATCTTAATGTCTTCTTTGGAGAAATGTTTCTCTGCCTCTTTTCTATACTTATTATTTTTAAAATTATTGAATTACATGTGTTCTTTCTATATTTGGGATATTAGCATCTTATCAGACATAAGGTTTGTAAATATTTTCTCCCATTTGATAGTTTTTCTTTTCATTTTGTTTTTTCTTTTGAAGTGCAGAAGCTTTTGGATGAAGCAATTGGATGTAGTCCCACTTGATATTTGCTTTTGTTGCTTGTACTCTTGGTGTCATATCTAAAATGTTGCTGCTAAGACCAATGTCAGTGATGTTCTTTCTTATTTTAATTTTTGAGGAGTTTTATGGTAGAGGTGTTAAGTTTAAGTCTTTAATGAATTTTGTTATATTTTAATTACAAAAATAAGTTTTATTGGAGTTCTATTTATTTTTTGCTTCCAGTTTTATAGAGACAAAATTGACATACAACACTGTATAATTTTAAGGTGTACAGCATAATGGTTTGACTTACATAGTTCATGATATTAGCACAATAAGTTTAGGGAACTTTCAAAACTCATATAGATACAATATTAAGGAAATGAAACAAAATATCCTTGTGAAGAGTTAGAACTCTTAGGATTTACTCTCTTAAACACTTTTATACTTAATACACAGCAGTGTTAATTATATTTACCATGTTGTATATTACAACCTTACTACTTATTTATCTTATAACTGGGAGTTTGTACCCTTTGACTACCCTACTTTTATCCAATTTCCCCTCTACTCATTCCCCTCTTTGGGTAACTAAAAATCTGATCTCATTTTCTATGAGTTTGTTGGTTAGTTTGTTTTAGAAGTATAATATACCTACAACACTATTTCAGTTCCTGGTACACAATATAATGACTGAATATTTCTACACATTTCAAAATGATCACTCTGGTAAGTCTAGCTACCATCTGTCACCATGCAAATATATTACATAATTATTGACTCTATTCCCACCCTATAACTTTCATAACTGTGACTGATTTATTTTGTAACTGAAAGTTTGTACCTCTTAATCTTCTACATCCATTTATCTCCTTTCCACAAATTCCCTCCCCTCTGTGTCTGTTGGTTATCTGTATGTCTTCTTTGGAAAAATATCTATTCAGGTCACTTGTCCATTTTTTAATTGGGCTGTTTGATTTGTTTTGTTTTGTTTTAATGTTGAGTTTTATGAGTTCTTTGTGTATTATGAATATTATCCCCTTATAAAATATGTCACTTGCAAATCTCTTCTCCTATTCAGTAGGCAGTCTTTTCATTTTGATTATTGTTTTCTTGCTGTACAAAAACTTTTTGGCTTGATGTATTCCAATTTGTTTATTTTTGCCTTTGTTTCCCTTGCCTGAGGAGACATATCAGAAAGAAACACTTTTCTAAGTCCATTATCAAAGGATGTATTGCATATATTTTATTCTAGACATTTTAGGGTTTCAGGTCTTTAATCCATTTTTGTGTGTGTGTGTGTGTGGTATGCGGGCCTCTCACTGTTGCAGTCTCTCCCGTGGCAGAGCACAGGCTCTGGACACGCAGGTTCAGCGGCCATGGCTCACAGGTCTAGCCGCTCTGCGGCATGTGGGATCTTCCCAGACCGGGGCACGAACCCGTGTCTCCTGCATTGGCAGGCAGACTCTCAACCACTGCGCCACCAGGGAAGCTTATTTTGGGTTTATTTTATTATAAGGTGTGGAAAAAGTAGTCTAGTTTGATGCTTTTGCATGTAGCTGTTCAGTTTTCCCAACGCATTTTATTTAAGAGGCTCTGTTTTATCATTTTATATCCTTGCCTCCTTTGTCATAGATTAATTGACCATATAACTGTGGGTTCTTTTCTGGGCTCTCTATTTTGTTCCATTTTCTGGTTTTGTGCCAGTATTATGCTGTTTTAATTACTGCAGCTTGGTAGTATAGCTTGAAATCAAGGAGCATGATACCTCCAGTTTTGTTGTTCTTTCTAAGAATGTTTTGGCTATTCAGGGTCTTTTGTGTTTCCATACAAATTTCAGAATTACTTGTTCTAGTTCTGTGAAAAATGCCATTGATATTTCTGAACCTGTAGATTGTCTGGTGAATATAAGTATTTTAACAATATTATTTCATCCATCCATGAGCATGATCTATCTTTCCATCTGTTTGTGTCATCTTCAATTTCTTTCATCAGTGTCTTATAGTTTTCTGAATACATGTCTTTTACTTCTTTAGTTAAATTTATTCCCAGTTATTTTATTCTTTCTGATGTGATTGTAAATGAGAATATTTTCTTAATTTCTCTTTCTTGTTAATTTTTGATTAATACTTGATTGTTGTTAATTATAGAAATGCAACAGATTCATCTCTATTAATTTTGTATCCTGCAACTTTACCAAATTCATTGATGAGTTCTAGTAGTTTTTTTTTTTTTAACATCTTTATTGGGGTATAATTGCTTTACAATGGTGTGTTAGTTTCTGCTTTATAACAAAGTGAATCAGTCATGCATAAACATATGTTCCCATATGTCTTCCCTCTTGTGTCTCCCTCCCTCCCACCCTCCCTTTCCCACCCCTCCAGGTTGTCACAAAGCACCGAGCCAATATCCCTGTGCCATGCAGCTGCTTCCCACTAGCTATCTACCTTACTACGTTTGGTAGTGTGTATATGTCCATGCCTCTCTCTTGCCCTGTCACAGCTCACCGTTCCCCCTCCGCATAACCTCAAGTCCGTTCTCTAGGAGGTCTGCATCTTTATTCCTGCCTCACCCCTAGGTTCTTCATGACAATTTTTTTTCTTAAATTCCATATATATGTGTTAGCATACGGTATTTGTCTTTTTCTTTCTGACTTACTTCACTCAGTATGACAGACTCTAGGTCTATCCACCTCATTACAAATAGCTCAATTTTGTTTCTTTTTATGGCTGAGTAATATTCCATTGTATATATGTGCCACATCTTCTTTATCCATTCATCCGATGATGGGCACTTAGGTTGTTTCCATCTCCGGGCTATTGTAAATAGAGCTGCAATGAACATTTTGGTACATGACTCTTTTTGAATTTTGGTTTTCTCAGGGTATATGCCCAGTAGTGGGATTGCTAGGTCATATGGTAGTTCTATTTGTAGTTTTTTAAGGAACCTCCATACTGTTCTCCATAGTGGCTGAACCAATTCACATTCCCACCAGCAGTGCAAGAGTGTTCCCTTTTCTCCACACCCTCTCCAGCATTTATTGTTTCTAGATTTTTTGATGATGGCCATTCTGACTGGTGTGAGATGATATCTCATTGTAGTTTTGATTTGCATTTCTCTAATGATTAATGAAGTTGAGCATTCTTTCATGTGTTTGTTGGCAGTCTGTATATCTTCTTTGGAGAAATGTCTATTTAGGTCTTCTGCCCATTTTTGGATTGGGTTGTTTGTTTTTTTTGTTATTGAGCTGCATGAGCTGCTTGTAAATTTTGGAGATTAATCCTTTGTCGGTTGCTTCATTTGCAAATATTTTCTCCCATTCTGAGGGTTGTCTTTTGGTCTTGTTTATGGTTTCCTTTGCTGTGCAAAAGCTTTGAAGTATCATTAGGTCCCATTTGTTTATTTTTGTTTTTATGTCCATTTCTCTAGGAGGTGGGTCAGAAAGGATCTTGCTGTGATTTATGTCATAGAGTGTTCTGCCTATGTTTTCCTCTAAGAGTTTGATAGTTTCTGGCCTTACATTTAGGTCTTTAATCCATTTTGAGCATATTTTGTGTATGGTGTTAGGGAGTGATCTAATCTCATACTTTTACATGTACCTGTCCAGTTTTCCCAGCACCACTTATTGAAGAGGCTGTCCTTTCTCCACTGTACGTTCCTGCCACCTTTATCAAAGATAAGGTGTCCACATTTGCGTGGGTTTATCTCTGAGCTTTCTATCCTGTTCCATTGATCTATATTTCTGTTTTTGTGCCAGTACCATACCGTCTTGATAACTGTAGCTTTGTAGTATAGTCTGAAGTCATGGAGCCTGATTCATCCAGTTCCTTTTTTCGTTCTCAAGATTGCTTTGGCTATTCGGGGTCTTTTGTGTTTCCATACAAATTGTGAATTTTTTTGTTCTAGTTCTGTGAAAAATGCCAGTGGTAGTTTGATAGGGATTGCATTGAATCTATAGATTGCTTTGGGTAGTAGAATCATTTTCACAAGGTTGATTCTTCCAATCCAAGAACATGGTATATCTCTCCATCTATTTGTATCATCGTTAATTTCTTTCATCAGTGTCTTATAATTTTCTGCATACAGGTCTTTTGTCTCCTTAGGTAGGTTTATTCCTAGATATTTTATTCTTTTTGTTTCAGTGGTAAATGGGAGTGTTTTCTTGATTTCACTTTCAGATTTTTCATCATTAGTATATAGGAATGCCAGAGATTTCTGTGCATTAATTTTGTATCCTGCTACTTTACCAAATTCATTGATTAGCTCTAGTAGTTCTCTGGTAGCATCTTTAGGATTCTCTATGTATAGGATCATGTCATCTGCAAACAGTGACAGCTATACTTCTTCTTTTCCGATTTGGATTCCTTTTATTTCCTTTTCTTCTCTGATTGCTGTGGCTAAAACTTCCAAAACTATGTTGAATAAGAGTGGTGAGAGTGGGCAACCTTGTCTTGTTCCTGATCTTAGTGGAAATGCTTTCAGTTTTTCACCATTGAGGATGATGTTGGCTGTGGTCTTGTCATATATGGCCTTTATTATGTTGAGGAAAGTTCCCTCTATGCCTACTTTCTGCAGGGTTTTTATCATAAATGGGTGTTGAATTTTGTCAAAAGCTTTCTCTGCATCTATTGAGATGATCATATGGTTTTTCTCCTTCAATTTGTTAACATGGTTTATCACATTGATAGATTTGCATATATTGAAGAATCCTTGCATTCCTGGGATAAACCCCACTTGATCATGGTGTATGATCCTTTTAATGTGCTGTTGGACTGTGTTTGCTAGCATTTTGTTGAGGATTTTTGCATCTATGTTCATCAGTGATATTGGCCTGTAGTTTTCTTTCTTTGTGACATCCTTGTCTGGTTTTGGTATCAAGGTGATGGTGGCCTCCTAGAAGGAATTTGGGAGTGTTCCTCCCTCTGCTATAGTTTGGAAGAGTTTGAGAAGGATAGGTGTTAGCTCTTCTCTAAATGTTTGATAGAATTCGCCTGTGAAGCCATCTGGTCCTGGGCTTTTGTTTGTTGGAAGATTTTTAATCACAGTTTCAATTTCAGTACTTGTGATTGGTCTGTTCATATTTTCTATTTCTTCCTGATTCAGTCTTGGCAGGTTGTGCATTTCTAAGAATTTGTCCATTTCTTCCAGATTGTCCATTTTATTGGCATAGAGTTGCTTGTAGTAATCTCTCATGATCTCTTTTATTTCTGCAGTGTCAGTTGTTACCTCTCCTTTTTCATTTCTAATTCTATTGATTTGAGTCTTCTCCCTTTTTTTCTTGATGAGTCTGGCTAGTGGTTTATCTATTTTGTTTATCTTCTCAAAGAACCAGCTTTTAGTTTTATTGATCTTTGCTATTGTTTCCTTCATTTCTTTTTCATTTATTTCTGATCTGATTTTTATGATTTCTTTCCTTCTGCTAGCTTTGGGTTTATTTTTTGTTCTTCTTTCTCTAATTGCTTGAGGTGCAAGGTTAGGTTGTTTATTCGAGATGTTTCTTGCTTCTTAAGGTGGGCTCGTATTGCTATAAACTTCCCCCTTAGAACTGCTTTTGCTGCATCCCACAGGTTTTGGGTCGTTGTGTCTCCATTGTGATTTGTTTCTAGGTATTTTTTGATTTCCGCTTTGATTTCTTCAGTGATCACTTTATTATTAAGTAGTGTATTATTTAGCCTCCATGTGTTTGTATTTTTTACAGATCTTTTCCTGTAATTGATATCTAATCTCATGGCGTTGTGGTCAGAAAAGATACTTGATAAAATTTCAATTTCTTAAATTTACCAAGGCTTGATTTGTGACCCAAGATATGATCTATCCTGGAGAAAGTTCCATGAGCACTTGAGAAAAATGTGTATTCTGTTGTTTTTGGATGGAGTGTCCTGTAAATATCAATTAAGTCCATCTTGTTTAATGTATCATTTAAAGCTTGTGTTTCCTTATTTATTTTCATTTTCGATGATCTGTCCATGGGTGAAAGTGGGGTGTTTAAGTCCCCTACTATGAATGTGTTACTGTTGATTTCCCCTTTTATGGCTGTTAGTATTTGCCTTATGTATTGAGGTGCTCCTATGTTGGGTGCATAAATATTTACAGTTGTTATATCTTCTTCTTGGATCGATCCCTTGATCATTATGTAGTGTCCTTCTTTGTCTCTTTTAATAGTCCTTATTTTAAAGTCTATTTTGTCTGATATGAGAGTTGCTACTCCAGCTTTGTTTTGGTTTCCATTTGCATGGAATATCTTTTTCCATCCCCTTACTTTCAGTCTGTATGCATCTCTAGGTCTGAAGTGGGTCTCTTGTAGACAGCATATATATGGGCTTGTTTTTGTATCCATTCAGCTAATCTGTGTCTTTTGGTGGGAGCATTTAGTCCATTTACATTTAAGGTAATTATCGATATGTATGTTCCTATTCCCATTTTCTAAATTGTTTTGGGTTCGTTATTATAGATGTTTTCCTTCTCTTGTGTTTCTTGCCTAGAGAAGATCCTTTAGCATTTGTTGTAAAGCTGGTTTGGTGGTGCTGAACTCTCTCAGCTTTTGCTTGTCTGTAAAGGTTTTAATTTCTCCATCAAATCTGAATGAGATCCTTGCTGGGTAGAGTAGTCTTGGCTGCAGGTTTTTCTCCTTCATCACTTTCAGTATGTCCTGCCACTCTCTTCTGGCTTGTAGGGTTTCTGCTGAGAGATCAGCTGTTAACCTTATGGGGATTCCCTTATGTGTTATTTGTTGTTTTTCCCTTGCTGCTTTTAATATGCTTTCTTTGTATTTAATTTTTGACAGTTTGATTAATATGTGTCTTGGCGTATTTCTCCTTGTATTTATCCTGTATGGGACTCTCTGTGCTTCCTGGACTTGATTAACTATTTCCTTTCCCATATTAGGGAAGTTTTCAACTATAATCTCTTCAAATATTTTCTCAGCCCCTTTCTTTTTCTCTTCTTCTTCTGGAACCCCTATAATTCGAATGTTGGTGCGTTTAATGTTGTCCCAGAGGTCTCTGAGACTGTCCTCAGTTCTTTTCATTCTTTTTTCTTTATTCTGCTCTGCAGTAGTTATTTCCACTATTTTATCTTCCAGGTCACTCATCCGTTCTTCTGCCTCAGTTATTCTGCTATTGATCTCATCTAGAGTACTTTTAATTTAATTTATTGTGTTGTTCATTGTTGCTTGTTTCATCTTTAGTTCTTCTAGGTCCTTGTTAACTGATTCTTGCATTTTGTCCATTCTATCTCCAAGATTTTGGATCATCCTTACTATCATTATTCTGAATTCTTTTTCAGGTAGACTGGCTATTTCCTCTTCATTTGTTAGGTCTGGTGCATTTTTATCTTGCTCCTTTATCTGCTGTGTGTTTTTCTGTCTTCTCATTTTGCTTATCTTACTGTGTTTGGGGTCTCCTTTTTGCAGACTGCAGGTTCGTAGTTCCCACTGTTTTTGATGTCTGTCTCCAGTGGCTAAGGTTGGTTCAGTGGGTTGTGTAGGTTTCCTGGTGGAGGGGACTAGGGCCTGTGTTGTGGTGGATGAGGCTGGATCTTGTCTCTCTAGTGGGCAGGTTCACTTCTGTTAGTGTGTTTTGGGATGTCTGTGGCCTTATTATGATTTTAGGCAGCCTCTCTGCTAATGGGTGGGGCTGTGTTCCTGTTTTGCTAGTTGTTTGGCATAGGTTGTCCAGCACTGTGGCTTGCTGGTCGTTGAGTGAAGCTGGGTGCTGGTGTTAAGATGGAGGTCTCTGGGAGATTTTCGCCATTTGATATTATGTGGAGCTGGGAGGTCTCTTGTTGACCAGTGTCCTGACGTTGGCTCTCCTACCTCAGAGGCAGAGCCCTGCCTCCTGGCTGGAGCACCAAAAGCTTTTCATCCACACGGCTCAGGATAAAAGGGAGAAAAAGTAGAGGGAATTAGTAGAAGTATGAGGAAAGAAAGAAGGAAAGTAGGGTAGGAAAGAAGGAAGAAAGAAAGAAAGAAGCAAAGAAGGAAAGAAGGCAAGAAGGAAAGAAAGGAGGGAGGGAGGAAGGAAGGAAGGAGGGAAAGAAGGAAAAAAGACAGAAAGAAAGAAGATACAGTAAAAATAAAATAAAGTATAATAAAGTTATTGAATTAAAAAATTCTTATTTAGAAAAAAAAAAAAAGGGACGGATAGAACCTTAGGACAAATGTTGGAAGCAAAGCTATATAGATAAAATCTTACAGAGAAGCATACACATACACCCTCACTAAAAGAGGTAAAGGGGGGAAAATCATAAATCTTGCTGTCAGAGACCACTTCCTCAATTTGGGATGATTCATTGTCTAAAGGAGGGAAGGAAGGAAGGAAAGAAAGAAAGAAGGAACGAAGGTAAAGTATAATAACGTTATTAATATTACAATTGATTATTAAGAAAAAAAATTTTAAAAAAAACATGGACGGATAGAACCCTAGGACAAATGGTGGAAGCAAGACTATACAGACAAGATCTCACACAGAAGCATATACATACACATTCACAAAAAGAGGAATAGGGAAAAAAATCATAGATCTTGCTCCTAAATTCCACTTCCTTAATTTGGGATGATTGGTTGTCTATTCAGGTATTCCACAGATGCAGGGTATATCAAGTTGATTGTGGAGCTTTAATCCACTGCTTCTGAGGCTGCTGGGAGAGATTTCCCTTTCTCGTCTTTGTTCTCACAGCTCACAGGGGCTCAGCTTTGGATTTGGCCCTGCCTCTGCGTGTAGGTCGCTGGAGGGCGTCTCTTTTTTGCTCAGACAGGACGGGGTTAAAGGAGCCGCTGATTCGGGGGGCTCTGGCACACTCAGGCTGGCGGGGAGGGAGGGGCACCAAGTGCGGGGCGGGCCTGCGGAGGCAAAGTCCAGCATGACTTGCACCAGCCTGAGGCCCGCTGTGCGTTCTCCCGGGGAAGTTGTCCCTGGATTCCGGGAACCTGGCAGTGGCGGGCTGCACAGGCTCCGCGGAAGAGGGGTGTGGAGAGTGACCTGTGCTCGCACACAGGCCCCTCGCACACAGCAGCAGCCTTAGCATCTCCCGCCCATCTCTGGGTCCGTGCTTTTAGCCGTGCCTTGCGCCCGTCTCTGGGGTCCGCGCTTTTAGCCGTGGCTCGCGCCCATCTCTGGGGTTCGTGCTTTTAGCCGCGGCTCGCGCCCGTCTCTGGAGTTCCCTCAAGCAGTGTTCTTAAACCCCTCTCCTCATGCACCAGGAAACAAAGAGGGAAGAAAAAGTCTCTTGCCTCTTCGGCAGGTGCAGACTCCTCCCTGGACTCCCTCCCGGCCAGCCGTGGTGCACCAACCCCTTCAGGCTATGTTCAAGCCGCCAACCCCAGTCCTCTCCCTGTGCTCCGTCCGAAACCGAAACCCGAGCCTCAGAGCCTCAGCTCGCAACCACGCCCACCCCGGCGGGTGAGCAGACAAGCCTCTCGGGCTGGTGAGTGCCGGTCGGCACCGATCCTCTGTGCGGGAATCTCCCCGCTTTGCCCTCCGCACCCGTTGCTGTGCACTCCTCCGCGGCTTCGAAGCTCCCCCTTCCGCCTCCCGCAGTCTCCGCCCGCGAAGGGGCTTCCTAGTGTGTGGAAACTTTTCCTCCTTCACAGCTCCCTCCCACTGGTGCAGGTGCCGTCCCTATTCTTTTGTCTCTGTTTTTTCTTTTTTTTCTTTTGCCCTACCCAGGTACGTGGGGAGTTTCTTGCCTTTTGGGAGGTCTGAGGTCTTCTGCCAGCGTTCAGTAGGTGTTCTGTAGGAGTTGTTCCACGTGTAGATGTATTTCTGGTGTATCCATGGGGAGGAAGGTGATCTCCGCGTCCTACTCTTCCGCCATCTTTAAGGTCCCTCTAGTAGTTTTTTGATGGCATTCTTAGGATTTTCTATATATAGTATCATGTAATCCTCAAATAGTGACAGTTTCACTTCTTCCTTTCCAATTTGAATTCCTTTTATTTATTTTCCTTATCAGATTGCTCTAGCAAGAACTTTCATTACTATGTTGAATAAAAGTGACTAGAGCAGGCAATGTTGTCTTATTTCTGATCTTAGAGGAAATGCTTTCAGCTTTCCACTGTTGAGTATCTTAGCTGTGGGCTTGTCGTATATGGCCTGTATCATGCTGAGGTGTGTTCCCTCTTTAGGAAAGTTGTAGTGAGTTTTTATCATGAAAGATTTTGAATTTTATCAAATGCTTTTCCTGCATCTATTGAGATGATCATGTGATTTTTAGCCTTCTTTTTGTTAATGAGGTGTATCACATTGATTTATGGATTTTTAAACTTCCTTCCATCCCTGGGAAAATGGCACTTGATTATGGTGTGTGATCCTTTTACTGCATTGGTGAATTTGGTTTGCTAATCTTTTGTTGAGGATTTTTGCATCTATGTTCATCAGTGATATTGGTCTGTAATTTTCTTTTTTGTGTGATATATTTTTTCTGGTTTTGATATAAGGTTGATCCTGGTCTCAGTAGAATGAGTTCAAAAACACTCCTTCCTCTGCATTTTTTGAGTTAATTTTGTTGGTGGTGTAATATAGGAATCCATTTTTCTTTTTTCAGCATGTGGTTATCCAGTTTTCCCAACACAATATGTTGAAGAGACTAACTTTCGTCATTGAATATTCTTGACTATCTTTTCTCTGTTAGTTGACTGTATATCCAGGAATTTATTTCTGGGATCTCTATTCTGTTCCATTGGTCTATGTGTGTATGTTTATGCCAATATTATACTCTTGATTACTACAGCTTTTAGTACAGTTTGAAATATGGAAGTGTGATACCCATAGATTTATTCTTTCTTAGAATTGTGTTGGTTATATGACCTCTTTTTTTGATATAACACAAATTTTATGATTGCTTTTTTCTATTTCTGTGAAAAAGTCCATTACTATTTTGATAGGGATTACATTGAATATATACATGGCTTGGATAGTACAGATATTTTACCAATATTGATTCTTCCAATCCATGGAACCAAGATGTTTTCTCATTTGTATCTTCTTCTATTTCTTTCATCAAAGTCTTGTACTTTTCATTGTACAGAAATTTCAATTATTTTGTTAAATTTATCATTAAGTATTTAATTGTTTTTGATGATACTGTGAAAGAAACACGTTTTAAAATTTCCTGTGTGACCACCTAGAGGGGTGAGATAGGGAGGGTGGGAGGGATATGCAAGAGGGAGTGGATATGGGGATATATGTATACATATAGCTGATTCACTTTGCTATACAGCAAAAACTAACACATCATAAATAAATTATACTCCAATAAAGATATTAAAAAAATTTCTTTGCAGATGTTTCACTGTTAGTTTATACAAATGTAACTGATTTCTGAATGTTGATTTTATTTCCTGCAACTTTACTGAATTTTGTGATTACTTCCAACATTTTTTTGATTAAGTCTTTGGGAATCCCTGTATATAAAACTACAGCATACATAAATGAAAATTTTACTTTGACTTTCCAACTAAGATGGCTTTTATTTATTTGTCTTTCCTATGTGCTTATATTGAGAGTTCCAAGACTATGTTTAATAAGTGGTGAGAGTGGGCACCCTTGTTTTTTTCCTGACCTTAAAGAAAAAGCTTTTCATTTTTCAGCATTGAGTATGATCTTAGCTGTGAGTTTTGTTGTATATGCCCTGTATGATTCTGGGGAACATTCCTCCTATATTCAATATCTTGTGAGCTTTTACCATGAATGAATGTTGCATTTTGTCACATTCTTTTACTGCATCTATTGAGATATCATAAAATTTTTATCTTTCACTCTATGAATGTGATATACAACAAATATTGATTTGCAAATTTTGAACTGTTCTTCCATTGAAGGCATAAATCTGACTTGGTCATGGTTTATAATCCTTTTAATGCATTCTTGAATTCAGTTAGCTAATATTTTGTGGAGAATTTTTGCATCTACTTTTATCAGAGACATTGATCTACAGTTTTCTTTCCTTGTAGTGTCCTATTCTTGCTTTGGTAACAGGGTGATACTGGTCTTATAAATTGAGTATAGAAGTGTCCCCTACTCTTCATATTTTTGGAAGAGATTGAGATATATCAGTGTTAATTCTTCTTTAAATATTTGGCAGAATTTATCAGTGAAACCATCTAGTCCTGGGGTTTTCTCTGTTTAAATTTTTTTTTGAATACTGATTCAATCTCCTTACTCATTATTGGACTGTTTCAATTTTTCTGTTTCTTTGTGACTCAGTCTTGGTAAGTTATGTTTCTAGGCATTTATCAATTTTTTAGGTTATCTAATTTATTAGCTATTTGTCTTTTCTCTCTCTTTAGATTATCTAGCTAAATGTCAATTTTATTTTCTTTCAAATTAAGAGTTCTTAGTTTCATTGACCTTTTCCATTGTTTTTCTGGTCTATATTTTGTTTATTTCTGTTCTGATTCTTCTTATTTTCTTCCTTCTGGTAACTTTGGGTTTATTTTGTTCTTCTCAGTTTCTTCAAATGTAAGGTTAACCTGTTTATTTGAGATATTTCTATTTTCTAAATATAAGCTTTTATCGTTATAAAGTTTCCTCTCAGAACTTTTGCAGCATCCCATAAGTTTAGGTTATTTTGTGGTTTTAATTTTGCGTTTTGAGATACTTTTTTATTTCCTCTTTGATTTCTTCTTTTACTCATTTTTTATTCATTACTGTATTGTTTAGTTTCCATATACTTGTAAAATTTTCAGCTTTCCTCTTGTTGATTTCTAGTTGATACCATTGTGGTTGGAGAATATACTTGGTATTATTGCAATCTTCCTAAATTTTCCAAAATTTGTTTTTTGTTTTGTTTTACTCTCTATCCTGCAGAAAAATTTGTGTGCACTTAATAAGAATTGGTGTTATACTCTTTTTGAGAGGAATGTTCTATAAAATATCTGTTAGGTCCATTTGGTCTAATATTTGTATGGTTCAAGTCCAAAGTTTCTTGTTTATTTTCTTTCTGGATAAGCTATCCATTGCTGAAAGAAGGTATCCCTTACTATTATTGTATTGTTGTCTAGTTCTCCCTTCAGATATGTCAGCAATTCCTTTATATGACACATATATGACATATGTGTCACTGATGTTGTGTGAGCATATATTTATGATTGTTATAGCTTCTTGATGAATTAACTTGACCCCATTATCATTATCTAATCACATTCTTTGTCTTTTTATTTTCTTTTACCATTTTTAGTTTGTCCATTTTAATTATTTGATGCAAATAGACTTACCCCCACTTTGTTTTGTTTTCCACATTCATGGAATATATTTTTCCAGCCCTTCACTTTGAACCTCTGTGTGCACTTAAATCTAAATTCAGTCTTTTTGTTGTTTGTTATGTTTTGTTTTGTTTTCTTTGAATTCAGTCTTTTGTAGACATCATATAATTGGGTCTTTAAAAAGAAAACCTATCCAGCAATTCTGTGCCTTTTCATTGATTAATTCAATCCACTTGCATATGGAGATATTGTTGATATGTAAGAACTTACTAATGCCATCTTATTTACAGAAACTTTTACAAATTGAAAGTTTGCAGCAACCATGCATGGAGGTAGTCTAATGGAATAATTTGTCAAACAGCATTTGTTCATTTCATGACTGGGTGTCACATTTTGGTATTTCCCAAAATATTACAAACTTTATTATTGTTATATTTGTTTTGGTGATTTGTGAGCAGTGATCTTCGAAGTTTTCATTATAATTGTTTTTTTGTTTTGTATGTTTAAACTAATGTATGTATATATTTATTTTTAGACATAATGCTACTACACACAATAGACTAGAGTATAGTATAAGCATATTTATGTATGCACTGGGAAAACAAAGAACATGTGATTTTCTTTATTGCAGTATTCACTTCAACTTGGTAGTCTGGAACTGAACCCATTATATTTCTGAGTTATGCCTATATAGCTTTCTTTTTGTTTTGTATTTCCATTTCTCTCACCCCTGGTTTCTACATATGTTTGTAAATTGGTAAATTTCTATGTGGATATGTTCTATTTCCTCTATTTTATCATTTATGAATCTACTCAGGGTTATTGCTTTTCTTTTTTATAACATCTTTATTGGAGTATAATTACTTTACAATATTATGTAAGTTTCTTCTGTATAACAAAGTGAATCAGCTTTAGGTATACATATAACCCCATATCCCCTCCCTCTTGTGTCTCCTTCCCACCCTCCCTGTCGACCCCTCTAGGTGGTCACAAAGCACAGAGCTGATCTCCTTGTGCTATGCGGCTGCTTCCCACTAGCTATCTATTTTATATTTGGTAGTATGTATATGGCAATGCCACTCTTTCACTTCGTCCAAGCTTACCCTTCCCCCTCTCCGTACTCTCAAGTCCATTTTCTACATCTGTGCCTTTATTCCTGTCCTGCCTCTAAATCCTTCAGAACCTTTTTCTTTTTTTTAGATTCCATGTATATGTGTCAGCATACTGTATTTGTTTTTTCTTTCTGACTTCACTCTGTATGACAGATTCAACGTCCATCCACCTCACAAAAAATAACTCATTTTCCTTTCTTTTGATGGCTGAGTAATATTCCATTATACCTATGTGCCACATCTTCTTTATCCATTCATTTGTTGAGGAACACTTAGGTTGCTTCAATGTCCTGACTATTGTAAATAGTGCTTCAATGAACATTGTGGTACATGACTATTTTTGAATTATGGTTTTCTCATGATATGTGCCCAGTAGTGAGATTACTGGGTCGTATGTTAGTTCTACTTTTATTTTTTTCATACTGTTCTCCATAGAAGCTGTATCAATTTATATTCCCACTAACAGTGCAAGTGGGTTCCATTTTATCCACACCCCCTCCAGCATTTATTGTTTGTAGATTTTTTGATTATAGCCATTCTGACCGTTGTGAGATGATACCTCATCGTAGTTTTGATTTGCATTTCCCAAATAATTAGTGATGCTGAGCATTCTTTCATTTGTTTGCTGGCAATCTGTATAACTTCTTTGGAGAAATGTCTATTTATAACTTTGGCCCATTTTTAGATTGGGTTGTTTGTTTTTCTGATATTGAGCTGCATGAGCTGTCTGTATATTTTGGAGATTAATCCTTTGTCAGTTGATCCATTTGCAAATATTTCCTCCTATTCTGAGGGTTTTCTTTTCGTCTTGTTTAAGTTTCCCTTTGCTGTGCAAAAGCTTGTAACTTTCATTAGGTCCCATTTGTTTATTTTGCTTTTATTGCCAGTTCTCTAGGAGGTGGGTCAAAAAGATCTTGCTGTGACTCATTTAATAGAGTGTTCTGCCAATGTTTTCCTCTAAGGGTTTTAGAGTGTCTGGACTTACTTTTAGGTCTTTAATCCATAATGAGTGTATTTTTGTGTATCGTGTTAGGGATGTTCTAATTTCCTTCTTTTACATGTAGCTGTTTAGTTTTCCTAGCACCAATTATTGAAGAGGCTGTCTTTTCTCCATTGTTTATTCTTGCCTCCTTTATTGAAGATAAGGTGACCATACATGCATTGGTTTATCTCTGGGCTTTCAATCCGGTTCCTTTGATCGATATTTCTGTTTTTGTGCCAGTACCATACTGTCTTGACAACTGCAGCTTCATACGATAGTCTGAAGTCCAGGATCCTGATTCCTCCAGCTCGTTTTTTTCTTTCTCAAGATTACTCTGGCTATTTGGGGTCTTTTGTGTTTCCATACAAATTGTTTAATTTTGTTCTAGGTCTGTGAAAATGCCATTGGTTCTTTGATAGGGATTGCATTAAATATGGAGATTGCTTTGGGTAGTATAGTCATTTTCATAACGTTGTTTCTTCCAATCCAAGAACATCGTATATCTCTCACGTATATATCATCATGATCTCTTTATATCATCTCTAATTTCTTTTGTAAGTGTCTTATAATATTCTGGATACAGGTCTTTTGTCACCTTGGATAGGTTTATTCCTAAGTATTTTATTCTTTTTGTTGCAATGGTAAATAGGATTGCTTCCTTAAGCTCTGTTTCAGATTTTTCATCATTAGTGTATAGGAATGCAAAAGATTTCTGTGCACTAATTTTATATCCTGCTACTTTACCAAATTCATTCATTCATTAGTTCTAGTAGTTTTCTGGTAGCATCTTTAGGATTCTCTATGTATAGTATCATGTCATCTTCAAACAGTGACAATTTTACTTATTTTCCAATTCAGATCTATTTTATTTCCTTTTCTTCTCTGATTGCTGTGGCTAAAACTTCCAAAACTATGTGTATAATAGTGGTGAGAGTGGGCAACCTTATCTTGTTCCTGATCTTACTGGGAATGTTTCAGTTTTTCACTATTGAGAACAATGTTGGCTGTGAGTTTTTCATATATGTCCTTTATTATGTTGAGGTAATAGACTTCCATACTTTCCAGAGGGTTTTTATCATAAACGGGTGTTGAATTTTGTCAAAAGCTTTTTCTGTACCTATTGAGATTATCATATGGTCTTCTCATTCAATTTGTTAATTTGATGTATCACATTGATTGATTTGTGTATGTTGAAGACTCCTTTCATCCATGGGGTAAACCCCACTTGATCATGTTGTATGATCCTTTTAATGTGCTGTTGGATTCTGTTTGCTAGCATTTTGTTGAGAATTTCTACATGTATGTTCATCAGTGGTATTGGCCTGTAGTTTTCTTTTTTTGTGACATCTTTGTCTGGTTTTGATATCAGGGTGATGGTGGCCTTGTCAAATGACTTTGGGTGTTTTCCTCCCTCTGCTATATTTTGGAAGAGTTTGAGAAGGATAGGTGTTAGCTCTTCTCTAAATGTTTGAGAGAATTTGCCTGTGAAGCCATCTGGTCCTGGGCTTTTGTTTGTTGCAAGACTTTTAATCACAATTTCAATTTCAGTGTTTGAGATTGGTCTGTTTATATTTTCTATTTCTTCCTTGTTCAGTCTCAGAAGGTTGTGCTTTTCTAAACATTTGCCCATTTCTTCCAGGTTGTCCATTTATTGGCATATAGTTGCTTGTAGTAATGTCTCATGATCCTTTGTATTTCTGTGGTGTCAACGGTTATGTCTCCCTTTTCATTCCTAATTCTATTGATTTGAGTCTTCTCTTTTTTTCTTGAAGAGTCTGACTAATGCTTTATCAATTTTGTTTACCTTCTCAAAGGATCAGCTTTTAGTTTACTTGATGTTAGTTATTGTTTCATTAATGTATTTTTCATTTATTTCTGATCAGTTTTTTATGACTTCTTTCCTTCAGCTAACTCTAGGTTATGTTGTTCTTTTTTCTCTAATTGCTTTATGTGTAAGGTTAGGTTGTTTATTTCAGATTTTTCTTGTTTCTTGAGGTAGGATTGCATTGCTATAAACTTCCCTCTTAGCGCTGCTTTTCTGTATCACATAGGTTTTTGTTGGTCGTGTTTTCATTGCCATTTAGTTCTAGGTATTTTTTGATTTCCTCTTTGAAATCATCAGTGATCTCTTAATTATCTATCAGTGTATTGTTTAGCCTCCATGTGTTTGTATTTTTTTACTTTTTTTTCCTATAATTGTTATATAGTCTCATAGCATTGTGGTCAGGAAAAATACTTGACATGATTTCAATTTTTTTCATTTGCCAAGGCTTGAGTTGTCACCCAAGATATGATCTATCCTGGAGAATATTCCATGAGCACTTGAGAAGAAAATGTATTCTGTTGTTTTTCGATGGAATGTCCTGTAAGTATCAATTAAGTCTACCTGGTCTTATGTGTCATTTAAAGCTTGTGTTTCCTTATTTATATTCATTTTGGATGATCTGCCCATTGGTGAAAGTGGCGTGTTAAAGTTCCCTATTATTATTGTGTTACTGTCAATTTCCCCTTTTATGGCTGTTAGCATTTGTCTTATGAATTGAGGTGCTCCTATGTTGGGTGTATAAATATTTACAATTGTTATATCTTCTTATTGGATTTATCCCTTGATCATTATTTAGTGTCCTTCTTTGGCTCTTGTAATAGTCTTCATTTTAAAGTCTATTTTTTCTGCTATGAGAATTGCTACTCCAACTTTCTTTTGATTTCCATTCACATTGAATATCTTTTTCCATCCCCTCACTTTCAGTCTGTTTGTGTCCTTGGTCTGAAATGTGTCTCTTGTAGACAGCATAAATACTGATCTTGTTTCTGTATCCAAGCAGATAGTCTATGTCTTTTGCTTCGAGCATTTAATCCATTTACATTTAAGGTAATTATTGATATGTATGTTCCTATTACCATTTTCTTAATTGTTTTGGGTTGGTTATTGTAGATCTTTTCCTCCTCTTGTGTTTCCTGCCTAGAGAAGTTCCTTTAGCATTCGTTGTAAAGCTGGTTTGCTGGTGCTGAATTCTCATACCTTTTTATTTTCTGTAAAGGTTTTGATTTCTCTGTCAAATCTGAATGATATCCTTGCTGGGTAGAGTAATTTTGGTTGTACATTTTTCCCTTTCATCACTGTAAATATGTCCTGCCACTCCCTTGTGGCTTGCCATGTTTCTGCTGAAAGATCAGCTGTTTACCTTATAGGGATTCCTTTGTATGTCTTTTGTTGCTTTTCCCTTGCTGCTTTTAAATTTTTTTCTTTGTATTTAATTTTTGATAGTTTGATTAATATATGTCTTGGATTTATTCTGTATGCAACTCTCCATGCTTCGTGGTCTTTATTGACTATTTCCTTTCCAAATCAGGGACCTTTTCAACCATAATCTCTTCAAATATTTTCTCAGTCCCTTTCTTCTTCTCGTCTTCTTCTGGGACCCCTATAATTCGAATGTTGATGCGTTTAATGTCGTCTCAGAGGTCTCTGAGGCTGTCCTCAATTCTTTTCATTTTCTTTCTTTATTCTGCTCTGTGGTAGCTATTTCCACTATTGTATATTCCAGGTCACTTCTCCATTCTTCTGCTTCAGTTATTCTGCTATTGATTCCTTCTAGAGAATTTTTAATTTCATTTAATGTGTTGTTCATCATTTTTTTTTTGCTCTTTCCTTGTTCTAGGTCCTTGTTAAACATTTCTTTTATTTTCTATATTCTATTTCCAAGATACTGGATCATCTTTACTATCATTACTCTGAATTCTTTTTCAGGTAGACTGCCTATTTTCTCTACACTTGTTTGTTCTGGTGGGTTTTATCTTGTTCCTTCATCTGTTGTGTATTTCTCTGTCTTCTCATTTTCCTTAACTTACTGTGTTAGGGGTCTCCTTTTCACAGGCTGCAGGTTTATAGTTCCCATTGTTTTTCGTGTCTGTCCCCAGTGGGTAAGGTTTGTTTAGTGGGCTTCCTCATGGAGGGTAATGGCTCCTGTGTTCTGGTGGATGTGGCTTGATCTTGTCTTTCTCCTGCTCAGGACTATGTCTGATGGTGTATTGTGGGGTGTCTGTGAACTTAGTATGAGTTTAGGCCACCTCTCTGCTAATGGGTTGTGTTCTGTTCCTGTTCCCTTAGTTGTTTAGCATGGTGTGTCCATCACTGGAGCTTGCTAGTCATTGAGAGGAGCTGGATCTTAGCATTGAGACAGAGGTCTCTGGAAGACCTCTTACTGATTGATATTACATGGGCCTAGGAGCTCAGTAGTGCACCAATGTCTTGAACGTGGCTCTTCCACTGCAGAGGCTCAGGCCTGACACCCAGCCAGAGGACCAAGACCCTGTCAGCCACATGGTTTGCTACAGCACCAGGTAAACAGGTCTCTGAGGCTGGGGAGGACACAACCTCTGGGTTATTGCTTTTGAGTTAACATGTGGCCTACATAAAACACATCATAGGTCAAATAGTCTATTTTAAGCTGATAACAACATAGCTTCCATTACAGAAAACACTATACCCATTTACTCCCCCTTTTATATTTTGATGTAACAATTAAGCTCTTTCTATATTGTGTATTTGTTAATAAATTATAGTAGCTATTGTTATCTTTAACACTCTTTTTCTTTAACCTTTATACTGTATCTAATTTATTAACACAATTGGATTACTGATATAGATTTATGTCTGTCCACCAAGAAATAATTAAAAGGCTTAATAAAATGCAAAAAAAAAAAAACCCCACAATTTGAAGAGAGTAAACATCAGAATCAGACATGGTAGTGATGTTTGGAATTGAGATTCCAATTATAATCTTAAGAACTCTAACAGTTATATAGACAGCATGCAGAAACAATGGGCAACATAAGTAGAGCAAGGGAAGTCCCTTAAAAAACATTAAAGAAATGCTAGTAATTAAAAAGAAACACTGAAATGAAGAGTTTCTTTGATGGGAATATTAGTAGACTCGACACAGCTGAGGAAAGAATCTCTGAGCTGGAATATGTATTAAGAGAATCTTCAAAATAGTAAAGTAAAGAGAACAAAGACTGATAAAACAGAACAGTCTCTCCATGGACTGTGTAACTACTACACGAGGTGTAACACACATGTATTGGCATACTGGAAGGAGAAGAAGCAGAGAAAGAAAGCAGAATAAATATTTGAAACAATAATGACCTAGAAGTTCCCAATGTTAATGTTAGACACCAAATTACAGATCCAGGAAGCTCAGATAGCAGTAAACAGAATGAATCCCTCCCTCCCGAAATTACCTGTACCTAGGTGTATTATCTTTAAATTACAGAAAATAAAAGATAAATAAATAATGCTGAAGTAAGCCAGAGGTGGGAATATAAAATCACCTTACCCGTAGAGGAATAAAGACAAGAATTCCATCCAACTTCTCCTCAGAAACCATGCAAGCAAGAAGAAACAGGAGTAAAATATTT
Source organism: Globicephala melas (assembly GCF_963455315.2). NCBI lineage: Eukaryota > Metazoa > Chordata > Mammalia > Artiodactyla > Delphinidae > Globicephala > Globicephala melas. Next base: position 60,245,883 of record NC_083335.1, read on the forward strand.
TATATGTTGAGAGAGAAAAAAATACACACCAACCTATAAATCTGTACCTTATGAAATTATCCATCAATAGTAAAGGAAGAATAAAGAATTTTTCAGGCAAACAGAAATTGAGGGGTTTTGTTGCTATTTGACCTTCTTTGTAAGAAATGTTGAAAGAAATTATTTAGATAGAAGAAAAATAATATAGTTCATAAACGTGGATTTACATGAAAAAAAGAACATTAAGGAAGGGATAAATTAAGGTAAAATAAAAGCTTTAAATATTCTAATTCTTCTTTAGAAACTTTTCTTGGGGTATAATTGATTTACAATGTTGTGTTAGTTTCAGATATACAGCAAAGTGAATCTGTTATGCAAATACATATATACACTCTTTTTAGATTCTTTCCAATATATGCTATTACAGAATATAGAATATAGTTCCCTGTGTTATACAGTAGGTCCTTATTAGTTATCTATTTTATATATACTAGTGTGTAGTTGTCAATCCCAATCTTCCAATTTATCCCTCCCCACCAAACCCCCAATAACCATAAGTTCATTTCTATACCTGTTATCCCTAATTTGGTTTTGTAGGTAAGTTCATTTGTAGCCTTTTTTTAGATTCCATATGTAAGCAATATTACATGATATTCATCTTTCTTTGTCTGACTTACTTCATTCAGTATGAAGATCTCTAGGTCCATCCATGTTGATACAAATGGCATTATTTAGTTCTTTTTTATAGATGAGCAATATTCCATTGTATATATGTACCACACCTTCTTTATTCATTCCTCTCTTGATGGACATTTAGGTTTTTTTCTATGTCCTGGCTATTGCGAATAGTGCTGCAATGAACATTTTGGTTCATGTATCTTTTCAAATTATGTTTTTCTCCAGATATATGTCCAGGAGTGGAATTTTTGGATCATATGGTAGCTCTGTTTTCATTTTTAAGGAACCTCCATACTGTTTTCATAGTGATGGCTCTAGAAGTTTGCATTCCCACAAACAGTGGAGGAATGTCCCCTTTTCTCCACACAATCTCCAGCATTTATTGTTTGTATATTTTTTGATGATGGCCATTCTGACGGTCTTGTGATATCTAATTGTAGGTTTGATTTACATTTCTCTAATTATTTGTGATGTTGTGCATCTTTTCACATGCTTTAACCATCTGTATGTGTTCTTTGGAGAAATGTCTATTTAGATCTTCTGCCCACTTTTTATTGTGTTGTTTGCTTTTTTTTATATTGACCTGCATGAGCTGTTTGTATATTTTGCAGACTAATCCGTTGTCAGTGGCTTCATTTGCAAATATTTTCTCCCATTTTGAGGGTTGTCTTTTCATCTGGTCTGTGGTTTCCTTTGCTGTGCACATCTTTTAAGTTTAATTAAGTCCCATTTGTTTATTTTTGTTTTAATTTTCATTACTCTAAGAGGTGGATCAATAAAGATCTTCCTGTGATTTATGTCAGAGAGTGTCCTCCATATGTTTTCCTCTAAAAGTTTTATAGTATCCAGCCTTATATTTAGGTCTCTAATTCATTTTCAGTTTATTTTGTGTATGGCGCTTTGGTGTGTTCTGTTTTCATTCTTTTACATGTAGCTGTCCAGTTTTCCCAGCACCACTTATTGAAGAGACTGTCTTTTCTCCATTGTATATCTTGCCTCCTTTGTCATATATTAGGTGACTATACTTACGTGGGTTTATCTATGGACTTTCTATTCCATTCCATTGATCTATATTTCTGCTTTTGTGCCAGTGCCATACTGTTTTGATGTCAGTAGCTTTTTAGTATTGTCCAAAGTCACGGAACCTGATTCCTGCAGGTCGATTTTCCTTTCTCAAGATTGCTTTGGCTATTCAATGTCTTTCATGTTTCCATAAAAGTTGTAAAAAACTTTTGTTCTATTTCTGTGAAAAATACCATTGGTAATCTAATAGGGATTGCATTGAATCTGTAGATTGCTTTGAGTAGTATAGTCATTTTCAAAATATTGATTCTTCCAATCCAAGAACATTGTATATCTCTCCATCTATTTGTGTCATCTTTTATTTCTTTCATCAGCATCTTATAGTTTTCTGTGTACTGCTTTTTGCCTCCTTACGTAGGTGTATTCCTAGGTATTTATTATTTTTCATGCAATAGTAAATGGTATCATTTCCGTAATCTTCCTTTCTGATCTTTTGTTGCTAGTATGTAGGAATGCAAGGGATTTCTGTATGTTGATTTTGTATCCTGTAATTTTACCATATTCATTGATGAGCTCTAGTAATTTTCTGGTAGCATCTTTAGGATTTTCTATGTATTGTATCATGTCATCTGCAAACACAAACATTTTACAACTTCTTTTCCAATTTGGATACCTCTTTTTTTTTTCTTCTCCAATAGTTGTGGCTATGACTTCCAAAACTATGCTGGATAAAAGTGGCAATAGTGGACACCTTTGTCTTTTCCTGATCTTAGAGGAAATACTTTCAGCTTTTCACCATTGAGTATGTTAGCTATAGGTTTCTCATACATGGCCTTCGTTATGTTGAGGAAGAATTTCTCTAAACTCACTTTCTGGAGAGTTATTTTTCATAAATCAGTTTTGAAATTTGTCAAAAGTTTTTCTGCATCTATTGAGATAATCATTCTTTTATATTTTTCAGTTTGTTAATGTGGTGTATAACATTTATTGAATTCTGTATATTGAAGATTCCTTGCATCACTGGGATAAATCCCACTTGATCAAGCTGTATGATGTTTCTAATATGTTGCTAATTTCGGTTTGTTAGTATTTTGTTGCAAATTTTTGCGTCTATGTTCATCAGTGATATTGGCCTGTAATATTCTTTTTTTGTGTGATATCTTTGTCTTTTTTTTTTTTTTTTTTTGTATCAGGGTGATGGTGGCCTCAGAGAATGAGCTTGGGAATATCCCTTCTTCTGCAATTTTTTGGAATACTTTCCGAAGAATATGTGTTATCTTTTCTCTAAATGTTTGATAGAATTCGCCTGTGAAGCCATCTAGTCCTGGACTTTTGCTTGTTGCAAGTTTTTAAATCTCTGTTTCAGTTTCAGTACTTGTGAATGATATGTTCATATTTTCTGTATTTTTTCTGGTATCATCTTGGAAAATGGTACCTTTCTACGAATTTGTCCATTTCTTCTATGTTCTCCATTTTTCAGCATATAGTTGTTTGTAGTAGTCTTTTATGATATTTTATATTTCTGTGTTTTCCATTGTAACTTGTTTCTAATTTCTATTTTTTTTAATTTGAACTCTGTCCCTCTTTTTTTGATGAGTCTGGCTAAAGTTTTATCAGTTTTGTTTATCTTCTCAAAGAACCAGCTTTTAGTTTCATTGATTTTTGCTATTGCTTTCTTCATCTCTATTTCAGTTATTTCTGCTCTGATCTCTATGATTTCCTTCCTTCTACTCTTTTTGGGCTTTGTTCATTCTTCTTTCTCTAGTTGCTTTAGGTGTACAGTTATGTTGTTTGAGATATTTCTTGTTTCCTGAGGTAAGATTTTATTGCTAAAAATTTCCTTCTTAGAACTGATTTTGCTGTGTCCCAAAGGACTTGGACCATTATGTTTTCATTGTCATTTGTCTCTAGGTCTTTATTTATGTCCTCTTTTATTTCTTCAGTAATTCATTGGTGGTTTAGCAACATATTGTTTAGCCTTTATTTTATTTTATTTTATTTGTCTGCACCACGCAGCTTGTGGAATCCTAATTCCCCTATCAGGTAATGAATGCATGCCCGCATTATTGAAAGTGAGGAATCCTAACCACTGCACCTCCAAGGATTTCCCTTCTTTGTGTTTTTCTTTTTCTGTAGTTGATTTCTAATCCCATGCCATTGTGGTCGGAAAAAATGCTTGATATGATTTCACTTTTCATAAATTTACTGCAGCTTAATTTGTGGTCCAAATTAACAAAAATCAGTAGTCATGAGAGGAGGAGAGTACAAATGCAGAATACTGGAAATGAATTTGAAATTAAGAATTCAGCAACTTGAAACAATCTTGTATATATTGTGACTGCTATATCAAAACCTCATGGTTTTGCTATCAGGGTGATGCTAGCCTTGTAGAATGAGCCCAGGTGTGTTACTTCCTATGCAATTTTTTAAAAGAGTTTCAGAAGTGTAGGTGTTAACCCTTCTCTATATATGTGATAGAATTTGCCTATAAAGCCATCTTGTCCTGGACTTTAGTTTGTTGGAATACTTTTAATCAATGTTATAATTTCAGTACTTGTGATTGGTCTCTTCATAAATTCTATTTCTTCCTTGTTCATTCTTGGGAGGTTGTATCTTTCTAATAATTTGTCCATTCCTTCTAATTTGTCCATTTTATTGGTGTACAGTTGCTTGTAGTAATCTCTTATGGTCCTTTGTATTTCTGTGGTGTCCGTTTTAACTTCTCCATTTTCATTTCTAATTTTATTGATTTGAATCCTCTCCCCTTTTTTCATGGTGAGCCTGGTTAAAGGTTTATCAATTTCGGTTATCTTCTCAAAGAACCAGCTTTAATTTAATTGATCTTTGCTAGTGTTTTCTTCATCTCTATTTCATTTATTTCTGCTCTGCTCATTACAATTGTTATATCTTCTTCTTGGATTGATCCTTTGATCATTATTTTTTGTCCTTTGTCTCTTGCAACATTCTTTATTTTGATGTCTATTTTGTGTGATATGAGTATTGCAACCCCAGCTTTCTTTTGATTTCCGTTTGCATGGAATACCTTTTTCCATCCCCTCACCCTCAGTCTGTATGTGTCCCTAGATCTGAATTGTGTCTCTTGTAGACCAGATATATGTGGGTCTTGTTTTTGTATCCATTCAGCCAGTCTCTATCTTTTGCTTGGAGCATTTAATCCATTTACATTGAAAGTAATTATGAAAATGAATGCTCTTATTGCCATTTTGTTAATTGTTTCCAATTTGTTTTTGAGGGTCTTTTGTCTTCCCTTCATCATTTGTTCCTTTCTCTTGTGATTTTATAACTATATTTAGTGATGTGTTTGGATTGCTTTTTCATTTGTGTGTGTGTATCTATTGTGTGTGTAGATTTTTTGGTTTGCAGTTCCCATGAGGTTTTGGTATAGCAGTCTCTATATATATGCGATTATTCAACTTGCTGATCTCTTGATTTCAAATGCATTTCCAATATTCTGCATTTGTACTTTCCTCTTCACATGATTGCTGGTTTTGATACCATATTTGTGTGGGGATAATTTCCTACCTTTACTTTATGTTTCTCTTTACTGTTGAGCTTCCCAGTTTGTAATTTTTTTGATTCTAGTTTTGGCCTCCTATTTTCCACATACAGAAGTTCCTTTAGGATTTGTTGTAACACTCATTTGATGGTGCAATATTCTCTTAGCTTTTTCTCGTCCATAAAACTTTGGATTTCTCCATTGAATCTGAATGAGAGCCTTGCCAGGTACAGTATTATTGGTTGTAGGTTTTTCCCTTTCATCAGTTTAAATATATAATGCCACTCCATTCTGGCCTGCAGAGTTTGTACTGAAAAAATCAACTGATAACCTTATTGAGGTTCCCTTGTGTGTTATTTGTTGCTTTTCTCCTGTTACTTTTAATATTTTATCGTTGTCTTTGTTTTTCAGTTTGATTAACATGTGGCTTGGTGTGTTCCTCCAAGGGTTTATGTTGTATTGGACTGTCTACACTTCCTGAAATTGAATGAATGTTTCCTTTCTCATGTTAGAGAAGTTTCTGCCTATAATCTCTTCAAATATTTTCTCAGGACCGTTCTGTCTCTGTTCTCCTTTTGCAACCCTTATAATGAGAAAATTGTTGCACTTAATGCTGTGCTAGATGTCTCTGAGACTCTCCTCATTCCTTTTCATTCTTTTTTTCTTTTATTCTGTTCCCTGGCAGTGATTACCGCCATTCTGTCTTCAGCTCACTTACTCATTCTTCTGCCGCAGTTATTCTGCTATTGATTCCTTCTATTGTATGTTTCATTCCACTTATTGTGTTGTTCATCTTTGCTTGTTTTCTCTTTAACTCTTCTAGCTCTTCGTTAAACATCTCATGCAACTCTCTGTCTGTGCTTCCATTCCAAAGTTAGTTCCTGCTAACTTTGGAACTAACTAACTTTTCCATTCCAAAGTTAGTTCCTGCTTTATAACAAAGTGAATCAATTATACATATACTTATGTTCCCATATCTCTTCCCTCTTGTACCTACTCCCTCGCGACCTCAATATCTCACCCCTCTAGATGGTCACAAAGCACCGAGCTGATCTCCCCGTGCTATGAGGCTTCTTCCCACGAGCTATCTATTTTACGTTTGGTAGTATATATATGTCTATGCCACTCTCTCACTTTGTTACAGCTTATCCTGCCCCCTCCCCATATCCTCAAGTCCATTCCCTAGTAGGTCTGTGTCTTTATTCCCATCTTACCCCTAGGTTCTTCATGATATATATATTTTTCTTAGATTCCATATATATGTAATAGCATATGGTATTTGTCTTTCATATTCTGACTTACTTCACTCTGTATGACAGACTCTAGGTCCATCCACCTCATTACAAATAACTCAATTTCATTTCTTTTTAAGGCTGAGTAATATTCCATTGTATATATTTGCCATATTTTATTTACCCATTCATCTGATGTTGGACACGTAGGTGGCTTCCATGTCCTGGCTACTGTAAATAGAGCTGCAATGAACATTGTGGTACATGACTCTTTTTGAATTATGGTTTTCTCAGGATATATGTCCAGTAGTGGGATTGCGGGTAATATGGTAGTGCTATTTGTAGTTTTTGAAGGCATCTCCATACTGTTCTCCATAGTGGCTGTACCAATTCACATTCCCACCAGCAGTGCAAGTGTTCCCTTTTCTCCACACCCACTCAGGGATTTATTGTTTCTGTATTTTTTGATAATGGCTATTCTGACTGGTGTGAGATGATATCTCATTGCAGTTTTGATTTGAATTTCTCTAATTATTAGTGATGTTGAGCATTCTTTCATGTGTTTGTTGGCAGTCTGTATATCTTCTTTGGAGAAATGTCTACTTAGGTCTTCTGCCCATTTTTTGATTGGGTTGTTTTTCTTTTGTTATTGAGCTGCATGAGTTGCTTGTAAATTTTGGAGATTAATCCTTTGTCAGTTGCTTCATTTGCAAATATTTTCTCCTATTCTGAGGGTTGTCTTTTGGTCTTGTTTATGGTTTCCTTTGCTGTGCAAAAGCTTTGAAGTTTCATTAGGTCCCATTTGTTTCTTTTTGTTTTTATTTCCATTTCTCTATGACGTGGGTCAAAAAGGATCTTGCTGTGATTGATGTCATAGAGTGTTCTGCCTATGTTTTCCTCTAAGAGTTTGATAGTTTCTGGCCTTAGATTTAGGTCTTTAATCCATTTTGAGCTTATTTTTGTATATGGTGTTAGGGAGTGATCTAATCTCATACTTTTACATGTACCTGTCCAGTTTTCCCAGCACCACTTATTGAAGAGGCTGTCCTTTCTCCACTGTACATTCCTGCCTCCTTTATCAAAGATAAGGTGACCATATGTGCATGGGTTTATCTCTGGTCTTTCTATCCTGTTCCATCGATCTATCTTTCTGTTTTTGTGCCAGTACCGTACTCTCTTGATTACTGTAACTTTGTAGTATAGTCTGAAGTCAGGGAGCCTGATTCCTGCAGCTCCGATTTTCATTCTCAAGATTGCTTTGGCTATTCGGGGTCTTTTGTGTTTGCATGCAAATTGTGAAATTTTTTGTACTAGTCTGTAAAAACTGCCAGTGGTAGTTAGATAGGGATTGCATTGAATCTGTAGATTGCTTTGGGTAGTAGAGTCATTTTCACAATGTTGATTCTTCCAATCCAAGAAAATGGTATATCTCTCCATCTATTTGTAACACCTTTAATTTCTTTCATCAGTGTTTTATAATTTTCTGCATACAGGTCTTTTGTCTCTTTATGTACGTTTATTCCTAGATATTTTATTCTATATGTTGCAGTGGTAAATGGGAGTGTTTTCTTAATTTCACTTTCAGGTTTTTCATCATTAGTGTATAGGAAAGCCAGAGATTTCTGTGCATTACTTCTGTATCCTGCTACTTTAAGAAATTCATGGATTAGCTCTAGTAGTTTTCTGGTAGCATCTTTAGGATACTCTATGTATAGTATCATGTCATCTGCAAACAGTGACAGCTTTACTTCTTCTTTTCCAATTTGGATTCCTTTTATTTCCTTTTCTTCTCTGATTGTTGTGGCTAATACTTCCAAAACTATGTTGAATAAGAGTGATGAGAGTGGGAAACCTTGTCTTTTTCCTGATCTTAGTGGAAATTGTTTCAGTTTTTCATCATTCAGCACAATGTTAGTTGCGGGTTTTTCATATATGGCCTTTATTATGTTGAGGAAAGTTCCCTCTATGCCTACTTTCTGCAGGGTTTCTATCATAAATGGGTGTTGAATTTTTCTAAACATTTCTCAGCATGTATTGAGATGATCATATGTTTTTTCTCCTTCAATTTCTTAATATGGTGTATAACGTTGATTGATTTGCATATATTGATGAATCCTTGCATTCCTGAAATAAACCCCACTTGATTATGGTGTATGATCCTATTAATGTGCTGTTGGATTCTGTTTGCTAGTATTTTATTGAGGATTTTTGCTTCTATGTTCATCAGTGATATTGGCCTGTAGTTTTCTTTCTTTGTGACATCCTTGTCTGGTTTTTGAATCAGGGTGATGGTGGCCTCCTAGAATGCGTTTGGTAGTGTTTGTCCCTCTGCAATATTTTGGCAGAAGTTGAGAAGGATAGGTATTAGCTCTTCTCTAAATGTTTGATAGATTTCACCAGTGAAGCCACCTGCTCCTGGGCTTTTGATTGTTGCAAGAGTTTTAATCACAGCTTCAAATTCAGTCCTTGTGATTGTTCTGTTCATATTTTCTATTTCTTCCTGATTCAGTCTTGGCAGGTTGTGCATTTCTAAGAATTTGTCCATTTCTTCCACGTTGTCCATTTTATTGGCATGGAGTTGCTTGTAGTAATGTCTCATGATCTTTTGTATTTCTGCAGTGTCAGTTGTTATTTCTCCTTTATCATTTCTAATTCTATTGATTTGAGTCTTCTCCCTTTTTTTCCTGATGAATCTGGCTAATAGTTTATCAATTTTATTTATCTTCTCAAATAACCAGCTTTTAATTTTATTGATCTTTGCTATTGTTTCCTTCATTTATTTTTCATTTTTTTCTGATCTGGTCTTTATGATTTCTTTCCTTCTACTAACTTTGGGGCTTTCTTGTTCTTCTTTCTCTAATTACTTTAGGTGCAAGGTTAGGTTGTTTATTGTAGATGTTTCCTGTTTCTTAAGGTAGGGTTGTATTGCTATAAACTTCCCCCTTAGAACTGCTTTTGCTGCATCCCATAAGTTTTGGGTCGTCGTGTCTCCATTGTCATTTGGTTCTAGGTATTTATTGACTTCCTCTTTGATTTCTTCAGTGATCACTTCGTTATTAAGTAGTGTATTGTTTAGCCTCCATGTGTTTGTATTTTTTCCAGATCTTTTCTTGTAATTGGTATCTAGTCTCATAGTGTTGTTGTCTGAAAAGATACTTGATACAATATCAATTTTCTTAAATTTACCAAAGCTTGATTTGTGACCCAAGATATGATCTATCTAGGATAATGTTCCATGAGCACTTGAGAAAAATGTGTGTTCTTTTGTTTTTGGATAGAATGTACTATAGTTATTAATTAAATCCATATTTTTAATGTTTCATTTATAGCTTGTGTTTCATTATTTATTTTCATTTTCGATGGTCTGTCCATTGGTGAAAGTGGGTTGTTAAAGTGCCCTACTCTGTATGTGTTACTGTTGATTTCCCCTTTTATGGCTCTTAGTATTTGACTTATGTATTGACGTGTTCCTATGCTGGGTGCATAAATATTTACAATTGTTATATCTTCTTCTTGGATCGATCCCTTGATCATTATGTAGTGTCCTTCTTTGTCTCTTGTAATAGTCTTTATTTTGAAGTCTATTTTGTCTGATATGAGAATTGCTACTCTAGCTGTCTTTTGATTTCCATTTGCATGGAATATCTTTTTCCATCCCCTTACTTTCAGTCTGTATGTGTCCCTAGGTCTGAAGTGGGTCTCTTGTAGACAGCATATATATGGGTCTTGTTTTTGTATTCATTCAGCCAGTCTGTGTCTTTTCGTGGGAGCATTTAATCCATTTACATTTAAGGTAATTATCGATATGTATGTTCCCATTCCCATTTTCTTAATTGTTTTGGGTTTGTTTTTGTAGGTCTTCTCCTTCTCTTGTGTTTCTTGACTAGAGAAGTTCCTTTAGCATTTGCTGTAAAGCTGGTTTAGTGGTGCTGAACTCTCTCAGCTTTTGCTTGTCTGTAAAGGTTTTAATTTCTCCATCAAATCTGAATGAGATCCTTGCTGGGTAGTGTAATCTTGGTTGTAGGTTTTTCTCCTTCATCACTTTAAATATGTCCTGCCATTCTCTTCTGGCTTGCAGAGTTTCTGTTGAGAGTTCAGCTGTTAACCTTATAGTGATTCCCTTGTGTGTTTTTTGTTGTTTTTCCCTTGCTGCTTTTAATATTTTTTCTTTGTATTTAATTTTTGACAGTTTGATTAATATGTGTCTTGGCATGGTTCTCCATGGATTTATCTTGTATGGTACTCTCTGTGCTTCCTAGACTTGATTAACTATTTCCTTTCCCATATTAGGGAAGTTTTCAACTATAATCTCTTCAAATATTTTCTCAGTCCCTTTCTTTTTCTCCTCTTCTTCTGGGACCCCTGTAATTCAAATGTTGGTACGTTTACTGTTGACCCAGATGTCTCTGACACTGTCCTCAGTTCTTTTCATTTTTTTTCTTTATTCTGCTCTGTAGTAGTTATTTCCACTATTTTATCTTCCAGGTCACTTTTCCGTTCTTGTGCCTCAGTTATTCTGCTATTTATCCCTTCTCGAGTAGTTTTCATTTCATTTATTGTGTTGTTCATCATTGTTTGTTTCCTCTTTACTTCATTTAGGTCCTTCTTAAATGTTTCTTGCATTTTCTCTATTCTATTTCCAAGATTTTGTATTGTCTTTGCTATCATTCTGAATTCTTTTTCAGGTAGACTGCCTATTTCCTCTTCATTTGCTAGGCCTGGTGGCTTTTTATCTTGCTCTTTCATCTCCTGTGTGTTTTTCTGTCTTCTCATTTTGCTTTTCTTACTGTGTTTGGGGTCTCCTTTTTGCAGGCTACAGGTTCATAGTTCCCATTGCTTTTGGTGTCTGTCCCCGGTGGCTAATGTTGGTTCAGTGGGTTGTGTAGGCTTCCTGGTGCAGGGGACTAGTTCCTGTGTTCTGGTGGATGAGGCTGTATATTGTCTTTCTGATGGGCAGGTCCACGTCTGGTGGTATGTTTTGGGATGTCTGTGGACTTATTATGATTTTAGGCAGACTCTTTGCTAATGGGTGGGATTTTGTTCCTGTCTTGTTAGTTGTTTGGCATAGGGTGTCCAGCACTGTAGGTTGCTGGTCATTGAGTGAAGCTGGGTGTTGGTGTTGAGATGGAGATCTCTGGGAGATTTTTCCCATTTGATATTATGTGGAGCTGGGAGGTCTCTTTTTGTCCAGTGTCCTGAAATTGGCTCTCCCACTCAGAGGCACAGCATTGACTCCTGGCTGGAGCACCAAAAGCTTTTCATCCACACGGCTCAGGATAAAAGGGAGAAAAGCTGGAAAGAAAGATGATAAAATAAAATAAAGTAAGATAAAGTAAAATAAATTTATTAAAATAAAAAATTATTATTAATAAAAAAAAATTAATGTAAAAAAATAAAACAACAACCAAAAACGGATGGACAGAACCTTAGGACAGATGGTGAAAGCAAAGCTATACAGACACAATCTCACACAGAAGTATACTCATACACACTCACAAAAAAGAGAAAAAGGGGAAAAATAATCTTGCTCTCAAAGTCCTCCTCCTCAATTTGGTTTGATTCATTGTCTATTCAGGTATTCCACCAACGCAGGGTACATCAAGTTGATTGAGGAGATTTAATCCACTACTCCTGAGGCTGCTGGCAGAAATTTCCCTTTCTCTTCTTTGTTCGCAAAGCTCTGGGGGCTCAGCTTTGGATTTGGCCCCACCTCTGTGTGTAGGTTGCTGGATGGCATCTCTCCTTCACTCAGATAGGACAGGTTTAACAGAGCCGCTGATTCAGGGGCTCTGGCTCACTCAGTTCAGGGAAAGGGAGGGGCATGGTGTGTGGGGCGTGCCTGCAGTGGCAGAGGCCAGTGGGACTTTGCACCAGACTGTGGTGCACCGTGCATTCTCCTAGAGAAGTTGTCCCTACGTCACGGGACCCTGGCAGTGGCAGGCTGCATAGGCTCTCGGGTGAGGAGGTATAGATAGTGACCTGTGATCGCACACAGGCCTCTTGCTGGTGGCAGCAGTGGCCTTAGCATCTCATGCCCATCTCTGGAGTCCGTGCTGTTAGCCGTAGCTCGTACCCATCTCTGGAGCTTCTTTAAGCAGCATTCTTAATCTCCTCTCCTCACGCACCAGGAATCAAAGAGGGAAGAAAAAGTCTCTTGCCTCTTTGGCATGTTCAGACTTTTCCCCGGACTCCCTCCCGGCTAGCCGTGGTGTAGTAACGCCTTCAGGCTGTGTTCATGCTGCCAGGCCAGTCCTCTCCCTGTGATCCAACTGAAACCCGAGGCTGAGCTCCCAGCCCTTGCCCACCACGGTGGTTGAGCAGACAATCTTCTTGGGCTGGTGAGTGCCGGTTGGCACCGATCTTCTGTGCGGAAATCTCTCCGCTTTGCCCTCCACACCCCTGTTGCTGTGCTCTCTCCTCCATGGTTCTGAACCTTCCCCCCTCCTCCACCTTCAGTCTCTGCCCACGAGGGGGCTTCCTAGTGTGTGGAAACCTTTCCTCCTTCACGGCTCCCTCCCACTTGTGCAGGTCCCGTCCCTATTCTTTTGTCTCTGTTTATTCTTTTTTTTTTTTTTTGCCCTACCCAGTTTCATGGGGGATTTCTTGCCTTTTTGGGAGGTCTGAGGTCTTCTGCTGGTGTTTGGTGGGTGTTCTGTAGGAGTTGTTCCACATGTACATGTATTTCTGATGTATCTGTGGAGGGGAAGGTGATCTCCACGTCTTACTCTTCTGCCATCTTCCCCCTCTCTGTGCTTCCATTCTTTTTCCATGATATTGGATCATCTTTACTATCATTACTCCATACTCTTTTTCAGGTAGCTTGCCTATATCCTCTTCATTTAGTTGTTCTTGTGGGTTTTTATCTTGTTCCTATGTCTGAAACATATTTCTCTGCCATGTTATTTTGTCTAACTTTCTGTGTTAGTGGAGTCCTTTCTGCTGGCTGGAGGACTGTAGTTTCTCTTGCTTCTGGTGTCTGCCTTCTGGTGAGTGAGGTTGGTCCTGAGGTGTGTGGAGGCTTCTTGGTGTGAGGGACTGTTGTCTGCCCACTGGTGGGTAGAGCTGGGTCTTGTCTGTTTGGTGGTCTGGTCCATGTCAAGAATATGTTTATAGGTGGCTGTGAGCTTACTATGTCTTTAGGCACTCTGTCTGCTGTTGGGTGGTACTGAGTTCCTATCTTGGTGGTTGTTTGGCCTGAGACAGTCCAGAACTGGAACCTGTTGTCTATTAGGTTGGGCCAGGTCTTGATGCCAAAATGGCGACCTCTGGGGAGCTCATGCTGATCAATATTCTCTGAGGCCTCTGCCACCAAGGTCCTTGCCCCCTCAGTGAGACACAGCTGATGCCCGCCTCCCCAGGAAACCCGCCACAACTCATAGGTAGGTCCAGTCATGGATCCTATGAGTTATTGCTTTGTTCTATGTCCCAGTGTATGTTATAACTTTTGTATGACTTCCAGGAATGGAGTCTCTGTTTCCCCCTGTCCCATTGAGCTCCTGCACTCAAGCTCCATTGGCCTTCAAAGCCAAATGCTTTCAGGATTCCTCCTTCCAATGAAAGATCATCAGGCTGGGGAGGCTGATGTGGGGCTCAGGACTCTCACTCTTGTGGGAGAACCTCTGTGATATAATTACTTTACAGTTTTTTGGTCACCCATCTGGCCAGGATTGGATTTGATTATGTCACAAAAGAGTCCCTTCTGCCACCTCATTGTGGCTTCTTCTTTGTCTTTGAATGTAAAATATCTTTCTTGGTAGGTTACAGTCTTTTTTACCAATAGTTGTTCAGCAGTTAGTTGTGATTTTGGTGTTTTCATGAGAGGTGGCGAGCTTAAGTCCTATTCCACCCTTTTTTGGGGATTCAAGAGGCTGCTTTTAATTTGGATGCTTGCTGCCTCTTTCCTCGGTGTGTGCTGGCAGTTATCCCCTTGATATTTGGTGTGCAGGTACAGTGACACTTGTGCACTCCTGAAACAGTTGGGGCAGTTCCTGGTACCTGCTTAAGGGTATTCTATAGGCAGCTCTCTCAACCCCTCCTGGGACAGTAGGGACAAGGCTTGCCACCTGCTCATGGGTATCTTAGCCTTGGTCAGTGCCTGCCTCTGGAGCCCCTGAAGACAGGGGCAACACACGCCCACCCCTGGAGCTCCTGTAGACAGTGTCCTGTTGCCTGGGAGCACTCACAGGGAAAGAATCGCTTATGGTCATCCCACCCCTCTCCTCATGCACACCTGAGTAATGGTGCCTTGTCTCTCTGGTGGGCCCAGGCTTCTTCTGAGTACACCCTCAGCTGCCACAGCCTAGCTCCTTCAGGCTGTTTCTGCACAGCCAACCCCAATCTTCTTCCTGGGTCGGACCTCTGAAGCATAAGCTTTAACACCTAACCCCCATCCAAGTGCCTCAGGCTGGGGAGAGCAGAGTAGAAGTGCTGACCTTGTGTGAATGTTACTCTCTATTTTGCCTTCCACAAACCAGTTGCTGCACTCTACTCCTAGGCTCTGAGGTTCCCCCTACATCCAGTCTGACCTTCCTGCTCTGCCAGTGAGGAGACTTCCCTGAGTGCAAGAAACTTGCCTCCTTCACATCTCCCTCCCTGAAACACAGACCCCATCCAGATTCCTTCATTTTCTTTTTCCTTTTGTCCAACCCAGTTATGTGGAGTTTTACTTGACTTTTTGTAAGTCCGAGGTCTTCTGTTAGTGTTCAGTAACTGTTCTGCATGAATTGTTCCACTTGTAGATGGATTTTTAATATTTTTGTTAGAGAAGGTGAGCTTCATGTCCTACTCCTCCACCATCTTGATCACAACTCTGTTATTAATGTAAAGTTTAATTGAATTATTAAAAGAACACTCTAAGTTTGTTACTGAAGCTTATCTCAGTAATCTCTCTTTGAATGATGATCATATGCCCACAGTCTTCAATCAGGGGATTATGGATACTGGAAAAGACATAATTTAAAGGACTATCCTCAACCTAGATAGAAAGACTCTTATCAGGTACTCTTAACTAGCTCAAGTACAGTGAAATTGAAGGGAATTAACTCTTGGATTAATTGCCACTTACAAAGGGCACCTGCATTGTTCTGGCCTATAGAGACGACAGCTGACCTCCAACTCACCTTAAAACAATGCTCAAACGGAGGAGAAACTACAGTCATACCAAGATCAGCAGATGACAACATCAGAAGTAGACACCTGGCCCAAGGTCCTAGACCTGACTTGTATGATTATTTATTTGCTTCTTGGACTTTTCCATATGAACCAAATGTTTTCTATCATGGACATGATAGTATGCTAAATTTAAAAATCAGTACTTTTTTGTTAGTGGCCAGTTACCTGTGTCTAGTACTTCTGGATTACCTTGGTGGATTTCTCCACTCTAAGGCTCTAATTAGTTGGCCCTTAGGAAATTTATTTAGAAGAAAGTAATTATAGTCCTGTTCAAGCCACAATTGATATTACTAGGTGGGATCCCCTCAGCTAGCCAATTAATAATACCTGCTCTGAAACTGGCCATAAATATGAATTTTATTTTAGTGTTACTCAAGCTCAGTCAGAACAATGAGCTCACTCTCTGTCAAAAACTGTAATCTCTCACTTATTAGAAGGAAACATCCCATAATTATGGGATAGATTTATGTGGTTAACACAAGACTATGGTCATTTGAATTTTGAGGCTCCCCTTTTGTTTTGGGAACAATTAAATTATACTGAGAATAACCATCCTAGTAACACTAGGAAATTGGGCTGGGAGTTTTATGGACAGTGCCATTATATAATTTCCCTTAAAGATAAGGATTGGTACAGAACAGGCTAAGTTAGACGACCTAGGGTTATACTGGGCCACACCTAATGGAAGCTTTTGGCTTAATTCATACTTATGATTTTAATAATACTGCTAGCTGTTATTTCTATTTTGCCTGTTTTACAAGATTGTTGTTTCTTGCATTACAAGATGTGTGACTGAGCCTCTGACAAAAATGTATAGTTCTCTGTGAGATCAATGACTGTAATAGTGGCACTCAAGATATGGGAAGATACAACAAGAGGAAATTTTTCCTGGACCATAACAGACTAGTAAGACTGGTGGCCCAGGAACTTTTGGTTACTGTTAGTAAGGTCTAGTCCAGTAATAGTACATTGAGTGGTCTATCAACAAAATCTTTGCCAGACCTGCGAAAGAGCATTCCTAGCATCATGGGACAAAATGGTCATGAAATGCTTCCCAAACCATGGTGAAATTTACAGCCATGAGTGGGCCCTACCAACTACAAATTAGCACTTGCCATATACCTCTATAAAGATTACATTATTAGCTGCTGCAGCTGCTAACCTTCAACAGCCCCGGGAAGGAGTTTAGGGTTGAAATGAGGAATGAGGCACTTTGTGCTCTGGGTAAAACTGGCAGATCAGATCTTTAGATAGTTAGATATTTTCAGGAGAAGATTTTATGAGCACAATTCTTGTATCATCTCCTCATATCTAGAAAAGCACTAAAATCCTTCATGGTGATGTCTTCTCCTGTGACTAGCAGTAAAACCTTCACGAGACTAGCAGCAAACTTTTGCAAAAATATATGCTTGATTGCTTGTACTCCCCCTTCACCAAAATGTCAGGTACACTGATCTTCCCCCCACCCCTTTGGAAAAGTTTCTCAGAGCTTTCTGAAATGCTGTGTCCCAGGCAATAGCCTCATTTTGCCCTGCAAAAAAACTTAACTCACAACTCTCACATTGCGTATTCTTTTCAGTCAACAATATCAACTAAAAACAACTCATAAAATAGTACAATTGTAATATATGCATGCAATTTTTTCTTCAGTAAAAAAAAATCTTATCAAATTGAAAAAAGGGAAATAATCTCCACTTTTACAGATTCACATAATTAAACTGGAACCACCCAAATAGTTCAAGATAATTACTTCATCTCACAGTCTTTAATTTTAATCACATCCACAAAAGTGTTTTTGCTAAGTAAAGCAGCAGTTCACAGGTTATAGGGATAGGAAGTGAATAACCTGGTGGTCATTTTTCTATGTACTATAGTCTATCTTTTGCCCTCAACATTCATTACCACATAAAAAATACAGTCACCACATTTTGAGGTGTACAAGAGTTTCATCCCTTTATAGTGTCAACTCAACATTCAAAACCTCGTACTAATCTTATTAGCTCAAAAGTTCTAAACACTATCATTTAAATGATAAAAATTAGGTATTGGCAAGATGCTGTATATAATCCATCCAGGAGCACAATTCATTTCCCTCTTGAACCCCTAAAATAAGGAAATATATTATCTGCTCCCAAAATACAATTCTGGGAAAAGCATAACTGTTATATATGGTCTTGTTCCAAAGGGGAGAAAATAAGTGACTTATTGTTAATTGTTAATTTTTTGTTAATTTCTTAGAAAGAACAAAGGAAGGAAGGAATAAGTCCAAGGAAGAAATAAGTCACCTGTAAAAAGCAATTTTGAACTCCAGCCAGGCAAAATCCTTTAGGTTTCAAAGTCTGGAAAAAATCCTTTGTGTTTTTGATTCCATTCTTTGGGCTTGCAGCTCTCTTATCTAGGCTGGTAGTTCCAGCCTCTCAGTCATCCTTTCTATTTTATGAAATGTATCACATGGTGCAACTGAATAGTTTTATCAGCCTATTTCCTTGCAATAGAATTTGGGGGAGTCCAACAGCCTTCATTTCTTTCATACATTATCTTGCCTTCTAAGCTGGAAGTGTTTCTGAAGATACAATATTTTCATGAAACTTGTAAGTCTTGCAGAGATTCACTCATCTAGACAGGACATTAGTCTACAATTTTTTCTTAGGTCATTCATTCATTCATTATCTCTCTCTTTCTCTCTCTCCTCTCTCTTTTGCTCTCCCTCTCACTCTCACTCTTTTTCTCTCTCTTATACTTTTGCAGAGATAATTTTATGATTTTGACATGCTTTCTCGTTTGATTGGGGGAAATCTTTGAGTCATGCCCTTTATCTCTTCAAAGAGACTTTGTAACTAAATATTCTGAACTTTGTTCTTTCTAAGAAATTAACAAAATTTGTAGAGCCAAGTCCTCAGCCTTTTGTCTAAAGCAATTATGTGTTTAATTGGCCAGTTTTATATCTTCTTTGGAGAAATGTCTATTCAGACATTTTGCCCATTTTATAATTTGGATATTTGTTCTTTTATTATTGCATTATAATCGTTATTTGTATATTCTGGATACAAGCCCTTTATCAGATATATGATTTACAAATATTGTCTTCAGTACTATGATTTATCTTTTCACTTCCTTAATGGTATCCTTTGAAACACAAATGATTTTTTTTAATTATGGTGAAATCTAATTAACTTTCCTGCTTGTGCTTTGACTGTCATATCAAAGAAAGTTTTGCCTAACCCAGTGTCACAAAGAATTAGTCTTATATTTTCTTCTAAGGATCTTGGTATATGGCCCATTTTGATTTAAAGTTTGGGTATGCTGTGAGGAAGGAGTACAACTTCACTTTTTGGCATATTAATTGCCTGTTGTTTTATAATTTTTGGTTGAAAAGATTGCTCTTGCTTATTAAATTATTTTGATATTCTTGTTAAAATTGTAAATATTACGGTTTGTTTGTGGACTGTCAATTATCTTCCATTGATCTAAATGTAAAACTAGTGCCAGTACCACATTGACATCATTAACACAGCTTTGTAGTAAGTTTTAAAATTGGAACGTGAAAGTCGTCCACATTCTTTCTAATTTTTATGATCATTTGATTATTTTGAATCCCTTGAATATTGAATAAATTTCAATATGAATTTCCCTATGAATCTTAGGATCAACTTTTCAAGTACTAATAACAGCTGACTGGGATTTTAACAGGCAATATGTTGAGTCTTTAGATCAATTTGGGGAGTATTTTAACAATATTAAGTTCTCTGATCCATAAACACAGTATGTCTTTCCATTCTTGCCTTCTTTACTTTCTTGCAAAAATCTTTTGTAGGGGCTTCCCTGGTGGTGCAGTGGTTAAGAATCCACGTGCCAATGCAGGGAACATGGGTTCGAGCCCTGGTCTGTGAAGATCTCACATGCCGCAGAGCAACTAAGCCCGAGTGCCACAACTACTGAGCATGTGCTCTAGAGCCCATGAGCCACAACTACTGGGCCCACGTGCCTAAAGCCCATGCTCTGAAAAAAGAGAAGCCACGACAATATGTCCACACCCTGCAAAGAAGAGTAGCCCCCACTCGCCGCAACAAGAGAAAACCCGCACACAGCAACGAAGACTCAGTTCAGTCCAAAACAAAACAAAAAAATTAATTTAAAAAAATCTTTTGTAATTTTTATAGTGTAATTTTTAGAATTCTTCGATTATATTTATTCCCAAGTATTTTCTTCTTTTTGATGCCATGGTAAATGTAGTTGACTTATTAATTTCATTTTCTGATACTTCACTGCTAATGTAAGGAGCACAATAGTTTTTTTATATATTAATTTGTACCAAGTTAACTTGTTTAACTTTTTATTTGTTCACATACATTTTACAGGATTTCTTGTTTTTTTTTAATACAGAAGATCATGTCATCTGCAAGCAGTTTATTTTTGTTTTGTTTTCCTTTGTTTTCAGCTTAAATGTTTTATATGCATATCTTGCCCAATTGTTCAGTCTAGAATCTACAGTAAAATGTGGATTAGAAGTAGTGAGAGCATACATTCTTGTTCTGTTCCTGAACACAATAGAAAGGCTACAGATTTTCAAGATTAAGTATAATATTTGTCATGAGTTTTTTGGTAGATTTTTCTCCATGAGATTGTGGAAACTCCCTATATTCTTAATTTATTGAGAGTTTATATAAAAAGGGTAGATATTTCAATATTTTTCTGCTTTTTTTGAAATAACCATATGTTCTTTTTGTCCTTACTTCTAATGACATTGTATGTCACATTGATTTTCAGACGTAAAACCTATTTTCCTTTTGGGGAATAAATCCTCCTCTGTCATGGTATATAGTAATCATTTTTATACATTACTGCCCTCAGTGCACTAATATTTGTTGTGTATATTTTGGATTTGTATTCATAAGAAACTTTGCTCTTCAATGTTATATTCTTTTATTTTTAACATCTTTATTGGAGTATAATTTCTTTAAAATGGTGTGCTAGTTTCTGCTTTATAACAAAGTGAATCAGTTATACATATACATATGTTCCCATATCTCTTCCCTCTTGTGTCTCCTTCCCTCCCACCCTCCTTATCCCACCACTCTAGGTGGTCACAAAGCACCAAGCTGATCTCCCTGTGTTGTGCGGCTGCTTCCAACTAGCTATCTATATTACGTTTGGTAGTGTGTATATATGTCCATGCCACTCTCTCACCTTGTCACAGCTTACCCTTCCCCATCCCCATATCCTCAAGTTCATTCTCTAGTAGGTCTGTGTCTTTATTCCCATCTTACCCCTAGGTTCTTCATGACATTTTTTTCTTAGATTCCATATATATGTGTTAGCATATGGTATTTATTTTTCTCTTTCTGACTTGTATCAATCTGTATGACAGACTCTATGTCCATCCAAGTCACTACAAATAACTCAATTTCATTTCTTTTTAAGGCTGAGTAATGTTCCACTGCATATATGTGCCACATCTTCTTTATCCATTCATCCGATGATGGACACTTAGGTTGCTTCCATCTCCTAACTATTGTAAATACAGATGCAATGAATATTATGGTACATGACTCATTTTGAATTATGGTTTTCTCAGGGTATATGCCCAGTAGTGGGATTGCTGGGTCGTATAGTAGTTCTATTTGTAGTTTTTTAAAGAACCTCCATACTGTTTTCCATAGTGGCTTTATCAATTTACATTCCCACCAGCAGTGCAATAGTGTTCCCTTTCCTCCACACCCTCTCCAGCATTTATTGTTTCTAGATTTTTAATGATGGCCATTCTGACCAGTTTGAGATGATATCTCATTGTGGTTTTCATTGGCATTTCTCTAATGATTAATGATGCTGAGCATTCGTTCATGTGTTTGTTGGCAACCTGTATATCTATTTTGGAGAAATGTATATTTAGGTGTTCTTCCCATTTTTGGATTGGGTTTTTTGTTATGGAGGTGCATGAGCTGCTTGTAAATTTTGGAGATTAATCCTTTGTCAGTTGCTTCATTTGCAAATATATTCTCACATTCTGAGGGTTGTCTTTTGGTCTTGTTTATGGTTTTCTTTGCTGTGCAAAAGATTTTAAGTTTCATTAGGTCCCATTTGTTTCTTTTTATTATTATTTCCATTTCTCTAGGAGGTGGGTCAAAAAGGATCTTGCTGTGATTTATGTCATAGACTGTTCTGCCTATGTTTTCCTCTAAGAGTTTGATAGTTTCCAGCCTTACATTTAGGTATTTAATCCATTTTGAGATTATTTCAGTGTATGGTGTTAGAGAATATTCTAATCTCATACTTTTGCTTGTACCTGTCCAGTTTTCCAAGCACCATTTATTGAAGAGGCTGTCTTTTCTCCACTGTATATTCTTGCCTCCTTTATCAAAGATAAGGTGACCATAGGTGCGTTCATTTACCTCTGGGCTTTCTCTCCTGTTCGATTGATCTATCTTTCTGTTTTTGTGCCAGTACCATACTGTCTTGATTACTGTAGCTTTGTAATATAATCTGAGGACAAGGAGCCTGATTCCTCCAGCTCCATTTTTTTCCTCTCAAGGGTGCTTTGGCTCTTCGGGGTCTTTTGTGTTTCCATACAAATTGTGAAATTTTTTATTCCAGTTCTGTGAAAAATTCCATTGGTAGTTTGATAGGGATTGCATTGAATCTGTAAATTGCTTTGGGTAGTAGAGTCATTTTCACAATGTTGATTCTTCCAATCCAAAAACATGGTATATCTCTCCGTCTGTTTGTATCATCTTTAATTTCTTTCATCAGTGTCTTATAATTTTCTGCATACAGGTCTTTTGTCTTCTTAGGTAAGGCTATTCCTAGATATTTTATTGTTTTTGTAGCAGTGGTAAATGGGAGTGTTTTCTTAATTTCACTTTCAGATTTTTCATCATTATTTTATAGCAATGCCAGAGATTTCTGTGCATTAATTTTGTATCCTGTTACTTTATCAAATTCATTGTTTAGCTCTAGTAGTTTTCTGGTAGCATATTTAGGATTCTCTATGTATAGTATCATGTCATCTGCAAACAGTGACAGCTTTACTTCTTCTTTTGCAATTAGGATCCTTTTTTTTTTATGATTCATTTTATTTCTTGTTCTACTCTGATTGCTCTGGCTAAAAGTTCCAAAACTATGTTGAATAATAGTGGTGAGGTTGGGTAACCTTTTCTTGTTCCTGATTTTAATGGAAATGGTTTCAGTTTTTCACCATTGAGGACGATGTTGGTTGTGGGTTTGTCATATATGGCTTCAGTTTTTCACCATTGAGGATGATGTTGGTTGTGGGTTTGTCATATATGGCCTTTATTATGTTGAGAATAGTTCCATCTATGCCTGCTTTCTGCTGGTTTTTTTTTCATAAATGGGTATTGAATTTTGTTGAAAGATTTCTCTGCATCTATTGAGATGATCATATGGTTATTCTCCTTCAATCTGTTATTATGGTGCATCACGTTGATTGATTTGCATATATTGAAGAATCCTTCCATTCCTGGAATAAACGGCTCTTGATCATGGTGTATGATATTTTTCATGTGCTGTTGGATTCTGTTTGTTAGTATTTTGTTGAGGATTTTTGCATCTATGTAAATCAGTGATATTGGCCTGTAGTTTTCTTTCTTTGTGACATCCTTGTCTGGTTTTGGTATCAGGGTGATGTTGGCCTTGTAGAATGAGTTTGGGTGTGTTCCTCCCTCTGCTATATTTTGGAAGAATTTGAGAAAGATGAGTGTTAGCTCTTCTCTAACTGTTTGATAGAATTCGCCTGTGAAGCCATCTGGTCCTGGGCTTTTGTTTGTTGGAAGATTTTTAATCACAGTTTCAATTTCAGTGCTTGTGATTGATCTGTTCATAATTTCTATTTCTTCCTGGTTCAGTCTTGGCAGGTTGTGCCAATCTAAGAATTTGTCCATTTCTTCCAGGTTGTCCATTTTATTGGCATAGAGTTGCTTGTAGTAATCTCTCATGATCCTTTGTATTTCTGTAGTTTCAGTTGTTACTTCTCCTTTGTCATTTGTAATTCTATTCATTTGAGTCTTCTCCATTTTTTCTTGATGAGTCTAACTTATGATTTATCAATTTTGTTTATCTTATCCAAGAACCATCTTTTAGTTTTATTGATCTTTGCTATTGTTTCCTTCATTTCTTTTTCATTTATTTCTGATCTGATATTTATGATTTCTTTCTTTCTTAACTTTGTGGGTTTTTTTGTTCTCCTTTCTCTAATTCCTTTTGGTGCAAGGTTAGGTTCTTTATTTGAAATTTTTCCTGTTTCTTAAGGTAGGATTTTATTGCTATAAACTTCTCTCTTAGAACTGCTTTTGCCTCATCCCATAGGTTTTGGGTCATCCTGTGTCCATTGTCATTTGTTTCTAGGTATTTTTTGATTTCCTCTTTGATTTCTTCAGTGATCACTTCGTTATTAAGTAGCGTACTGTTTAGCCTCCATGTGTTTGTATTTTTTACAGGTCTTTTCCTGTAATTGATATCTAGTCTCATAGCATTGTGATTGGAAAAGATACTTGATACGATTTTAATTTTCTTAAATTTACCAAGACTTGCTTTGTGATCCAAGATATGGTCTAACCTGGAGCATGTTCCATTTGAACTTGAGAAAAATGTGTATTCTGTTGTTTTGGGGTGGAATGTTCTATAAATATCAATTAAGTCCATCTTGTTTAATGTATCATTTAAAGCTTGTGTTTCCTTATTTTTTTTCATTTTGGATGATCTGTACATTGGTGAATGTGGGATGTTAAACACCCCTACTATGAATGTTTTACTGTCCATTTCTCCTTTTATGGCTGTTACTATTTGCCTTAGGTATTGTGGTACTCCTATGTTGGGTGCATAAATATTAACAATTGTTATACCTTCTTCTTGGATTGATCCCTTGATAATTATAATTATGTAGTATCCTTCTTTGTCTCTTGTAATAGTCTATATTTTAATGTATATTTTTTTCTGATATAAGAATTGCTACTGTAGCTTTGTTTTGATTCCACTTGCATGGAATAACTTTTTCCATCCCTTCATTTTCAGTCTGTATGTGTCCCTAGGTCTGAAGTGGGTCTCTTGTAGACAGCATCTATATGGTTCTTGTTTTTGTATCCATTCAGCCAGTCTGTGTCTTTTGGTGGGAGCATTTAATCCATTTACATTTAAGGTGATTGTCGATATGTATGTTCCTATTCCCATTTTCTTAATTGTTTTGGGTTTGTTCTTGTAGGACTTTCCCTTCTCTTGTGTTTCTTGCCTAGAGAACTTCCTTTAGCCTTTGTTGTAAAGCTGGTTTGGTGGTGCTGAACTCTCTCAGCTTTTGCTTGTCTGTATAGTTTTTAATTTCTCCATCAAATCTGAATGAGATTATTGCTGGGTAGAGTAATCTTGGTTTAGGTTTTTCTCCTTCATCACTTTAAATATGTCCTGCCACTCCTTTCTGGCTTGCAGAGTTTCTGCTGATAGATCAGCTGTTAACCTTATGGGGATTCCTTTGTATGTTATTTGTTGTTTTCCCCTTGTTGCTTTTAATATATTTTATTTGTAGTTAGTTTTTGATAGTTTGATTAATATGTGTTTTGGCCTGTTTCTCTTTGAATTTTTCTGGTATAGGACTCTCTGTGCTTCCTGGACGTGATTAACTATTTCCTTTCCCATATTTGTGAAGTTTTCAACTCTAATCTCTTCAAATATTTTCCCAGTCCCTTTCTTTTTCTCTTCTTCTTCTAGAACCCCTGTAATTCGAATATTGGTGTGTTTAATGTTGTCCGAGATGTCTCTGAGACTGTCCTTATTGTTTCATTTTTCATTGTTTGCTTTTCATTTTTCATTGTTTGTTTTTATTCTGCTCTGCAGTAGTTATTTCCATTATTTTATCTTCCAGGTCACTTATCAGTTCTTCTGCC
Organism: Globicephala melas; assembly: GCF_963455315.2. NCBI lineage: Eukaryota > Metazoa > Chordata > Mammalia > Artiodactyla > Delphinidae > Globicephala > Globicephala melas. Next base: position 60,271,370 of record NC_083335.1, read on the forward strand.
TCAGTTATTCTGCTATTGATCCCTTCTATAGTATTTTTAATTTCCTTTATTTTTTTGTTCATCATTGTTTGTTTTCTCTTTATTTCATCTATATCCTTGTTAAATGTTTCTTGCATTTTCTCTATTCTATTTCCAAGATTTTGGATCATCTTTACTATCATTATTTTGAATTCTTTTTTCAGGTACACTGATTCTTTCCTCTTCATTTGTTAGGTCTGTTGAGTTTTTACCTTTCTCCTTCATCTGCTGTGTGTTTTTCTGTCTTCTCATTTGGCTTATCATACTGTGTTTGGGGTCTCCGTTTTGCAGACTGCAGGTTTCCAGTTCTCATTGTTTTTGTTGTCCGTCCCCAGTGGCTAAAGTTGGTTCAGTGTGTTTTGTATGCTTCCTGGTGGAGGGGACTAGTGCCTGTGTTCTGGTGGATGAGGTTGGATCTTGTCTTTCTGGTAGGTAGGTCCACATCTGGTGGTGTGTTTTGGGGTGTCTGTGGTCTTATTATGATTTTAGGCAGCCACTCTGCTAATGGGTGGGGCTGTGTTCCTGTCTTGCTAGTTGTTTGGCATAGGGTGTCCAGCACTGTAGGTTGCTGGTCGTTGAGTGAAGCTAGGTGTTGGTGTTGAGAGGGAGATCTCTGGGAGATTTTCACCATTTGATATTACATGGAGCTGGGAGGTCTCTTGTGGACCAGTGTCCTGAAGGTGGCTCTCCCACCTCAGAGGCATGGCATTGACTCCAGGCTGGAGCTCCAAGAGCCTTTCATCCACACAGCTCAGTATAAAAGGGAGACAAAGTAGAAAGGAAGAAAGAAAGAAAGAGGATAAAATAAAATAAAGATAAGATAAAATAAAGTTATTAAAATAAAAAATAATTATATAGAAAAAATAATTTTTAAGTAAAAAAAAAAAAAACAAAAACAGACAGACAGAACCCTAGGTAAAATGGTGAAAGCAAAGCTATACAGACAAAATCTCCCACAGAAGCATACACATACACATTCACAAAAAGAAGAAAAGTGGTAAAAATAATATATCTTGCTCTCAACGTCCACCTCCTCAATTTGGGATGATTCGTTGTCTATTCAGGTGTTCTACAGATGCAGGGTACAGCAAATTTATTGTGGAGACTTAATCCACTGCTTCTGAGGCTGCTGGGAGAGATTTCCCTTTCTCTTCTTTGTTCGCACAGCTCCAGGGTTTCAGCTTTGAGTTTGCCCCTGCCTTTGCGTGTAGGTTGCCTGAGGGCATCTGTTCTTCGCTCAGACAGGACTGGGTTAAAGGAGCAGCTGATTCTCGGCTCTGGCTCATTCAGACTGGGGGGTGGGAGGGCTATGGATGCCGGGTGAGCCTGCAGCAGCAGAGGCTGGTGTGACGTTGCACCAGCCTAAGGCGTGCAGTGCATTCTCCCGGGGAAGTTTTCCCTGGATCACGAGACCGTGGCAGTGGCGGGCTGCACAGGCTCCCGGGAGGGGAGGTTTGGATAGTGACCTGTGCTAGCACACAGGCTTCTTGGTGTCTGCAGCGGTAGCCTTAGCATCTCATGCCTGTCTCTGTGGTCTGCGCCATTAGCTGCAGCTTGTGCCCGTTTCTGGAGCTCCTTTAAGCCATGCTCTTAATCCCCTTTCCTCGCCCACCAGGAAAAAAAGAGGGAAGAAAAAGTCTCTTGCCTCTTTGGCAGGTCCAGACTTTTCCCTGGACTCCCTCCGGTCTAGCCGTGGTGCACTAACCCCCTGCAGGCTTTGTTCACACTGTTAACCCCAGTTCTCTCCCTGCGCTCTGACCAAAGCCCGAGCCGCATCTCCCAGCCCCCGCCCGCCCCAGCGGGTGAGCACACAAGCCTCTCAGTCTGATGAGTGCTGGTCAGCACCGATCCTCTGTGCAGGAATCTCTCTGCTTTACCCTCTGCACCCCTGTTGCTGAGTTCTCCTCCACAGCTCCAAAGCTTTCCCCCTCCGCCACCTGCAGTCTCCGCCAGCGAAGGTGCCTCCTAGTGTTTGGAAATCTTTCCTCCTTCACAACTCCCTCTCACTGGTGCAGGTCCCATCCCTTTTATTTTGTCTCTGTGTTTTCTTTTGCTCTACCCAGGTACTTGGGGCGTTTCTTGCATTTTGGGAGGTCTGAGGTCTTCTGCCATCATTCAATGGGTGCTCTATAGGAGCAATTCCACGTGTAGATGTATTTCTGATATATCTGTGGGGAGGAAGGTGATCTCCACGTCTTACTCTTCCACCATCTTCCTCCCAATCTCTTGTTTTCTTGTGATGTCTTTGTCTAATTTTGGTAACTGAGTAACAGTGGCTTTATAGAATGTGTTTGAATGTATTCTCTTCTATTCCATATTTGGAATACTTTTTGAAGATTTAGCATTAATTTTTTAAAATATTTTTTAGAAGTCACCAATGAAGTCATCTAGGCCTATGTTTTTCTTTATGGCAAGCTATTAATTATTATTCAATCTCTACTTTTTTTGTTGTTATTTTCATTGCTTTTTTTTTTAAACATCTTTATGGAGTATACTTTTGGTTTATAATTGTCTTTAGTCAGTTTGTGTTATTTGTGTCTTTTTAGTAATTTGTCTATTTCATCTAAGTCAAGTAAATTTTTAATATACTATTGTTTATAATATTCCCGTATAATCTATTTCTTTAAATTTGGTGGTTATATGCCTAATTATGAGAATTTGATTCTTTTGTTTTTTGCTTTTCAGTTTCTGTAAAGTTTTGTCAACTTTGCTGCTTTATCAGAGAACTATCCGTAGTTTTGTGGGTTTACTCTAATGTTTTTTATTCCCTATTTTGCTTATTTTCTCACTATTACTGATTTTTTGTCCTTCCTTTGCTTGTTTTAGGTTCAACTTGCTACTTTATAGTTTCTTAAACAGGTACATTAGGTTATGGATTTGAGATTGACTTTTTTATTGTAGATATTTTCAGCTATAAATTTACACTAAGCACTGTATTGATAAATCACATATGTTTCTTTTTTTCTTTTGATGTGATCCAATATTTTTTGATGTGGACCAATTTTTTTGATGTGGAATATGTTACAATATTGCTTCTGTTTTATGTTTTGGTTTTTCAGCCAGGAGACATGTGGGATCTTAGTTACCCAATGAGAGATTGAACCCACACTCCCACACCCCATAACATTGGAAGGCAAAGTCTCAAACACTGGGTCGACAGAGAAGTCCCCCATATGTTTTTGTATATGTGTTTTTTGTTCCTTTTTAACAATTTTTAATATCTAAAGAAATTTGTATTGAAGTATAGTTGATTTACAATGTTGTGTTAGTTTCAGGTGTACAGCAAAGTACAGCAAGGTGATTCAATTATATTATATATATATATTAGTTTTGATTTTCATTTCTCTAAAAATTGAAATGTTGAGTATCTTTTCATGTGCCTTTGGCCATCAGTTTGTCTTCTTTGGAGAAATGTCCATTTAGATTTTTCTGCCCATTTTTCGGGTTGTTTGCTTTTTTGATATTGAGCAATATGAGCTGTTTTTATATTTTAGAGATTAATCCCTTGTTGTTAACACAGTTTGTGCATATTTTATCCCATTCTGTAGGCTGTAGGTTTTCTTTTAATTTTGTTTATGATTTCCTTTACTGTGCAATAGCTTTTGAGTTTAATTAGGTCCTATTTGTTTATTTTTGCTCTTATACCCATTTGCTCTTATACCATTACTCTATGAGACAGATCAAAATAAAAAATACTGCTTCAATTGATGTCAGAGAGTGTTCTGCCTATGTTTTCCTCTAGGAGTTTTATATTATCTGGTTTTAAATTTAGGTGTTTAATTCATTTTGAGTTTATTTTTTAAATGGTGTTCGAGAATGTTCTAATTTCATTCTTTTACATATAGCTGTCTATTTTTCTTTGCACCACTTATTGAAGAGACTGTCTTTTCTCCATTGTATATTATTTCCTCCTTTGTCATAGATTAATTGACCATAGGTGTGTAGGTTTATTTCTAGGCTTTCTATCATGTTCCATTGATCTATATATCTGTTTTTGTGCCAATACCATACTCTTTTGATTACTATATCTTTGTAGTATAGTCTGAAAACTACTAGAGGTCATCAATAAATTCAGTAAAGCTGCAGGATACAAAGTTAATACACAGAAATCTGTTGCATTTCTATACACTAAAAATGAAGTATCAGAAGGAGAAATTAAGGAAACAATACCATTTACCACTGCATCAAAAAGAATAAAATAACTCGGAGTAAACCTACCCAAGGAAGCAAAAGTCCTGTACTCTGAAAACTATAAGACAATTATGAAAGAAATTGAAGATTACACAAACAGATGGAAAGATAGACCATGCTCTTGGACTGGAAAAATCAATATTGTCAAAATGACTGTATTATGCAAGGCAACCTATGGATTCAGTGCAATTTGTATCAAATTACCAGTGGCCCTTTTCACAGAACTAGAACAAAACATTTTAAATTTACATGGAGACACAAAAGACCCCCAAGGAGCCAAAGCAATCTTGAGAAAGAAAAATGAAGTTGGAGGTATCAGGTTCCCTGACTTCCCTTTTACCATGTTTAAAAGGACCAAAAGCAAAAGAAGAGGGATCACACCTCCCTCTGGCAACAGCCAAAATTTTATTTATTTTTAAGGACTCATTTTAATAAATTTGGTCCACCTAGTAATCCCAGATAATAGCCTCATCTTTATGTTCTTAATCTAATTGCATCAACGAAGTCCCTCTTGCCATGTAAACCAACATATCCAGTGGTTTGGGGGATTAATAACATGAGCATAATTGGGGAGGAATTATAATATTCTGTCTATTGCAAATTATTTATTCTGAAAAATTTCAGTTTTGAATGAGATTACAAAGCAGGAAGAGTGTTATTATCTATCCACTCCCAAATTTTTATGTTGAAGCCCTAATACTAAATTTGATAACATTTGGAGGTGGGGTCTTCTGGATATGATTAGGTTTAGAGAAGGCAGAGGCCTTATAATGAGATTAATTGTTTATAATAGGAGGAGTTCAGAGCTCTCACTTTCTCTACCATGTGAGGACAGAGCATGATATTGGCCATCTGTAAACCAGGAAGAGGGCTCTCACTTAACATCAGATTTCCAGCTCCTTGATCTTGGACTTCCCAGCCTCCAGAAATATGAGAAATAAATATTTGTTGTTTATGCCACCCAGTTTGTGGCATCGTGTTATAACAGCCTGAACTGACCAAGAAAGTAATTGGTGTCAGAAGTGCAGTACTGTTGTAACAAATACCTGAAATAGGGAAGTAGCTTTGGAATGGGTAATGGGTAGAAGCTGAAAGAATTTAGGAGTACATGCCAGAAAAAGCCAACATTGCCATGAAATTGCTGCTAATAATGATTCTGGTGAGAGCTGAAAAAAAGGAAAGAGGAGAGCTGTAGAGAAATCTTCCATTTTCTTACAGAACACATAAATAATCAAGTAAAGAATGTTGGTATAAATATGGACAGTAAAGGACATTAAGATGAGGTCTCAGATACAAATAAGAAATATGTTATTGGACAATGGAAAAAAGGTCATCCTTATAATGAAGTGGCAAAGAACTTGCCTGAATTGCATTCATGTTCTAGTGTTTTGCAGAAGGTAGTGAGGTAGTATTTGCAATCAATGAAATTAGATATTTAGCTAAATAAAGTTCTATGCAAAATATGAAGGAGTGGCATGGTTCCTGTTGGCTGCTTATAGTAAAATGCAGGAAGAGGAGAATAAATTGAAGAAAAATATTTAAGCAAATAATAATAATAATCCCATAACTTAAAGATTTGGAAAACTATCAACAATTCCATATTGAAAGGAAGAAAGAAAGAAAGAAAGAAAAAAAGAAAGAAAGAAAGAAAGAAAGAAAGAAAGAAAGAAAGAAAGAAAGAAAGAAAATGTATTTTGTTGGAAATGCTAAGGTGTAGCCAAGCAAACATTTGATGTGTATTGGTATGAGTGTGAAAATAATCAGCCACCCCAGCATGAACACTACCAGCTTGAACTGAAGGACACTGAGATGGAATTTAATGAAGAAAGGGTAAGAATGTTGGACTTAGACTAGACAGCATGACAAAGATCTTCAGATGTGAACTTGCATATTCTTCAATTAAAGGGAAGAGTGGCTTCAAAGAAGATTCAGAAATAATCAAGGCCACCACCTCAATTTCAGGAGACCAGATATCTCTCAACAAAAACCTTTCTTCCTCAAGGCATAGGAGTCATGGAGGCAAGGTCACCCAGAACCTTAGTAGATTAACCTTCACCAGCAGAGCCATGGAGGCATGACCCCTGCCCAGCAGAGCCAGAGAGTGAAAGTGGTCCCTATAAAGAGTTATAGCTCCCCATTTATACCTGGGGTAATTTTGTTACACCAGTGGGCCTGGATGGCAAAGCATCAAACCAAAGAGGATTATTCTAGAACCTCACAATCTCATGGAATTTGCCTTGCTAGGTTTTCGACTTACTTGGAACCCATCATCCCTTATTTTCCTCCCTTTCTGAATGGAAATGTCTATCATATACCTGTCCTACCATTGTATTTTGGAAGCACACAACTTGTTTGGTTTCACAGATTCACAGCTTGAGAGGAATTTTACCTCAGAATGAATCATACCTTGAGTTTCATTCCTATCTGATTTAAATAATACTTAGGTGAGACTTTGGATTTTAGATATTTGAGTTGATGTTGAAACTAGTTAAGACCTTTAGGACTGTTGGGGTAGAATTAATCTGTTTTGTATTTGTGAAGGACATACATTTTGGGGACCAAAGGTAGAATGCTATGGACTGAATGCTTGTGTCCCTCTAAAATCATTATTCTGAAACCTTAACCCCCAATGTAATAGTATTTGGAGGTGGGGCTTTGGGGAGATAATTAGACTTAGATAAAATTATGAGGGTGGGCCCCCATGATGGTATTAGTGCCTTTATAAGAAGTAAAGGAGACCAGAGCCCTCTCTTTTCTTCCATATGAAGATACAGGAAGAAAAGGCAGCCAACTACAAACTAAGAAGTGGTTTCTCATCAGACACCAAATCTAGCAGTACTTTCAACTTGAACTTCTAAGCCTCCACAATTGTGAGAAATAAATATTTGTTGTTTAAGCCACCCAGTCTCGATTATGTTGTTAGAGCAGCCTGAACTGCCTCAGATAAAGAGGAAGACAATACCTAGGTACTTTCTATATTTCTAATCATTGCTACCTTTGTGTATAATGTTTTGTATTCAATCTCTCGTCAGCCTCAATAGTTTTTTTTTATTATGTTTACTGTTGCTTTATAAGCTATTAAGAGATTAGATTTAGACAGTGAGCCAGCTAAAAATGCATGCAGCTAAACAAGAAGTGCTCAATTAATTTTGGATAGTGGTTACTTTAAATATCTATATTAACAATATAGAGTTTTTAGTAGCTACTAATGTCCACTGAACTTTCTAGGGAAGATAAGTTTGAGACAATCATGAAACAAGGAGGTAAATATAAAAATATTAGAATGAAGACGTTTTGTAGCCATGCAGAGATTAGATTGCCATAATTTACATTTCTTTTCTAAATGATAATAGGGCTTGTGGTTTTGTGTTGTATCCAGGCATAAATTTAGATGAAACATAATTGATACTTGGCTATATTTGTATCAACTAAAATGTTGTATGATGATTATGGGACCTATGGTTTGAAGCTGTTAGAGGGGGCACCCTTATACCTCTAGGGAAAAAAAAAAACTAATGAAGTCACTACACCCTTATTAGGATAGCCAAAATCCAGAACACTGATAACATCAAATGCTGGTGAGGATGTGGAGCAACAGGGCATCTCATTCATTGCTGGTGGGAATGTAAAATGGTACAGTCACTTTAGAAGATAGTTTGGGTGGGAGGGAGGGAGATGCAAGAGGGAAGAGATATGGGAACATATGTATATGTATAACTGATTCACTTTGTTATAAAGCAGAAACTAACACACCATTGTAAAGCAATTATACCCCAATAAAGATGTTAAAAAAAAAAAAAGAAGATAGTTTGGGAGCTTTTACAAAACTAAACATACTTCTACCATATGAACCAGCAACTGTGTTCCTTGTTATTAACCCAAAGGATCTGAAAGCTTATGTCCTTACAAAAATCTGTACATGGATGTTTATAGCAGCTTTATTCTTAACTGTCGATCTGTGGAACTAACCAAGTATGCCCTTCAGTAGGTAAATAAATAAATAAACTTCAGTACATTCAGACAATGAAATTTTATCTAGCACTAAAAAGAAATGAGCTACCAAGTCACAAAAAGGTATGGAAGAAACTTAAATGCGTATTACTGACTGAAAGAAGTCCATTTGCAAAGGATATGTACTGTATGTTTCCAATAATATGACATCTGGAAAATGCAAAACTATGGAAGTAGTAAACAGATCAGTGGATGCCAGGAGTTTAAGAGAAAGAAGGATTGAATAAGCAGAGCAAAGAAGATTTTTAGGGCAGTGTAACTACTCTGTATCATATTATAATGGCAGATACATTTGTCCAAACCCATAAAATGTACAACACCAAGAGTGAATTCTGATGTATACTATGGACTTTAAATGATAATTCTTTGTCAATATAGGTTCATCAATTGTAACAAATGTACCACTGTGGTGGGAGATATTGATAATGAGAGAGGCTATGCATGTGTGGGGGCAAGAGGTATATGGGAAATCTCTGTAACTTTTGCTCAATTTTGCTGTGAACCTAAAATTGCTCTAAAAATAGTCTTTAAAAAGGAAAAAAATATATAAACAAACAGTAACATAAGCTTGAATATGTTTTATTATTTTGACCATATTTTAAATGGTTTTATATAAAAATGAAATTCTGGATTGTGGAATAAAAATAAGTAATGATGGGCTATTGACCAGTGGAAAGGTCACATAGAGCGATCGTACCTGAAAAAGTTGTTTTTACAACTAATCCTTTTCCTAACTAAGTAGATTAGCCAAATCCGGTTTATTTGCATTGTATATCTTGTAATCATTAGAACAGTGCTTCCCAATCTTCAGTGAATATAGGAAACTCCTGGGGAGCTTGTTAAAGTGTCAATTTCTGGACCTGGTCCTCTCAGAAATTCTGATTCCCTGCTTGAGAAGCACTTTCTTAGGCTACCAAGATTATTGACATTTGTAAATTTTCAGAAGAACAAGCCATCTATGGAAAAATGCATAGTTTGATATACACTTGAAAAGCTATGCTTAAAGGCCAAAGAGAAATTTTAAAGCACTTTAATAGATTTTATGACATTTTAAAGCAAATAGACAAATATCCTAATAGTCCCTTCCTAAGGAGAAAAGTTCTATTCTCTGCAACTGTCAACTGAGATGCATTAGAGTCCCATAGACTAGTTTATGTATTACATATTTTAGTTTTTTGTTTTTATTGTAAAAGAGGAATCAATCATGGCAATTTTAGTACAGATTTTTAGCAAATAAAAGTGTCATGACAAAGGAGTTTGCTAAATTGATATTTTAAATAGAAACCTCTAACTTCTATTATCACTTTGCTGACTCCTTAAAACTCTGAGATGGACTAGGAAGTCTAGCATGAACTTTCCCTCTCAACTTTCACAGGCTTACCTAAGAAATTTGTCCAATAATTTCTTAACAATTTCAAGACATGAAAACAAATGGTTGTGCCTATGAATTGATTGTGTGTTACTGAATACCTCCCTGAAGTTAATTGAAAATGAGTTCATTATCTATAGAAGGTGACTGTACGGAATTTTTATTACCTAAGAATGGTAATACTTCTTTTGCAAAGTAACACTGAAGTACTATAGGGTAAACACAAGGCTTACAATAAAGCAGGGTTTTTTTTACTATCTTATCATCTATATTTTCTAGTTAGATAACAAGAAAGTGCTTATAATTACACCACCACAGAGCCAGTACTCTAATTCTTTCATATTTCCCTTTTGTTGACCTTCTGAGATATTTACTGTTTAGCATTAGTTTGCTTTTGTAAGAAAATAACAATTTTTGTCCATTAAAATTATTATACACTCATTTTATTGTTGTATGGTTTGTCTAGTTCTTTTCTATCGGCATTGTGCAGGTTCTACTGAAGCAAAATTTAGTCATTTCAGAGAGTTGAAAGGAAACAATCTCTTATAGGTCAAATCCAACATTATCATACGTAAACCTCATTTTCTATGGAATGTCTTCCTGTTTCTACCTCATTAATTGAATGAAACCCATTTTCACATTCTGGTAGGCATCACTGTTCTCCAACTAATGGAATGGTATCTTTAGAAAAGAAAAGACAAAAAAGAAGATAAAAACAGTAATTAGGAATATATAATGCAATGCACTAATTTTCCAGAGTAATAGGATAAAAATGTGCTGATAGAAACATCAGCCACAACAACGATAAGCTAAATTAGGAAAGATAAATTGAGATAAGTTAGTTTTCTTAAATACCAAATCATTTGTTTACTAAAATCTACTAAATATTTAATAGGGAATACAGATTTTTTTCCCACCTTAATTAAATCACCCTAAGTTTGAAAAGAAAAGGGTTTTATATTGAAATCAAATAACCAAATAGAGTACTCTCTCTGCCTTTTTCTCTGTATGAAGGAAAACTCAATTCATTTTGTTCTTTACAAAATAAGTACCTGCGAATCTATAGAATCATAGTTACCTAACCATGAGGCACCCTGACGCATCATCCAGATTCACACTCATTCATTTTTTTCTAAGCCTTCTTAACAAAGCCCCAGTAGCCCTGTGTGTATAATGAGAATGGCCTAAGAACTATGGACTAGCCCAAACTTCAAGACAGAGAACCAAGGGTTGTCTCCATTTGCCCACAGAGATAGTATCTCTTTGAAAAGAGCTCTTTGAAAATCCACTGACACCTTTTAAAAACACAGGGAAAAAAAAATCAAAACCAAAACCTGATTCCTAGGAGAATGTGCAAGAAGTTCATGTGCATAACTTCATGGATAGAGCGATAACTCTTGGTTCCACCACTTGATGGCAATGATTATAATAATAACACATCACATTTACATAACACAGTGCTTTTGCATACATTATCTCAATTGCTATACAACTAAAAACCACTCTATACCTTTTGTATTCCAGCATTGACCTATTTATGAAAACATAGCTTCCTGAAACAATGGATCATATTAACCATATTAACATAAGAAACACATATCGAATTAGACCCTATGTCTATATAGTCTTTTGTGTCTGAGAGATGGCAAATCTTTGCTGCAAGTGCAGCAAAGCCACTACTGCATACCAAACAAACCACATTTCCTTTGATAATCTATTATGGCTTTGCCATCTATGAATTTATTTAAACTATTTATGAAGCTATTTTAATTTAAGCCTATATCTCCACTTGGTATCCTGATTTGAAACATTTTTCACGCTGGGTAGAGAAGTAGTTCAGTTTTTGTCTTTTGAAATTTCTGATACATTCACATGGTTCAAAACAAAAAGTTACACAACGGTGTAAAGTAAAACAAAACAAAACAAAACAGTATTTCTCCTCCGCAGTCTCTGTGCTACAGCCATCTAAATCTCCTCTTCAAAGGTAGCCACAGTAGTCTATTCCTAGTTTCGCTTCACTGAGATAATATGTGTATGTTTAAGCAAACACGCAGGCACAATTCTTTTTAGTACAAATGCTATCAGCCTCACTACTCTGCTTCTTGCCTTTTCCACTTAACAATATATTTTTGAGATAATTCCCCTTATAAGTAGGAAAAAAATCATACTTTCAAAAATATGTTAGTATGCTGTGCCCTATAAAGAGCTGCACTGTCCAATATGGTAGCTATTAGGCACATGTAGACATTGAACACTTGAAATATGGCTTGTCTGTATTGAGTTGTGCTATAAGTGTAAAGTACAGATTTTCTCAACTTACAAAGGGGTTACATCTAGATGAACCCATCATGAATTGAAAATATCATAAGTCAAGAAATGCATTATCCCACTTCTGACACATCCCTAAAAATACATATATTTAATACTCCTAACTTACTGAACATCATAGCTTAGCCTAACCTATCTTAAACTTGCTCAAAACACACTAGCCTATAGTTTGGCAAAATCGTGTAATATAAAGCCTATTTTATAATAAAGTGTTTAATATCTCCTTAAAATAATTTCTTGAATACTGTATTGACAGTGAAAAATAGAATGGTTTTAAGAGTATAGAATGATTGTAAAGTGTATAAATTGTTTATCCTCATGATTGTGTGGCTGACTGAAAGCTCACACTTGCTGGCCAGAATAATGAGAGAATCATAGCACATATCAATAGCCAGAAAAAAGGTCAAAATTCAAAATTCAACGTATGCATACTGCTTTCCTACCAGTGTAAAGTCAAAACATTTAAAATAAAATTGCGTAAGTCAGGGACCATTTGTATACTAGATTTCAAAGAATTTTTTGGAAAAAGCATGTAAAATATCTCAATATTTATGTATTGATTACATGTTAAATGATAATATTTAAGATATATTTGGTTAACACAATATGTTATTAAATTTGATTTCACTTTTGTCCTTTTATTTTTTTAATGTGATTATTACAAAATTTTAAATTATTTAAATAAGCATTACATGGTTATTGGATAGCACTGATATAAATGAATCATTATTTATTTAACAAGTTTCCTATTTATGGACATTTATGTTGTTTCTGTTCATTTGCTATTATAGGCAATACCAAAATAAATAATATTTTAAATCACTTTGTTGGACATATGTAATTCCTGCAACAAAACATATGCATATTTTATATTTTGATAATTATTGCTAAATTGCCTTTTATAAAAGTTATAATAATTAACACTCTAGCAATGTATGAGGGTTATTTTTTTTCCACATCTGGACAAAAATGATGTTAGCAAATTTTTTCATCTTATTTAGAATGTGGTTGAATATCTCACATAAGTTTTTTAAAAAATATTTATTTAAGGGGCTTCCCTGGTGGCGCAGTGGTTGAGAGTCCAACTGCCGATGCAGGGGACACGGGTTCATGCCCCGGTCCGGGAAGATTCCACATGCCGCGGATCGGCTGGGCCCGTGGGCCATGGCCGCTGGGCCTGCGCATCCGGAGCCTGTGCTCCACAACAGGAGAGGCCACAGCAGTGAGAGGCCCGTGTATCGAAAAAATAAAATAATATTTAATATTACTGTAAATTAATTAATTCATAAAATATTTATTGAGTGCATAATATATTCTAGGTGTTTGGGGAAATATGTGCAAACAAAAAAATATATCTGCCTTCATAGTATTTAAATTATAGTGGGAAAAATTATCTATATATGTGTCTGTTTATCTATTTATTTATCTATCTATCTACCTATCATCTATCATATCTTAGAAGGAGAAAACTAGTACAGAATAAAAAGTAGGGTAAATAAAGGGGATGGCAAGTGCAGAGTTTCAGTGGAGTATCAATTCTCTCTTCATCTTTCTTTTAAAATTTTAAAATGGTTTTGTTCTAAGTTTTTACAACTACTTCTTTCTAACATTATACCCCTGTTAAAAACATGCACATTCATACACATAAAAATCCTCTCCCCAACAAAGACACACACACACACACATTTGCCCTGGTGGCATGTAACACAGTAATTAATAACATGGAGTATGACATCAACCAGATCCACATTCAAATCCACAATTTCCATATGTCTGTGAGATAGTGTGCAAGTTATTTAATCCCATTGAATTTAAATACCTTAGCATCAAATATGGGTAAATAATAGTACTTGTACTATTTGTATGTTATGAATATTAAATGAGATAATGCATGTTAAATGTTTAGCATAGTGGCTGGTACATAATAAGCATTAACAAATACTGGCTATTTTTATTTTATTTTTTGCAGTACGCAGGCCTCTCACTGTTGTGGCCTCTCCCGTTGCGGAGCACAGGCTCTGGACGTGCAGGCTCAGTGGCTATGGCTCACGGGCCCAGCCGCTCCATGGCATGTGGGATCTTCCCAGATCGGGGCACGAACCCGTGTCCCCTGCATCAGCAGGTGGACTCTCAACCACTGCGCCACCAGGAAAGCCCAATACTGGCTATTATCTTGAGTAAGAATTCAGTCAGCAAGTCCTATCTCCTCCTTTACCACCTCTTTCATAAACTACAGACTGTTAGATGTCCCTTTGTAGAATAAGCCCTAAATATTTAAGCATTTTTATTTATTTTTTTAGTACAATAGACTCCACTTCCTCAGTCATTTTAGTTGACCTTCTCTGGACTATAAATGGTGCTAAATCAGCGGTCCCTAACCCTTCTGGCACCAGGGACCAGTTTCATGGAAGGCAATTTTTCCATAGACTGGGGGTGGGAGGAGGAGGTTTAGGCGGTAATGCAAGTGATGGGGTGCAGCGGATGAAGCTTTGTTCACTCACCTTCCACTCACCTCCTTCTGTGCAGCCTGATTCCTAACAGGCCATGGACTGCTACTGGTACACGGCCTGGGGATTGGGGACTCCTGGGCTAACTGATGTTTGATCCCTCATTAATACTCAATATTTACAATTTTTTTCTGTTTAATACTCTTAATGACTTACACATGTTTTTTGTTGTTAAAAATTACAGAGATAATTTTCCAGATCAAGTGTGTATGCAGGCATGCACACTTATATGCACACTTACCTATTTGTTTATAAAAATTAATGGATTAAAATATTTATATATCTATGTATACATACACACATGCACATACATTTCTTATTACTTAGATCCTTTAACTTTCTTGAGAAAGAGGATTAATGATTAATACCTTAACTTACAGAGCGTTACTCTTTATTTTTTTGGGGGGGCCGAATCGGGTCTTAGTTGCAGCACGTGGGATCTTCATTGAGGCATGCGGGATCTTTTGTTGCAGCTCGAGGGCTCTTCATTGTGGCTCGCGGGCTTCTCTCTAGTTGTGGTGTGCCGGTTTTTCTCTCTCTAGTTGTGGCATATGTGCTCCAGAGCTGTGGGCTCTGTAGTTTGTGGCACACGGGCTGTCTCTTTGAGGTGCACAAGCTCAGTAGCTGCAGTGTGCGGGCTTAATTACCCCGTGTCATGTGGGATCTTAGTTCCCTGACCAGGGATCGAACCCATGTCCCCTGCATTGTAAGGTGGATTCTTTACCACTGGACCACCAGAAAAGTCCCCAGAACAGTTCTCTTTTTACTTCACTGTTAGATTATTTTCCCTTAATTTCTTTGGCTTTCCCACCTTTACACCTCAGGAAAACAATACATATATATGTAGTTTTAATGTTTTATGTTAATTTTAGCTTTTATATTTTTCCAGAAGAATCTACCAGTTGAATATTTCTGTTTCCCAGGAACAGCTAAGTCAGCTAGTTTGCTGGAAGTATCAAAGTTACTTTTTCTAATGACTATTTGCTCAGACATTCCAATGTACTTACAACAAATTCATACCACTCTTCTTAACACAAAGCTGAGAGAGATGAGTGCTTGATATATTTGAACTGAGGCTGTATTCTTTCCAATATACTATGTAACCTTCTTAATTATGCATTTGTTCAAATATTTATTAAGTTCCTAATATGTGCCAGACGTTTTGTGAAGTTCTGAGTATATAATAGTATAAGACAAACATGAAACCTTTAAAAAAGCAAATAAAATATTTGCCAAAGAAGAGAGACTGTGTTTTCTTTGTTTCTTTACCTATACAACTCCCTCTCTCCAATACTACCTTACACATTGCCTGACATAGAAATCTTCTGCCTATTATATATCTAAAAGAATGATTATTCCCATGATTAAAAACTGTCAAGTATATAAGATACTCTTCTAAATGCTAAATATATTGAATCACACAAGTTGCAATAGCTAGCAGAATTAGCTTCTTGAATTAAATATTTTGTTTTAAATTTCCATGTTGCAGTCAGTTTTAGCAATAAAGAATCTTCATTTTTGTTTCTAGATTAATATTTTCCTTACTAGTAGGGTCAAAACATTGGTTTCCCTGTAAAGTTTTTATTTTTCTCTCTCAATTATTCTTAACTTTATCGTATGTAATAAATTGCATGCTGTTTGATTAAAGAGGTAATGCCACTCTAAAAATATATGTGCTTGATTTAAATAATGATTTAGAGTGAGTGCCAATACTTTAATATATGAACATTAGGATATTAAAAATGCTTGTGATTTTATGTTGTATTTGACAATACTGTTTTGGATGATATTTGAAAGATATAATGTGGTAGGAAGGTAGCAAAATTATTTATTTGAACTTAATTCAAGCATGTATTGTGTACAAAGAATGAACCAAAATGTGTTAAATGTTTTCAGAGATAAAAAGATATGTGGAGCAACAAAAGAAAAAAATAGATAAATAAGACTTCAACTATTTTTTTAAGTGCATCAAAGGGTAATATCAACAAAATGGAAAAGCAACCCACAAAATGGAAGAAATTATTTGCAAATTATCTATCTGATAAGAGATTAATATCAAGAATATATAAAGAAGTCTTACAACTCAACAACAAATAAAAGAAAAACACAATTTAAAAATGGGCAAAGGACTTGAATAGATGTTTCTCCAAAGATGATATACAGATGATCACTGAGCACATAAAAAGATGCATAATGTCACTAATCAGTAGGGGAGTGCAAGTCAAAATGACAATGAGATATCACAGAATCATTATTATGGCTATTATTTTAAAAAATGATGTAGAGAAATTAGAACCCTTATGCATGGCTGGTGTAAATGTAAAGTGGTACAGACACTGTAAAAAACATTATGAGAGCTTCTCAGAAAATTAAACAGAATTACCACATGATCTAACTATTCCACTTTGGACATATACTCGAAGGAATTGAAAGCAGAGACAAACAGATGTACACCAATGTTCTACAGCAGCATTACTCACTATAGCTAAAAGATGTAAATAAACTCAAATGTCCAGTGACATATGACTGAATAAGCAAAATGTAGTATACACATACAATGGAATATTATTCAGCCTTAAAAAGGAATGAAATTTTGACACATGCAACAATATGGATGGACCTCAAAGAAGTTATGCTAGGTGAAATAAGTCAGCCACAAGAGAAAAAATATTGTATGGTTCCACTTATAAGAGGTACCTTGAGTAGCCAAATTCATAGAGACCAAAAGTAGAAAAGTTGTTTCCTGGGGCTGGGGGAGAGAGGAAGCAAATAGGGAGTTATTGTTTGATGGATGTTACCAAACAAAACTTGGGTCTTCTCGACCACGTGCAGTAAAGCCAATCTACTGACACCAGGTTGTAGTGAAGGAAAGTGCAGTGTTTATGGTAAGGCACCAGATAAGGAGTTCAGGGCAGCTAATGATCAAAAGAACCCAAACTCCCTGATGGGATTCGGGGAGGCATTTTTAAAGGCAAGGTGAAGGAGGGGTGTCTCAAGGTATGTGACCAGCTCATGCATAATTCTCTGGTTGGTTGATGGTGAGGTAAGAGGGCAATGTCACAGGGGTTAACATTATCAATCCTCAGGCTTCAGCAGGTCTGGGGACTATGTGCTCATAGTCATCAAGTAGTTAACTTTTTCCATTTGGTGGGGCTTTAGCATCTGTAAAACAACTCAGGAAATGTGTGTCAGGTACTCTTATCTAGGTACCTCAGAGAATAACTAAAGCAGAGAACCTAGGAGGAAGGGGTCTGTCTTGGGAAGGCTTCATAAGGTCCTGTTCCCTTACATATACAGAATTTCAGTTTGGGAAGATGAAAAAGTTCCAATGATGTATGGTGATAATGGTTGTTCAACAATGAAAATATGCTTAATGCCACTGGACTATACACTTAAAAAAATTGTTAAAATGATAGATTTTATGTTTTATATATTTTACCATATTAAAAAGAAATGTGGCCATTAACATTGCCCCTAAAGAGCTTACGTTTTGTTGCCAAGAGAAAGCAAATGCATGAATTGTTAAAAAAAATAAGTAAATATATCATAAATGGTTAAGCTGAGTGTGATTCAGGCAGGAAATGGTTTGAGAGTTCACAAGAAAGAGCAATCTGAGTAAAACTAAGCTGAAAATTCTTCAGCCAGAAGTTGAGTCAGATTCTAAAGGATGTATATGATTTGAATAGATGGAAAAGAATATGGATAATAATGCAGAGGTTAAAGTGAACCTCACATTTTTAAGGAACGTCACCATGAAGAGACCCATTCCTGTACAGAGGCTAACATTTTCTTTTTTTCCCCACAATACAATCTGTTCATTTATGTCCACAGCTGTGCTTGCTTAACAGAAACTAACACAGATGGCCACATAAGCAAAACTGCATAAACAACCTCAACCAGAAAAACCCCAAATGGCTACAGTCAATGGCCCTAAACAAGTCTCAGCCTTACTACGAGGGCAGTGACTGTGCAGATGAGACCCAAAGTGTCCAAAAGTTGTCTTTGCTTCATTACCATGCTAAGATCTCTGCCCCAAGAGGGGACTTGGGCTTTGCTAGGCAAAATTAGTACCACGTGCAAGGGAGCTCAAAGGACTGGGAATACTCAAGTCATTCTGGAAATCTCTGCTCCTTTCTGCAAATTCTGATGGTGTCCTCACCTCTTACCCTTTAAAAGTTTCCCACTTCCCTTCCTCAGGGAGAAGCGGTCTTTAGAGCACTTGCTCTCCCTTCACCATTCTTTGATCAATGAATAATTTCCTGCTCTGCTTTGCCAAACCTGGTCTTATTCAAATGGCACCAGACAAGGAAAGGACTTAGTTAGGTCTACCTGATCCAAGAGGGTCAGTAACAGAAAGACAATTCTGACCAAAATGAAGTGAGAATTTTGGAGAACAGTGAGAGAGAAAATTGGTTAGAATGTGTAGAGCAAGACTGTGGAAGGATTTATGGCTAAGACTGTGGAAGACTGAGACTATTTCTAAGAGGCAATGCGTAAACACTGAGAGTATGTGTAATGTAGAATTACAGGATATGAAAAAATAACTCAAAATAGTTATTTTAGTCTTTCCTGACTTATGGTCTAGAAATAGAACAATAACTCTTAGATATATTTTGTTTCCTAAAAAGTAGTTGACAGAATTGTATGCTTCCTAATGCAAAACTCAAAACAGAGCTTCGAGAACTCTCATATTCTGATATCCTAAAACAATGATTACAGTATTCAATATATTTTAAAATCTATGTTTTGAGGCTAAAGTGTTTTCATTCCAATTGCAGGAAGATTGAACTTCTTGTGAATTCTATAAAGTGAATGTAATTTTTTAATCAATTGCAACTATCAGAGAGCTTTTCTTTTATAGCAATAAGTATGAAGGTTAAATATTTATTAATCAAATAAATTTGAGAAAAATGCTTATTTGAAAGAAAATAATTAATGAAAGAGTTTAAATTGTTATGACTAAAATATTAAGTGTACATAGTCCTTTCAAAAAATGTGGAAATTGAAGCTTTAGTAATTTACTAAGATTTTCAAGATGACATCATTTTTTTTTTCTTATGGGCCTTCAACTGATTTTTCACAGTTGACTTATTGTTTGGATTATGAAATAACTTAGTTATAGTCTAGTTTTATAATATTCTGCAATATTCCCATTTCTTATGCATATTCTACATGCAAAATATTAGGTTCCTCTTGAAGGATATGATAAAAAATGTCTGCCTATCAATATTTAACGAGTTACTAACAGAGGTTAGGTGTTGAACAGTTAACAGGAGACTAGGTAGGGCCCTCTCACTAAAGTAACTACTAATTCAACTTGTCTTTACACTGAAACCAACCTATATAAAAGTAGAATAAATGTTTTTCATATTTGTGATTTGATGGCCCTGGAATATATCAGTCCAATTCAACTCTATCCACTTGCCTAAAACAGGACTTAAATTCTACTTTCCCTCTCTGGGTCACACTGTAAAATGTGTGAAGCTAGATCAAATCCTTCCTAACTGTCAAAGTCTATGATCCCTGTTAACATAACAATGCTTTCCTCTAAAAGATTATGTTTTGGGCTTCCCTGGTGGTGCAGTGGTTGAGAGTCCGCCTGCCAATGCAGGGGACATGGGTTTGTGCCCCGGTCCGAGAAGATCCCACATGCTGCAGAGCCTCTAGGCCCGTGAGCCATGGCCGCTGAGCCTGCACGTCCAGAGCCTGTGCTCCGCAACGGGAGAGGCCACAACAGTGAGAGGCCCACGTACCGCAAAAAAAAAAAAAAAAAAAAAAGATTATGGTTCAGCTGAGTTGTTACTAGTCTTGAGCTCTGAATAAAGATGATGTCAGGATTGGATAAGCCAGGAATAGTGAGGAAAAGTACAGAAATACATTGGGTCAGTGACTTAGGCTTAAATATACCCATAGGAGGAAACTTGGGAACTAGCCATTCAAAAAGACACACTTTGCTAAAGTTAATATCTTAATGTAGTTCTGCACCAAAGACCACATGGATTTGATGTAAGAATGCCCAGATCAAGTTCTCTGAGAAACAATATAGCTAGTCAGGAACACCTTTTCCCTGGACTGTGAACAAATGGCTGTCTTACATTTAATAAAACTCTGTACACTGTTGATGAGATTGTAAATTGATATGGCCATTGTGGAAAACAGTATGGAGGTTCTTCAAAAAATTAATAATGGAACTAATATTTGATTCAGATCCCTCACTTCTGGGTATATTGAAAAAATTGAAAGCAAGTTCCTGACAAGATAACTGCACAACAATGATCAAAGAAGCCCTGTTCACAGTAGCCAAAATATGTAAACAAACGATATGCCAATCAGGGGATGAATGTATAAAGAAAACTTGGCACACATACAATGGGATATTATCCAGCCTTCAGAAAGAAGGAAACCATGCCATTTGTGACAACATGGATGAACCAAGAGGACATTACCCTCAATGAAATAAGTCAGGCAGAGTAAACGATATGCTGTATGATCTCACTTATATTTGGAATCTAAAAAAAGCTGAACTCATAGAAGCAGAGAGTAGAAAGATGGTTGCCAGGGCTTGGGGTGGTGGGGATTATGGAGGGATTTTGGCCTCAGGATACAAACTTCCAGTTATAAAATAAATAATTTCTGGAGATCTAATTTACATCATGGTGACTATAGTTAATAATAATGTAAACATGAAATTTACTAAGAGACTAGATCTTAAGTGTTCTCACCACAAAAAAGTAAATATGTTAGGTAATGGATATGTTAATTATTTTCATAGTAGTAATACTTTCACAGTGTATATCAAGACATCACATTGTACACCTTAAATGTATACAATGTTTATTTGTCAATCATAACTGTATAAAGCTGGGAAAAAATGAAATAAAATTTTACTTCTTTCTTATCTGTTCCATCTCATCCCAAGAAGCCACACCTTTGAGAATATTTTCTCTAACTCTGAAGGTGAAGATCAGTGATCTCAATAAGTATAAAATATTTATTCTACAATTTGTAACTTAATTATTTAGACTTTTATCCAAGGGCCAAATATCGCCATGCACACAGATGGTGCATTCTGGCCCACCAAAGAAGTTGACTCTAAGCCACAGATTTCATCATGTGCAGGAGTACAAATGTGATTAAGCAAAGTATATTGTGAATGTGGTCTCCCTCCAAGTTCACACTCCTAAAGGCATGTTGTATACATCTGTTCTTTTTTATAGTATTTTTATTAATACACCGAAATTTCTTCCCTATTTTTCTTAAATGCAAGTGAAGTATCTGGATTTTTAAAATAAAACACCGAAATCCATGATAGTGGAACACTGCATTGAATGAAGGACAGATTTATGCATTTAAATCGCATCCTGCTTTCTTTATTATGCTGCAATGTGAATTGTGATTTGATACTTATGATTTAGATTTTAAAATAATTCTGAAGAGACAACGTGATGCAGTTTTCTCTGTGTGTCTGTATGTATTTCTCCACATACTCACCAACACTTGATCTTGTCTGACTTTAATTTAAGTTGACATACTAGTGTGTGATAAGTAGCTTCTCATTGTGGGTTTTCTTTTTTTTTATTGTGGTTTTTATTTACATCTAAAAATGACTAATAATATTGAGAATTTTTTCATGTTATTTTTGGCAATCTGTATATCTTCTTTGGGAAAATGTCTATTCAGACTGTGTCCACTTTTTAACTGGGTTATTTGTCTCTTTATTATTTCATTGTTAGAGTTCTTTATATAGTCTACATACGGTTCTTTTATCAGATATATGATTTGCATATTTTCTCTCACCTGAAATTTCATAGTGATTTCAATGAATTTTGATATTAATTTAGGGAGTATTGCCATCATAACTGTTAAGTTTTATGATCCATGGACATGGGATATCTTTCCATTTAGTGTAATCTTTAATTTCTTTCAACTATGTTTTATAGTTTTCAAAAAGTTTGCAATTTTTAATATATTTATAAGTATTATGGGTTTTTTGATGTTATTGTAAATTGAATTGTTTTCTTAATTTCATTTTCAGAATTTTCATGCTACTGTGTGAAAATGCAATAAATTTTTGTATATTGATCTTTTTACTGAACTATAGTTGATTTAAAATGTTGTGTTAGTTTCAGGTGTACAGCAAAGTGATTCATATATATATATATGTATGTATGAATATATATATATATTCTTTTTCATATTATTTTCCATTATAGGTTATTCCAAGATAATTAATATAATTCTTTGCGTTATACCATAGGCCCTTGCTGTTTATCTATTTTCTATAGAGTAGTGTGTATATGTTAATCCCAAACACCTAATTTATCCTTTCCCCATCCCCCACCTGCTTTCCTCTTTGATAACCATAAGTTTGTTTGCTATATCTGTAAGTCTTTTTCTGTTTTGTACATAAGTTCATTTGTATCTTTTCTTTAGATTCAACTTATAAATGATATCATATGATATTTGTCTTTATCTGACTTATTTCACTTAGCACGATAATGTCTAGGTCCATCCATGTTGCTGCAAATGACATTATTTCATTCATTTTTATGACTAATACACCATGTGTGTGTGTATATATATATATATATATATATATATATCACATCTTCTTTATCCATTCATCTGTTGATGGACATTTAGGTTGCTTCCATGTCTTAGATATTGTAAATAGTGCTGCAGTGAACATTGGGGTACATATATCTTTTTGAATGAGAGTTTTCTCCGGATATATGCCCAGGAGTAGGATTGGTGGATCATATGATATCTCTGTTTTTAGATATTTAAGGAAACTCCAGACCATTGTCCATAGTGGCTGCATCAATTTACATTCCCACCAACAGTGTAGGAGGGTTCACTTTGCTCCACACCCTCTCTGGCATTTATTATTTGTAGATATTTTAATGATGGACATTCTGACCAGTGTGAGGTGATACCACATTGTAGTTTTTATTTGCATTTCTCTAATAATTAGTGACATTAAGCATCTTTTCATGTGCCTGTTGGCATCTGTATGACTTCTTAGTGAAATGTCTATTTAGGTATTCTGCTCAGTTTTTCATTGAGTTGTTTGTTTTTTTTGTATTAAGTTGTTAGTATATTTTGGAAATTAAGCCCTTGTCAGTTACATTATTTGCAATTATTTTCACCCATTACATAGGCTGTCTTTTCATTTTATTTAAGTTTTCCTTTTCTGTGCAAAATCTTTTATGCATAATTACATCCTATTTTTAATTTTTTGCTTTAATTTCCATTACTCTAGGTAATGGATACAAAAAAAATACTCTTGTGACTTATGTCAGAGAGTGTTCTACCTATGTTTTCCTCTATGAGTTTTATAGTATCTGGTCTTACTTTTAGACCTTTAATCCATTTTGAGTTTATTTTTATATATTGTGTTAGAGAATATTCTAATTTCATTCTTTTGAATGTAGCTGTCTAGTTTTCCCAGCACCATTTATTGGAGTGACTGTCTTTTCTCTATTGCATATTCTTGCCTCCTTTTTTGTAGATTGATTGAAAAAAAGTGCTTGGGTTGGGACTTCCCTGGTGGCACAATGGTTAAGAATCTGCCTGCCAATGCAGGGGACATGGGTTCCAGCCCTGGTCCGGGAAGATACCATATGCCAAGGAGCAACTAAACCTGGGAACCAAAACTACTGAGCCCACGTACCACAATTACTGAATCCCGCATGCCTAGAGCCTGTGCTCCACAGCAAGAGAAGCCACCACAATGATAAGCCCATGCATCACAAAGAAGAGTAGCCCCTGCTCGCTGCAACTAGAGAAAGCCTGTGCACAGCAATGAAGACCCAACACAGCCAAAAATAAAAAGATAAACAAATAAATTTATTTTTAAATAGTGCTCAGGTTTATTTCTGGGCTTCCTATCCTATTCCACTGATCTATGTGTCTGCTTTTGTGCTAGTATGATACTGTTTTGATTACTGTAGTTTTGTAGTATACTGTAGAGTCAGGGAGCATGATTCCTCCAGCTCTGTCCTTCTTCCTCAAGATTGTTTTGGCTGTTTGGGGTCTGTTGTGTTTCCATACAAATTTTAGAATGTTTTGTCCTAGTTCTGTGAAAAACGGCATTGGTAATTTGATAGGAATTGCACTGAATCTGTAGATTGCATTGGGTAGTATGGCTATTTTAACCATACAGATTCTTGCAATCCACTAACATGGTATATATTTCCATCTACTTGTGTCATCTTCAATTTATTTCATCAGTGCCTTACAGTTCTCTAAGTTAGGTCTTTTGCCTCCTTAAGTAGGTTTATTCCTAGGTATTTTATTCTTTTTGATGCAATGGTTAATGGGGTTGGTATCTTAATTTCTCTTTCTGACATTTCATTAGTGTATAGAAATGCAACAAATTTTTGTATATTAATTTTGTATCCAGCAAATTTACCAAATTCATTCATGAGCTCTAGTAGTTTTCTGGTGGCCTTTCTAGGATTTTCTATGTATACTATCGTGTTATGCACAAACAGTGACAGTTTTGCTTATTTCTTTCCAACTTGGATTCCTTTATTTCTTTTTCTTCTCTGATTACTGTGACTAGGACTTCCAAAACTATGTTGAATAAAAGTAGTGAGAGTCCACATCCTTGTCTTTTTCCTGATCTTAGAGGGAATGCTTTAAACATTTCACCATTAAAGTATGATATTATCTGTGGGTTTGTCATATATGGCCTTTATTATGTTGAGGTATGTTGCCTTTATGTCTACTTTCTGGAAAGTTTTTAATCATAAGTTGGTGTTGAATTTGGTCAAAAGCTTTTTCTGCAACTATTGAGATAATCATAAGGTTTTTATTCTTCAATTTGTTGATGTTGTCTATCACACTGATTGATTTGTGGGTATTGAAAAATCCTTGCATCCCTGGGATAAATCCCACTTGATCATGGTGGATGATCCCTTTAATGTAGTGTTGGATTTTGTTTGCTAGTATTTTGTTGAGAATTTTTGCCTCTATGATCATCAGTGATATTGGCCTGTAATTTTCTTTTTTTTGTGTGTGTGATATCTTTGACTGGCTAGAATTTAACTACACGAGAAAATGTGAAAAAAAACTAACAAACACCTGGAGTCTAAACAATATACTACTAAAAAAGGAAATGAAATAGAAAATCAAAAAAAAAACCTAGAGACAAATGAAAATGAAAACACAATGAGCCAAAATCTATGGGATACAGCAAAAGCAGTTCCAAAAGGGAAGTTTATAGTGACACAAGCTTACCTCAGGAAACAAACAAACAAAAATCTCAATTAAACAATCTAAATTCACACTTAAAGCAACTAGAGAAAGAAGAACAAACAAAATCCAAAGTTAACATAAGGAAAGAAATCATAAACTCAGAGCAGAAATAAATCAAATAGAGACTGAAATAAACAATGAAAAAGATCAATGAATCCACTCTAATCTATATGATTTCCTTCCTTCTTGCTTCAGGTTTACTGTTCTCCTCTCACCCAAGGTGGAAAGTTAAGTTTTGCTTTGTTATGTATCTTCTTTTTAAATGTAGGTTAAAACATTTTTGATGTAGCTATGAATTGTCCTATAAGCACTACTTTAGCTGTATTCTA
Source organism: Globicephala melas (assembly GCF_963455315.2). Taxonomy (NCBI): domain Eukaryota; kingdom Metazoa; phylum Chordata; class Mammalia; order Artiodactyla; family Delphinidae; genus Globicephala; species Globicephala melas. Next base: position 60,297,385 of record NC_083335.1, read on the forward strand.
TATGTTATTGTATGCTAAAATTTTATTTATTTAAATATATGTTCTAATCTCTAAATGAATTGTTCTTTGACCTATTGGTTATTTAGAATTATGTGACTCATTTTCAACATATTTGGGATTTTTCTAAATATTTCTCTTCTTAATTTCTAATTTTACTCCATTATGGTTATAGAACATATTTTCTATGATTTCAATCAACTTAAATTAATTGAAACAAATATATGGTATACTATATGATCTATTCTAAAGTATGTTCCATATGCACTCCAGAAGAGTGTGTATTCTACTTTCGTTAGGGGGAGTGTTCCACTTGTTCATTGTTTATATTTAATTTTTGGTTTATTTTTCTGCTTCTTAAGTTACATACATAAGTAGGTCTTTTAGTGGGGATTTTTGATGTTGAAACTCTCTATGTCTTCCTCTGAAAACGCTTTTATTCCAATCTTATATTGAATAATATTTTGTATGTATACATCTGCATATAGACTCCTAGAGTGATTGGTAATATTCACCAACACTTTAAATATATTAGTCTGTTATGTCTCGTTCTTTATTTTTGCTATTGAGACAAGTTCTGTCATTTTAATTGTTGTTTTTCCATAGATAATCAAATTTATTTTACATTTTCTCTCTGTAGTTATAATTTACAATTTTGTTATGAGATGTCTATGCATCAGTTTAATTAATTCTTTTAATCATTTGCTTGTCTTAAATTTAGGTTTCATAATTTCAATCTATCATGTAAAATATTTTCTGTTCAAACATTACATTCATCCATCCATATTTCATTACCACTTTTTTAGATGTTCTACCATTGACCTTTTGTATCTGTTTTATATTGTATTTTACAACTCAAGTATCAGTTATTATGCATTTGAAAATCGCCGTCTATCCTTTTCTATAATTAGATATTTGATGTTCTCTTACAAAAACACTGGCTTTTGGTGGGGCAGGGCCTTGAAACATCTTTGATTCTGATTGTACTTCTTTTTAATTCTTCCTCCCCTTAGACAGTTATCACCCCACCTATCATCAAATCCTGCCTGTTATTTCTACATCACATCTTTATAATCTGTTTCTCCCACTCTATTCCTACTGGTACTGTGCTCATCTAGGGCCAATAGCTTTATAATGGAATTCCTGTTAAAGAAGTTTTCCTCCTGATTATCCTCATTTCATTTTATTTATCTCCCACACATTATAAATTACATCTCAAAAAAATTATTATTATAAAGCATTTGCAATATGTCATGCTCAAGTTCAGGTATGATCCTTTGTTTTGATACAATCATTCCCTAGGGCATCATTAATCTAATTTAGTCCACTCAACAGATTCTTTAAGAACTCTCGGGCTTCCCTGCTGGTGTAGTGGTTGAGAATCTGCCTGCTAATGCAGGGGGCATGGGTTTGAACCCTGGTCTGGGAGGATCCCACATACCACAGAGCAACTAGGCCCGTGAGCCACAACTACTGAGCCTGCGCTCTGCAACAAGAGAGGCCACGATAGTGAGAGGCCCACGTGACACAATGAAGACTGACCCCCACTTGCCACAACTAGAGAAAGCCCTCGCACAGAAATGAAGACCCAACACAGCAAAAATAAATAAATAAATTACTAAACTCCTACTCCCAACATTTTCTTTAAAAAAAAGAACTCTCCCTGACATGTTTTTCCACAATTAAAATAATTATATTAGGGACTTCTCTGGTGGCACAGTGGTTAAGTATCTGCCTGCCAAGGCAGGGGACACAGGTTTGAGCCCTGGTCTAGGAAGATCCCACATGCCATGGAGCAACTAAGCCCGTGTGCCACAACTTCTGAGCTTGTACTCTAGAGCCCACGAGCTACAACTACTGAGCCTGTGAGCCACAACTACTGAAGTCCTCACACCTAGAGCCCAGGCTCCACAATAAGAGAAGCCACTGCAATGAGAAGCCTGAGCACCTCAATGAAGAGTAGGCCCTGCTGGCCACAACTAGAGAAAGCCCGTGTGCAGCAATGAAGACTCAACACAGCCAAATAAATTTAAAAAAAATATATTTTATTTTACCTTGAGGTTTACATCTGTTGAAGTTTCTTAGACTACTTCAATTTTTCTTTCTCAAAATATGATACTAATGGGCGGAGGAGGAAAATGGAGTTGTGAAGACTTTGTATAGCTGTGGTAACCATCGTACCACATGGATTTACCTTAATTAAATAAAACATTGCCCAAATACAAGGAGTGTAGTTAACTGTTATTTTCCAGTTATTAGCAGCTTCAGGTTCCACCTTCACTTTAGCAGTGAGAATGTTGTTATTTCCAGACTGTCCCAGCCAGTGATTGAGAATGGCAGAAGTATCCAATTTAGTATTCTCTAACAGGTAATTTTTTCTCTGGGATCAACCTTGAATTGGCCAAGACATCAGATCTACATCATGATCTGATGGTCTTTCTGTCCAAACATGTTCTTTCCCCTTTTCCTTTTAAGGATATCAGAATAGTTTTGAAGACTAAAGTCTTCTTCCACATTTTATATTTCATAGGCATTACACAAAATAAACCTCTTGTTCTGCTATCTCTAATGTCAGCATCTACTTTCTTAAAGTCTCAACTGACACAGGAGCTAATCTTAAAAATTTGGTCTTTTAATGAAATAATGGAGAGTTTGATCATGAAAATTATTGTGCAAAGAAAGAAGAGTGAGAAGAGCATTCTAAGTCAAGCTAGGAGGCACACAGTTAAGTAGGTGTCTTGTGAGGAAAATAATTTCGCTTTGGGGTCAACAGGAAATGAACCTGCTTCTATAGGGCCTGAGGTTGCTGATCATATTAAATATGGATCTGGTAGTGATTAACATAATCTGGAACTCTAAGAATTGCTGCTAAGAGAATGAATTAAGGAAAATTCATTGTTGAAGCACCCGGCATAGGTAGTTTACTAGTTTTAAACAATTGTTCAGAACCCTATAAGATTTTGTTTTATAATTGGGATCAGTTAAATATTATTGAATGCTTGCAATTCCTTCATATAGAAGGAAAGATTAAGTGCTATGCACTTATAGAAAGCTTAGAAATGATAGACTGCATTTATTAAAAAGAATTATAAAATGTCCTGAATCTAACATTTTAATAATTGATAAAGGAATTACTAGTAGTTGAAAGGTATCCAAGGCAAGTGAAGATCAAAACTTGGCTTGGGATAAAGAAACCAGGTAGATATAATTATAATGGATAAAACGTTAAAGTATGTCAGAAAATTTTTTGCACTAAAATCCTATGATGTCTTGGACAAGTTGTTAACCATTCCCAGCTTCATTTCCTCATCCATAAAATTACACAATAAATCTTGTCATGTCTATGTCATAGGGTTATTGTGCTGATCAAATGAAATTGTGAGTATGAACATACTTTTTAAACCATAAACCTGTGATAGAATTTTTAGACGGTTGCTTGGGATTGCCCTTTTTGATCATTTTTGAGTTCAATAAATCAGCTCTGTTTTTATAAATATCTTGTTTACTTTCTTCCTCTCTGTGTAATAGTCTTGATTTACAGACTTTGCATACTAAAACACACTGTAATATTGAAGACAGTCCTTGCTTTTGAAACCCGAAGCTGTTGGAAATATCACAAAGTTAAATGACTATTGGTGATCTATTAATATATAGGCAGTTTACATGTGTGCTTTGAGGCTGTCTGTCTTTCCCACTAGCGTATTTCCATCAAAATATTTTTGTGGTTAAAATATTTGACCTCTATGAATGCCATATTTAAATATAAATATTTTAACCTGCTACCCATTATAATACCATTTAGTAGTCATAAGAATTTATCAAATTAACTAGTAAATATTGGAGCAAGAAGAGAAAAGAGACAGATGAAATTTGGAAGGCAATGGAGGAGTGAAAAATCCACAATGTGAATTGCTTATTGAGAAAGAAATCTTAGGAGACTGAGCCATGAGAAAGCCTGGACTGTTGAAAGGCAACTTGAGGGCTCCTGGTTCTTAGTGTGTTGAAAGGTGGGAGGGAGTTGGAAAAGGCAAGGCAGGTCATTGAAAGGTGAGATGGAAGTTACCAAAAACAAAAGCTTTCTATTCATAATTTTGTCCATGACAAACGTGCTTCAGAAATTCCTGAAAGTGGACATTTTCATCAATAAAGCTTTTATTACACAAAATGGTTATATCTCATGTTCAAACTACTGAGAAAACCAAAGAATGTAACAAGCATCTCCACCTACAAAGGTCCTTTAAATGTAGTGCTTTCCTACGATTCTAATCTGATCACGCAACTTTAGCCAGAATTGGCAGGCAGAAAAAGCTAATAAAACTACTTTTGTAAACCAAACAATACAAGATCCACTTAAGGTAGTGACAATCTCATAACCTTCAAATTCCCATTTCATTAGTCTACTAGGAAAACAGTGCCAAAGTGTCCTTTCAGTGACACTGGAGCTGTGAGAGGTTTCCTGACTTGATTGCAGCCCTTTCTGTTAATTATTAGTGAAGAGTTCTCCTCACAAAAGCTGCTGTCCAGCTGTCCAGGCTGAGGGGCTTAGGCATTTTGGATGCAAGAGCTCTCACCCATTGGAAGCACTTACTTCAAACATCTCATTCAAAGTTTAGAATTCTTTTGTTTGTAGGTAAGGTCTTTGAGATCAATGTGGAAAGACCATCAGGAGCACAGTGCATGGGACTTTTTGAATTAAGCTTAGAGATTTCATCTGGCTCACATCTGAGTAGATAGTTTCTTTTAAACCTCCCCTGTATCTTACACAATCAGCTTAACAATATCTTCTTGTCTATAATGGTTTATTGGATCTATCATACATTTGGCCTTATCTGACTCTACTGTGAGAATTTTAGCTAAAGTAAAATGCTATACAATTAAAATTTTTATTCAACACAACGCAGAAGCTGAAAGTATGAATTTTTCCAATACATTTTAGGTTAGGGTGTGTGAAGTTACCTTCTATAGGCTATTTTTTTCTTCTTAGATCCTATTCCTATAATTCACATGAATCACTACCAGGTGAACAGTAATGTCTGGAGCTATGACCTCAAGCTAAGTTTTTCATAGTTTTAATTTACTGGAAAGTCATAAACCAACATGCAATTACCAAGTGACCATGTTTTAAAAAATAATGCACATATTTAAGTTACTAGATATTTATTTACTAGCAGCAAATAACTACAATTTTACAAAGCAATTCTAGTTTATTTACATGATGTGATAGAGGCTTACTATAACCACCATAGATGGTCTCTGGACTGTATAATTTTTTTACCCTGATGATTTTTCTCCTTCCTTTTAATATTGCAAATTTGTTATTACTGATCTAATGCTTTCTTCTACAGATTCACACTTTTTTCTCAGGTAAAATTGCCTTTTGGGGAAAGCACTCATGCCTCACTCTAAAGCCCTCCTTGGTGCTAGGAGACCTGCCTCAAGTGAAAGAATCTTATTTTAGGCTTTCTTGGAAGTTCTCCAAAATTGATATACTTTATGCTACATTCAAGTTCTTAGAAAATAATATTTTACAATAAGAAACTAGGTTATACCTAATATACTTTCTCCAAACCAAGTTGAGACACAATTTTTGGTTCTTGTGACATTCTCTTGGGTGAAATATCTGTTTGTGATTTTTGCCTATTTTCTAATTGGATTGTTTATTTTTATACTGTTGAATTTTGAAAGGTTTTTATATTTTCTAGATACTCATCTTATGTTGGATATGTGGTTTGCAAATATTTTCTCTGTTTGTGTCTTGTCTTTTTATCCTCTTAATGGGGCCTTTTGCAGAACAGTGTTTTTTAAAAAAGAAAGTTAAAATGTATCATTTTTTTCATTTCATGGATTATGCTTTTAGTTACGTCTAAGAACTTTTTTTTTTTTTTTTTTTTTTTTTTTTTTGCGGTACGCGGGCCTCTCACTGTTGTGGCCTCTCCCGTTGCGGAACACAGGCTCTGGATGCGCAGGCTCAGCGGCCATGGCTCACGGGCCCAGCCATTCCGCGGCATGTGGGATCTTCCCAGACTGGGGCACGAACCTGTATCCCCTGCATCGGCAGGCGGACTCTCAACCACTGTGCCACCAGGGAAGCCCCTAAGAACTATTTTTTGCCCTAGACATAGAAACTGAAGATTTTCTCCTATTTTTTTCTAAAAGTTTTAGTTTTACATTTTACACTTAAGTCTATTATCCTTTTTCAGTTAATTTATTAAAAGATGTAAAACAGGTCAAGGTTTGTTTGTTTATTTGTTTCATTTGTTTGTTTTTTGCCTATGAATAATCAGCTGCTTCAGCCCCATTTAACAAAAAGTCTATCCTCCCTTTATTGAGTTACTTTTTAACCTTTGTAAAAAATCAGTTGACCATATTTGTGTGGATTTAATTCTGGGTTCTCTACTCTCTTTCACTGGTCTATGTGTTTATCTCTCCACCAATATCACATATCTTAATTAGTATAGCTATATAGAAGGACCTTCTATTGGATAGAGTGATTTCTCCCAATGTAGTATTCTCTTTTAAGATTGTTTTAGCTATCCTAGGGTCTTTCCTTACATATCTTAGAAGAGTCTTATCTAAGTCTACAAAATTCTTGCCTGGTTTTGATAGGATTTTTATTAATCCTATATATCAATTTGAGAACTGATGTCTTTTCTAAATTGAGTTTTCTGACACATAAATATTATATACTTGTCTGTTTATTTAGGTCTTTGATTTCCTTCATTATGCTTTTGTAATATTTTAACATACAGATTCTATACATATTTTGTTAAGTTTATATCTATGTATTTCATATTTTTGGAGTGATTGTAAATGGTATTTTATTTTATTTTAATTTTATTTTATTTTATTTTATTTTTATTTTTGTCTGCATTGGGTCCTCATAACTGTGCATGGGCTTTCTCCAGTTGCGGCGAGCAGGGGTTACTCTTCATTGCAGTGTGCAGGCTTCTCACTGTGGTGGATTCTCTTGTTGTGGAGCACAAGCTCTAGGTATGCAGGCTACAGTAGTTGTGGCTCATGGACTCTCAAGGGCAGGCTCAGCAGTTGTGGCACACAGGCTTATTTGCTCTGTGGCATGTGGGATCTTCCTGGACCAGGGCTTGAACTCATGTCCCCTGCATTGACAGGCGGATTCTTAACCACTGCATCACCAGGGGAGTCCCTGGTATTGCATTTTAAAACTTTGCTTTCCACATGTTAATTGTTCGTATGTAAAAATACAATTGTTCTTTTTGTGATAATTTATATCCTGCAAGTGTGCTGAACTCACTTATTATTAAGCAGTCATTTGTAAATTACTTGAGATTTTCTACATAGACAATCATATCATTTGCAAATAGGGAAAGTTTTATTTCTCCCTTTCAATCTCTATTTCCATTGATTTATTTAGTTATATATTTATGCCTTATCAGTCGGTAGAACTTCCAATAATATGTTAAATAGTGGTGGTGACAGTATTCTTTTTTTTTTTTTAGAGATTTAAAAGTAATTTATTATGGACAATTTCAAACATACCTGAAAAATGGGGAGGACAGTTTAATGAATTGCCATATATCTATTACCCAGATTCAGCAATTATCAAAATTTTGTCAAACTTGCTTCATCTTTTCCCCTTGTGTTTGGGTTGAAGTATTTGGAAACAAAATTTAGACTTAATGCATCTCTAAAATATGTGAACTTTTTCTTACATAGATACAATGCCATTATCACATTTAACAAAATTAACAATAATTCCTTGGTATTCTCTAATATCAGGCCATATTCAAATTTCCCCAATTTTCTCAGAAATATCTTTTCATAGTTGGTCTGTTTTCATTAGGATCCACATACTACATTTAGTAATTGTGTCTTTTTATTTAACATCTTTATTGGAGTATAATTTTTTTACAATGCTGTGTTAGTTTCTGCTTTATAACACAGTGAATCAGTTATACATATACATATGTTCCCATATCTCTTCCCTCTTGCTTCTCCCTCTCTCTCACCTTCCCTATCCCACCCCTCTAGGTGGTCACAAAGCACCAAGCTTATCTCCCTGTGCTATGCGGCTGCTTCCCACTAGCTATCTATTTTACGTTTGGTAGTGTATATATGTCCATGCCATTCTCTCATTTTTTTTTTCTTAGATTCCATATATATGTGTTAGCATACGGTATTTGTTTTTTTGATTCTGACTTACTTCACTCTGTATGACATACTCTAGGTCCATCTACATCTCTACAAATGACCCAATTTTGTTCTTTATTATGGCTGAGTAATATGCCATTGTGTGTGTATATATATATATATATATATATATATATATATATATATATATATATATATATGCCACATCTTCTTTATCCATTCATCTGTTGAGGGACACTTAGGTTGCTTCCATGTACTGGCTATTATAAATAGAGCTGCAATGAACATTTTGGTACATGACTTTTTGAATTATGGTTTTCTCAGGGTATATGTCCAGTAGTGGGATTGCTGGGTCATATGTTAGTTCTATTTTTAGTTTTTTAAGGAACAGAATCCAACAGCACAGGAATAGGATCATACACCATGATCAAGTGGGATTTATCCCAGGAATGCAAGGATTCTTCAATACATGCAAATCAATCAATGTGATATAGCATATTAACAAATTGAAGGAGAAACAACCTATGATCATCTCAATACATGCAGAGAAAGATTTCAACAAAATTCAACACCCATTTGTGATAAAAAAACTGCAGAAAGTAGGCATAGAGGGAACTTTCCTCAACACAATATAGGCCATATATGACAAACCCACAGCCAACATCATCCTCAATGGTGAAAAACTGAAACCATTTCCACTAAGATCAAGAACAAAACAAAGTTGCCCACTCTCACCACTATCATTCAACATAGTTTTGGAACTTTTAGCCACAGCAATCAGAGAAGAAAAAGAAATAAAAGGAATCCAAGTTGGAAAAGAAGAAGTAAAGCTGTCACTGTTCGCAGATGACATGATACTATATAGAGAGAATCCTAAAGATGCTACCAGAAAATTACTAGTGCTAATCAATGAATTTGGTAAAGTAGCAGGATACAAAATTAATGCACGGATAGTAGATATTCTTGACTTGATCTCAATCTTAGGGACAAAGCACACCATATTTCAACATTAAGTATGATGTTACCTGTAAGTTTCTCATAGATGGCCTTTCTAAATCATGAAAGGGTATTGGGTTTTACCAAATGTCTTTTCTACACCAATTTATATGATCACAGGACTTTCCTTCTTCTATGTGTTGCTCTAGTTGATTACATCAAGAGATTTCCAAATGTTGAACCAATTTGCATACCTAGAATAAAACTCACTTGTCCATGGTGTATAACTTTTTTATGCTGTATTTTGTTGAGGATTTTTGTGCTTAATTTTATAAGAAATGCTGGTATTCAGTTTTATTTTTTGTACTGTATTTGTCGATTTTGGCATCAGGGTAATATTGGCCTCATAAAGTGGATTCAAAAGTGTCTTTCTTTTCTATTTTCTAGAACAGATTGTATAAAATTTACATTAATTCTTCTTTAAATATTTGACATACTCTTTCAATAAGGCCAACTGTGCCAACGGTATTATTTTATGAAAGCTTGTTAATTATGAACTGAATTTATTTAATATTATAGGCCATTCATATTTTCTTAATTTAATTTTAGAAGTTTGTTATTTTCCAGGAATTTTTCTATGTCATCCAAATTGTAAAATTTATTAGTTTAATCTTCTTTGTAGTGTTTCCTTATTATCATTTTAATTGCTATAAAATCACTATTGTCCTCTGTTTTAATTTTGATATTAGTAATCTGTGTTTTGTGTTTTTTCTTCTTTATTTATTTGTCAGTCTTGCTAGATGTTTCTTAATTTTTTTAAGAACCACTAAAATTCATTTTATGCAAGAAATTATATTCCTCTTTCTTCCTCCTTCCATTTTATGACTGGTTTGTATTTTTCTGTTCTGATCAGGAGAAGCAACTCTTAATATTAGGGAAATAATGCCTCACAATGAGATCATGGGATTTGGCTGACGTTTGGTACTATTATTTTTTTTTTCTTGCAATGTTAGCCTGGGCCAAAATTCCTACCTCCTTTGGATCATCAGAAATGGCTCAAAATTCACTGCTCAGTTAGTTTGATAAGGATGTAGTAGTTTATATTTCTGTAGCATGGTAGGTCCTCAGGATTTGGACTTTGTTTTACCTAATGATTACATCTATTATTTTCAAAATATGTCATGACCTTGACTTCATCTCGGTGAATTATAATAACTCAAACATAATCAGAAATTCAGAGACAGCTTACTTCATCTTTAAAAATGTATAATGACAATTCACTTACCTGGCCATGCTACAAGCAATGTTCTGCTATGTGAATTTTACAGATAACTGAAGTGTTTCTCTACAAGCAATTCATATTTGTATTTTAACCTTTTTGAATGGATTTTTAGATTACATATTTATTTGTTGTCTCAAATAAAGGACATCAAATGTAACTGAATGATTTTCTTGATTATTTAATGCCATAAACATTATGGGTATCCTTCATTGGAAAATATTGGAAGATAGGTCTGTTTTTGTTTTTTTGTCACTTTTCACAACATCAGAAGGTCAGCAATTGATTCCCTTGCTTTTACCATGCTTGCCTCTAATCAGACTCACCTCCCCTTATAATTTGTTATTTAGCTCTGAAAAAATAGAGCTTGTTACAACTGTGTTTTAAGTAAAAACCAAGGCTATGAGTAAGTTTGGAATTTATGGTAGCCATTTCAGATTCTTGGAGGATTTTGATGCATTCCCAGAGAGAGTTTGTGTTTCAAATGTTTGTGGTAATTGAATAAGTGAGCCCATTCTCTAATATTTGTTGAAAATCTACAGTAACATTGTCACTATCACCCAAATTATTATACACTATGCTGTATCATACTTAAGGAATTTGTGAGTTCCTTGAATGCTAAAAAATGATACAGTGTATGATGATCAAGATTTGAAGTAGTGTTTCATCTAAAGATCTTAATGTTAATAATAATAACATTTATTTTGAAGGAGTAATTTAAGACATCTTCTTAAATGTTGAGTAAATGGTAATAATGATGACATGTAGATATTACAAAATTCTTGAATGTGAAATTCAAATGACTAAAAGTTGGGAAACACTGCTCTGACACATGGGAGAACAAATGCTTCCAAATTTGCTAAAGGATACATGGACACATTTTCACTAGCTAAAGCTATTAAGTAACTAGAAGAACTCCTGGCAGTTCAGGATTGTCTGGAGAACTTAAAAAGTTTTGCTTATCACAGCATTTTCATTTTTCTTTCTTTCAGTTATGACAATTATGTCTATTGCTAATCTATTGTGGTCTTGTTTGGTAATTGCTCTTCTGACTGCTAAAAGAAACACTAAATTTGGTTTGCTTGCTTGCTAATCAGGATCCATGTAACACTTTAGTTTTTCTCCCCAGCATATGTAAATAATTCTATATGTAACCATATTAAAGTAATGGTGAGAATGAGCAATGCCAACGTATGCCAAATCACCTATAAATATTTTGTATATGCTTAGGTATCTATGTACATATATATGAATCACATTGCCATTTATTAGCAAAATAAACAGAACATCAAAATTATTATTAGCAATATACCCTGGTTAAGATGGTGGCTCAAACTTACGAGACTGAACCAGGAAGAAATAGAAAATATAAACAGACCAATCACAAGCACTGAAATTGGAACTTTGAATTAAAATCTTCCAACAAACAAAAATCCAGGACTAGATGGATTCACAGGTGAATTGTATCAAACATTTAGAGAAGAGCTAACACCTATCCTTCTCAAACTCTTGTGAAATATACCAGAGGGAGGAGCACAACCAAACTCATTCTGCCAGACCACCATCACCCTGATACCATAATCAGACAACCATGTCAAAAGAAAAGAAAACTACAGGCCAATATCACTGAAGAACACAGCTGCAAAAATTCTCAAAGAAATACTAGCAAACAGAATCCAACAGCACATTAAAGGTATCATACACCATGATCAAGTGGGGTTTATCACAGGAATGCAAGGATTCATTGAAATATGCAAATCAATCAATGTGATACACCATATAAACAAACTGAAGGATAAAAACCATATGATCATCTCAATAGATGTAGAATAAGCTTTCAACAAAACTCAACACTCATTTATGATAAAAACCCACCAGAAAGTAGGCATAGAGTGAACTTACCTCAACATAATAGAGGCCATATATGACAAACCCACAGGTAACATCATTCTCAATGGTGAAAAATTGAAACAATTTCCACTAAGATCAGGAACAAAAAAAAGATGCTTGCTTTCACCTCTATTATTCAACATGTTTTGGAAGTTTTAGCCACAGCAATCAGAGAAGAAAAAGAAATAAAGGAATCCATATCAGAAAAGAAGTGAAGCTGTCACTGTTTGCAGATGTCATGATACTCTACAGAGAGAATCCTAAAAATGCTACCACAAATTACTAGAGCTAATCAATGAATTTGGTAAAGTAGCAGGATACAAAATTAATGTACAGAAATCTCTGGCATTCCTATACACTAATGGTGAAAATTATGAAAGAGAAATTAAGGAAACACTCTCATTTACCATTGCAAGAAAAAGAATAAAATACCTAGGAATAAACCTGCCTAAGCATACAAAAGAACTATATGCAGAAAATTATAAGACACTGATGAAAGAAATTAAAGATGGTACAAACAGATGGAGAGATATACCGTGTTCTTGGATTCGAAGAATCAATATTGTGAAAATGACTATACTACCCAAAGTAATCTACAGATTCAATGCAACCCTTATCAAACTACCAATGGCATTTTTCACAGAACTGGAACAAAAAATTTCACAATTTCTATGGAAACACAGAAGACCCTGTATAGACAAAGCAATCTCGAGAAAGAAAACAGAGCTGGAGGAATGAAGCTCCCTGACTTCAGACTATACTACAAAGCTACAGTCATCAAGGCAGTATGGTACTGACAAAAAAACAAAAACATAAATCAATGGAACGGGATAGAAAGCCCAGAGATAAAACCACACACATATGGTCACCATATCTTTGATAAAGGAGGCAAGAATATACAGTGGAGAAAAGACAGCATCTTCAATAAGTGGTGCTGGGAAAACCGGACAGATACATGTAAATGAATGAAATGAGGGACTTCCCTGGTTGTGCAGTTGTTGAGAGTCCACCTGCTGATGCAGGGGACACAGGTTTGTGCCCCAGTCTGGGAAGATCCCACATGCCAAGGAGTGGCTAGGCCCGTGAGCCATGGCCGTTGAGCCTGCTCATCCGGAGCCTGTGCTCTGCAACAGGAGAGTCCACAACAGTGAAACAGTGAGAGGCCCACGTACCGCAAAAAAAAAAAAAAAAAAAAAGAATGAAATGAGAACACTCCCTAACACTATACACAAAAATATGCTCAAAATGGATTAAAGACCTAAATTTAAGGCCAGAAACTGTCAAACTCTTAGAGCAAAACATAGGCAGAACACTCTATGACATAAATCACAGCAAGATCAACTTTGACCCACCTCCTAGAAAAATGGAAACAAAAATAAACAAATGTGACCTAATAAAACTTAAAAGCTTTTGCACAGCAAAGGAAACCATAAACAAGACCTAAAGACAATGCTCAGAATCGGAGAAAATATTTGCAAATGAAACAACTGACAAAGGATTAATCTCCAAAATTTATAAGCAGCTCATGCAGCTCAATATCAAAAAAACAAACAACCCAATCTAAAAATGGTCAGAAGACCTAAGTAGACATTTCTCCAAAGAAGATATACAAGTTGCCAACAAACACATGAAAGAATGTTCAGCATAATTAATCATTAGAGAAATGCAGATCAAAACCACAATGAGATATCATCTCACACCAGTCAGAATGGCCATCATCAAAAAATCTACAAAAAATGAATGCTGGAGAGGGTGTGGAGGAAAGGGAACCCTCTTTCACTGTTGGTGGGAAAGTAAATTGATACAGCCACTATGGAGAACGGTATAGAGATTCCTTAAAAATACTAAAAATTCAGTTACCATATGACCCAGCAATCCCATTGTTGGGCATATACCCTGAGAAAACGATAATTCAAAAAGAGTCATATACCAAAATATTCATTGCAGCTCTTTTTACAATAGCCAGGTCATGGAAGCAACCTAAGTGTCCATCAACACATGAATGGATAAAGAAGATGTGGCACGTGTATACAATGGAATATTTCTCAGCCATAATAAGAAATGAAATTGAGTTAATTGTAGTAAGTTGGATTGACCTACAGTCTGTTATACAGAGTGAAGTCAGAAAGAGAAAAAAAAAGGTCCTGAGGAACCTAGGGGCAAGACAGGAATAAAGACACAGACCTACTAGAGAATGGACTTGGGGATATGGGGAGGGGGAAGGGTAAGCTGGGAGAAAGTGAGAGAGTGGCATATATATACTACCGAACTTAAAATAGATAGCTAGGGGTAAGCAGCTCATAGCACAGGGTGATCAGCTCGGTGCTTTGTGACCACCTACAGGGGTGGGATAGGGAGGGTGGGAGGGAGGGAGACACAAGAGGGAAGAGATATGGGAGCATATGTATATGTATAACTGATTCACTTTGTTATAAAGCAGAAACTAAGGCAGCATTGTAAAGCAAATATAGTCCATTAAAGATGTTAAAAAATTAAAATAAAAAAGAAATGAATGCAAAGTTTTTAAGTAAAATATTTCAGAATAAATGAACTATGAGAGTAAATGAAATAATTAAAAGGATTCTTAGTAATAAATTTCGAACATGGCTGATTTAAGTTCATATGGGATCCATATAGCACAGTGGTTCAGAATCAAGGCATGGTAGTTGGATTGATTTAAGTTCAAATCCTAACTCTCCTTGATTATGCTACTTCTATTCTGTAAGCCTCAGTGATTTTGAACTAACACTAATAAAATCTACTAAGTATTAAATAAAATAATGTGCATAAAAATATTTTGAAAATTATAAAATACTACATAAATATTTAGCAGGATTACTTTTTGTTCTTTCATAAGGATTTTCCACTACCTCAAATCTTATCTCCAGTTGTGTCACCATAATTTCTTGGTTTATCTTGATCTTGAACTACAAAGATTTTATCCTTTGACATTGTTGGATGTTGAGATCTTTCCACAACTCACATAATACCTTTAGGAGGTCTGTTGTTTCACATCTTGCTTTGATCCAACTTGGTCATTTTTGTTTAATTTCTATCCAAAAATAGCTAATGGAATTTGGCTGAATTCAAGTAATTTCCCCATGCTACTTTCATCTCTTTTATAGAATTTACTAGTTTCTTTGTAAAAATGTCTTTTTTCTTCAAGGGTGTCTATTGAAGCCAATCTTTACAGAAGCCCATTAGGATTCGCTGGTCTAAAGGATTAGGTCCCTTTTATAGCCCTGAAGTGGCTGAAGGAATTGCTTATATCTATTTCCATGATGGCTTGCACAAATTATTAGAAGAGGATTTTGCAATTTGGTCTTGTTGATTAAAAATACTCTGATGTTCCAATTGTCAAATTCCCTAGGCAATGCTGATGAGGTCTTTAAATCGTGACAAGCTTTGGTAGGTCAGCCACTTCATGGGAAGTGATTTTTATTATCATTATTAGGCAAACAAAGGCTGGTTCTGAGAGGCATTGAGCCAAATGGGCAGGGGTGTCACAGCCTTAATGATGGAACACTGGCCTCCAAATCACGCAGCTTCACGGACTTGTTATCTCTCATAGAAAGAATTTTTCAAACAAGTGCATTAGAGTTCAGTAAAAAGAACAAAAATATTTGGAAGGCATGCACCACAATGTTAATGAGTTATAATTAAATATGGGATTAGAGTGATTTTCTGTACATTTCAAACATTCCGTGTTAATCATGAATTATTTTTATAATAAGATAAAGAAATATATATTACCTTTAATGCAAAATGACCTAACAGACCAGGTCTCCTGTCCATTTTTAGATTTCAAGATAGTCTTATCTTTCTCCTTATTGTAAATTATACAGGGTATTTAGCTGCATTCTTAGCAGTTGGGATTTTCTTCCTAATTAATTAACAGGAAAGACCCCCCACCTTTGACTGTTATTATACTTCAGCAAGGATTTATATGTGCAAATTATTTTGATTGTATAAAGACCTGCTCGGCTTCCTGTTCACACAGCCCTCTAGCCTTTCTATCTGGGGACACTTAACCCTAACTCAAGCACCCAAGCTCCAGTTCTGCCTCTAATGAGCAATTGCTCGAGATCAACATTTCACTTTCTATCAAGTCAGACATTGAAAGTTTTGCATTTAACTTTTTGGGATGTTTTGTAGTAGAAATTTTAAGAACTTTGGAACAAGAAAAGACTTGTTTCATAAATCTAGCTTCTCAATTTTGTAGCTGTTTGAATTCTGGTAAGCCACTTAGAATCTTTGCACAACAGTTTTCTCCCCTGTTTGGTGAGGATAATAATAGCACTTATCTCATTGGGTTGTAAGGAGTAAATAGAATAATATTTACATAGTATTTGCCTTTTTTTTCTGCACTTAGCAGGTGGTTGGCAAGTGGTAGTTTGTATTTTATAATGCTTATAATAATAAATAAGAGTATAATTATAATTAATATTATTAATAATATCCTCATACTATAAGGACACATTCAAATTAGAAAATAAGAGGCTTAATTCTCCCTTTTGAAAATGAGGGTAGTGATTTTTCTCACTTCCCTTTTTAGAAAACTTTGAAGTGATTTATCAGTTTTTAAAATGCAAATACCTTGAGAGCCATCTTTTCAAAATTCAAACATCTAGTTAGATATCTCCCTTATCTCCCATTTCCTGTAGGAGGGTAAAAGCCTAACTTTTGTGCATGCCTTGCTCCAATTTACAAACTACCTCTTATCGTAAAAACATCAGAAGTTTGTTTTTCCTCTGAATAGAGTGCATAAGTTAACACGGATGATCACCACATTTACTAGGTAAACTTAGGATGAACTATGTGTGAAAGAGGTTGCTAAGTCCTCTTACTTGTGAACTTGAATTTTGAAAATATGTATATAAATAGATTGTATCTACTTAGCTATATAAGGGAGTGAGATTCCTTTATGTTTTTGCATTTTGAATTCCTGTGGTACACATTACTTTCTGGTTTAATGCATATTCAATAATAAAAGTATTTTCTTTCTCCACTCTCTTTGCAGGGAGAGTTTCTTGAGTTGGGGGATTTTGCTTTTAATTATATTTCCCAACAAAACTCTACATCCAGATCTTTGCCTGAGATTAAATCCACCCCTCCTGACTTGTTCTACTGCTGCCTAATCCAATGCTTGTTAGAATATTTTCTTCTTGAGCTCTTCCTTCATATTTTTAAAATTTTGTCTTCATAATATATTTCAATCTTCTGACATATTTGGTTGGCTTTCTGGTCGCCTATTCTCTTTTATAAATACCAACATTAATTCACCTATCTCACCACCCATTATCCTTCCCTTGATGGCCACTCTCATTCTTATTTTCTGTCCCTTCCCTCATTCTCCATTTCCTCTTCCAGGAGATATGATTTTGTCTTTTCTTTATACGGATATGAACATATGTGTACATATGCAAGTTCTAAGACGTGTGTAATTGAGGTTATGTATAAGTGATGATATAGATCATAGATGATATAGCCTAAAACTCATCAGATTTACATTTTGAGGCTCCCACTACAGAAATTTTTATCCTGAATACAAAATAAATTCATGCAAAGTAGAAATAATGGTACGATGAACATCATATAGCTGTCAACTAGATTCATCATTTTTTAGCATTTTGCTATATTTGATTTCTCTCTCTCTGTCTTTCCCTACTCCCTCTATCTCTCTTGCTCTCCTTCCATTTCTTTCTTTCTGCTTCCACATACACATGCAAACACACACATTTTTCTGTTTATATTTTGCTGAAGTATTTGAAAACATATTAGACTTATGACATTTTACCCTAAATACTTTATTATGCAGCTCTTAAGAATAAATGTGGTCTCCTATATAACCATAGTATGATTATCATACCTAAGAAAATTAGCATTAAGCCAATAATGTAATCTAATATACATCCAATATTCAGGTTTCCTCAAGTATTTTAAAAAATGTCTTTTGTACTTGTGTGTGTGTGTGTGTGTGTGTGTGTGTTTTAAATTTAGGTTTCAATCACAGTTAATACAATGAAATTTATTGTATCATTTTGGTATCCTTTATCTAAGGAAACCTTATATTTTTTAAAATTTTGATTTAGTATTTTAATATGTATTTTGTGGTTTGTCTTATTTTAAGATATTATTCCAATTATTAAGAAACACCACACATTCTGATCTTGATACTTTGTGATTAGATTAAATATTGTTTTGTGATCCAGATTAAATATTTTTGGCAAGAAAACACACATATGTGATGTATCACATCAGAAGGTACATTATATCACTTTTTATCAACTTGTCCCAGTGTTAGTGATGCTGAGTTAATCACTTGATTAAATTAGACTCCACTAGATCTCTTCATTGTAAAGATACATTTTTTTTTAAACTCAGGCAATGTTTGGGAATGGAAAGCTTTTGTAAATAATGAAACTCATGTCTCACTCTTGGCAAAGATTTTTCAGTTTAGCATGGACTTTGGAATCTAATCTTATAAATTTTCCCAGGAGTTTTATTTATGATTTCCCAGGTTTGGGAATCACTGATGCTATGGTTTGAGGTGACATAAAAAGGACCTAGGATTAATTCCCACTCCACATTGTATTTGCTTCGATGCCTGTGGTAAATTATTTAGATTTTAAGCATAAATTTCTTCATATAAAATGGGATTGATAGTATTGCTTACTACATGGAATTGTTGTATTTATACAAATTAAGTCAGATAATGCACCAAGACTGCTTTCTCTATTGCTTGAATTTAGAAAGCATTTAAATAATAAGTCATTAATTATGTAATTTTTATTGTCTCTGTGTGGATGATGATGAACACTGCAATTTATTATCACCATTATAGGGTGATTAGAGAGAAAGAGCTTACCTGTGTTCCCCAGGATTTCTGATGTACCCTCCATTATCTATCTCACTATTTCCACAGAATAACAGAAATAATAGAATTTTACATATCTTAATAAAATATTTCCTCAATGAAATAATATACAGAATTTCCACCAGAGAAGTTATCAGTAGCCATCTTGATTAATAAAACGTTTCCTAAGTTGAGCCATAAGTTGAATAAACCAGTAATTTGATTTAGAAATTAAAATCATCTTCATATAGGCTAATGATATAATTTATCTTCAAATTTAAATATATCTAGTGGAGATCGACTCGTCTCGCGGCGTCCACAACAAGTCTCGAATCTCCAGGGAGGAGACTGTGCCATTCACCCACGTGTGGCGTCTTGCATGCCTGTTGACTTGTAGCTGGCAATGTTATGACATCAGTGCTCCTGGCTCTCTGGCCTTTATACTTGGACCTATACCACCAACTCCCCTGGTTTTTAGGATTCAGACCCAGAGTAAATTACACCACCAGCTTACCTAGTTCTTCAGGTTGCAGACGGCAGATCATTGGACTTCTCAGCCTCCGTAAAAAAAAAATCAGCTTTCCCCAACATAAGCACTTACGTCTTGAAGTGGTCCTGCATATTTATTGAGAAAATGTGAACAAGCCTAGGGTAGCTTCTCCCCGGCTCTCCTGACTAGACGTAAACGTGCAGGGCACTCTGCTCACGCAAGGCACCGTGACATTTGTGAACAGACTCAGAGCTTTGCCATCCCTCTGTCAGGAGGTAGAGGCTAATTCCCTCCCTTGAAGCTGGGGAGCCTCGTGGCTCAATTATAGCCAATGGAAGACATCAGAAGTGACAGAGCATGACTTCCAAAGTGATGCAGCTTCTGTGTCATTAATGAGGACACTCATCTTCGGAGCCCTAAGTCACCGTAGAAGAAGTCCAACTGTCCTGAATCCTCAAAGCTGCAAGGAAGCCCTGCTGTCTGGACAGTGGCCCTGAATTTCAAGTCCTCACCATTCAGACTTCAGATCTGGTGTCCAGAGAAGATAACTACTTTGCCCACATCCTAAACTGCCGTGTGGATGAAAAGTTCTTGGTGCTCCAGCCAGGAGGCAGGGCTCTGCCTCTGAGGCAGGAGAGCCAACTTCAGGACACTGGTCAACAAGAGATCTCCCAGCTCCACATAATATCAAACAGCGAAAATCTCCCAGAGACCTCCATCTTAACACCAGCACCCAGCTTCACTCAACGACCAGCAAGCCACAGTGCTGGAAAACCTATGCCAAACAACTAGCAAAACAGGAACACAACCCCACCCATTAACAGAGAGGCAGGCTAAAATCATAATAAGGCCACAGACACCCCCAAACACACCACCAGACGTGAACCTGCCCACTAGAGAGACAAGATCCAGCCTCATCCACCACAACACAGGCACTAGTCCCCTCCACCAGGAAGCCTACACAACCCACTGAACCAACCTTAGCCACTGGAGACAGACATCAAAAACAGGAGGAATTACAAACCTGCAGCCTGCAAAAAGGAGACCCCAAACACAGTAAGATAAGCAAAATGAGAAGACAGAAAAACACACAGCAGGTAAAGGAGCAAGATAAAAATGCACCAAACCTAACAAATGAAGAGGAAATAGGCAGTCTACCTCAAAGAGAATTCAGAATAATGATAGTAAGGTTGATCCGAAATCTTGGAGATAGAATGGACAATAGATTGGACAAAATGCAAGAATCAGTTAACAAGGACCTAGAAGAACTAAAGATGAAACAAGCAACGATGAACAACACAATAAATGAAATTAAAAGTACTCTAGATGGGATCAATAGCAGAATAACTGAGGCAGAAGAACGGATAAGTGACCTGGAAGATAAAATAGTGGAAATAACTACTGCAGAGCAGAATAAAGAAAAAAGAATGAAAAGAACTGAGGACAGTCTCAGAGACCTCTGGGACAACATTAAACGCACCAACATTCGAATTATAGGGGTTCCAGAAGAAGAAGAGAAAAAGAAAGGGACTGAGAAAATATTTGAAGAGATTATAGTTGAAAACTTCCCTAATATGGGAAAGGAAATAGTTAATCAAGTCCAGGAAGCACAGAGAGTCCCATACAGGATAAATACAAGGAGAAATACGCCAAGACACATATTAATCAAACTGTCAAAAATTAAATACAAAGAAAGCATATTAAAAGCAGCAAGGGAAAAACAACAAATAACACATAAGGGAATCCCCATAAGGTTAACAGCTGATCTCTCAGCAGAAACCCTACAAGCCAGAAGGGAGTGGCAGGACATACTGAAAGTGATGAAGGAGAAAAACCTGCAGCCAAGACTACTCTACCCAGCAAGGATCTCATTCAGATTTGATGGAGAAATTAAAACCTTTACAGAAAAGCAAAAGCTGAGAGAGTTCAGCACCACCAAACAAGCTTTACAACAAATGCTAAAGGATCTTCTCTAGGCAAGAAACACAAGAGAAGGAAAAGACCTATAATAATGAACCCAAAACAATTTAGGAAATGGGAATAGGAACATACATATCGATAATTACCTTAAATGTAAATGGACTAAATGTTCCCACCAAAAGACACAGATTAGCTGAATGGATACAAAAACAAGACCCTTATATATGCTGTCTACAAGAGACCCACTTCAGACCTAGAGACACATACAGACTGAAAGTAAGGGGATGGAAAAAGATATTCCATGCAAACGGAAACCAAAAGATAGCTGGAGTGGCAATTCTCATATCACACAAAATAGACTTTAAAATAAGGACTATTAGAAGAGACAAAGAAGGACACTACATAATGATCAAGGGATCGATCCAAGAAGAAGATATAACAATTGTAAATATTTATGCACCCAACATAGGAGCACGTCAATACATAAGGCAAATACTAACAGCCATAAAAGGGGAAATCGACAGTAACACATTCATAGTAGGGGACTTAAACACCCCACTTTCACCCATGGACAGATCATCCAAAATGAAAATAAATAAGGAAACACAAGCTTTAAATGATACATTAAACAAGATGGACTTAATTGATATTTATACGACACTCCATCCAAAAACAACAGAATACACATTTTTCTCAAGTGCTCATGGAACATTCTCCAGGATAGATCATATCTTAGGTCACAAATCAAGTCTTGGTAAATTTAAGAAAATTGAAATTGTATCAAGTATCTTTTCTGACCACAACGCCATGAGACTAGATATCAATTACAGGAAAAGATCTGTAAAAAATACAAACACATGGAGGCTAAACATTACACTACTTAATAATGAAGAGATCACTGAAGAAATCAAAGAGGAAATCAAAAAATACCTAGAAACAAATGACAATGGAGACACAACGACCCAAAACATGTGGGATGCAGCAAAAGCAGTTCTAAGGGGGAAGTTTATAGCAATACAAGCCCACTTTAAGAAGCAGGAAACATCTCGAATAAACAACCTAACCTTGCACCTCAAGCAATTAGAGAAAGAAGAACAAAAAAACCCCAAAGGTAGCAGAAGGAAAGAAATCATAAAAATCAGATCAGAAATAATTAAAAAAGAAATGAAGGAAACAATAGCAAAGATCAATAAAACTAAAAGCTGGTTCTTTGAGAAGATAAACAAAATTGATAAACCACTAGCCAGACTCATCAAGAAAAAAAGGGAGAAGACTCAAATCAATAGAATTAGAAATGAAAAAGGAGAGGTAACAACTGACACTGCAGAGATAAAAGAGATCATGAGAGATTACTACAAGCAACTCTATGCCAATAAAATGGACAATCTGGAAGAAATGGACAAATTCTTTGAAATGCACAACCTGCCAAGACTGAATCAGGAAGAAATAGAAAATGTGAACAGACCAATCACAAGCACTGAAATTGAAACTGTGATTAAAAATCTTCCAACAAACAAAAGCCCAGGACCAGATGGCTTCAGAGGCGAATTCTATCAAACATTTAGAGAAGAGCTAACACCTATCCTTCTCAAACTCTTCCAAAATATAACAGAGGGAGGAACACTCCCAAATTCCTTCTAGGAGGCCACCATCACCTTGATACCAAAACCAGACAAGGATGTCACAAAGAAAGAAAACTACAGGCCAATATCACTGATGAACATAGATGCAAAAATCCTCAACAAAATACTAGCAAACAGAATCCAACAGCACATTAAAAGGATCATACACCATGATCAAGTGGGGTTTATTCCAGGAATGCAAGGATTCTTCAATATACGCAAATCTATCAATGTGATAAACCATATTAACAAATTGAAGGAGAAAAACCATATGATCATCTCAATAGATGCAGAGAAAGCTTTTGACAAAATTCAACACCCATTTATGATAAAAACCCTGCAGAAAGTAGGCATAGAGGGAACTTTCCTCAACATAATAAAGGCCATATATGACAAGCCCACAGCAAACATCATCCTCAATGGTGAAAAACTGAAAGCATTTCCACTAAGATCAGGAACAAGACAAGGTTGCCCACTCTCACCACTCTTATTCAACATAGTTTTGGAAGTTTTAGCCATAGCAATCAGAGAAGAAAAGGAAATAAAAGGAATCCAAATCGGAAAAGAAGAAGTAAAGCTGTCACTGTTTGCAGATGACATGATCCTATACATAGAGAACCCTAAAGATGCTACCAGAAAACTACTAGAGCTAATCAATGAATTTGGTAAAGTAGCAGGATACAAAATTAATGCACAGAAATCTCTGGCATTCCTATATACTAATGAGGAAAAATCTGAAAGTGAAATCAAGAAAACACTCCCATTTACCATTGCAACAAAAAGAATAAAATATCTAGGAATAAACCTACCTAAGGAGACAAAAGACCTGTATGCAGAAAATTATAAGACACTGATGAAAGAAATTAAAGATGATACAAATAGATGGAGAGATATACCATGTTCTTGGATTGGAAGAATCAACATTGTGAAAATGACTCTACTACCCAAAGCAATCTATAGATTCAATGCAATCCCTATCAAACTACCACTGGCATTTTTCACAGAACTAGAACAAAAAATTTCACAATTTGTATGGAAACACAAAAGACCCCAAATAGCCAAAGCAATCCTGAGAACGAAAGAAGGAATCGGAGGAATCAGGCTCTCTGACTTCAGACTATACTACAAAGCTACAGTTATCAAGACGGTATGGTACTGGCACAAAAACAGAAAGATAGATCAATGGAACAGGATAGAAAGCCCAGAGATAAACCCATGCACATATGGACACCTTATCTTTGATAAAGGTGGCAGTAATGTACAGTGGAGAAAGGACAGCCTCTTCAATAAGTGGTGCTGGGAAAACTGGACAGGTACATGTAAAAGTATGAGATTAGATCACTCCCTAACACCATATACAAAAATAAGCTCAAAATGGATTAAAGACCTAAATGTAAGGCCAAAAACTATCAAACTCTTAGAGGAAAACATAGGCAGAACACTCTATGACATAAATCACAGCAAGATCCTTTCTGACCCACCTCCTAGAGTAATGGAAATAAAAACAAAAATAAACAAATGGGACCTAATGAAACTTCAAAGCTTTTGCACAGCAAAGGAAACCATAAACAAGACCAAAAGACAACCCTCAGAATGGGAGAAAATATTTGCAAATGAAGCAACCGACAAAGGATTAATCTCCAAAATTTACAAGCAGCTCATGCAGCTCAATAACAAGAAAACAAACAACCCAATCCAAAAATGGGCAGAAGACCTAAATAGACATTTCTCCAAAGAAGATATACAGACTGCCAACAAACACATGAAAGAATGCTCAACATCATTAATCATTAGAGAAATGCAAATCAAAACTACAATGAGATATCATCTCACACCAGTCAGAATGGCCATCATCAAAAAATCTAGAAACAATAAATGCTGGAGAGGGTGTGGAGAAAAGGGAACACTCTTGCACTGCTGGTGGGAATGTGAATTGGTTCAGCCACTATGGAGAACAGTACGTAGGTTCCTTAAAAAACTACAAATAGAACTACCATGTGACCCAGCAATCCCACTACTGGGCATATACCCTGAGAAAACCAAAATTCAAAAAGAGTCATGTACCAAAATGTTCATTGCAGCTCTATTTACAATAGCCCGGAGATGGAAACAACCTAAGTGCCCATCATCGGATGAATGGATAAAGAAGATGTGGCAGATATATGCAATGGAATATTACTCAGCCATAAAGAGAAATGAAATTGAGCTATATGTAATGAGGTGGATAGACCTAGAGTCTGTCATACAGAGTGAAGTAAGTCAGAAAGAAAAAGACAAATACCGTATGCTAACACATATATATGGAATTTTAGAAAAAAAATGTCATGAAGAACCTAGGGGTAAAGCAGGAATAAAGACGCAGACCTCGGGCTTCCCTGGTGGTGCAGTGGTTGGGAGTCCGCCTGCCGATGCAGGGGACACGGGTTCGTGCCCCGAACCGGGAGGATCCCACATGCCGCGGAGCGGCTGGGCCCGTGAGCCATGGCCACGGGGCCTGCGCGTCCGGAGCCTGTGCTCTGCAACGGGAGAGGCCACAACTGTGACAGGCCCGCGTACAGCAAAAAAAAAAAAAAAAAAAAAGACGCAGACCTCCTAGAGAATGGACTTGAGGTTGTGGGGAGGGGGAAGGGTGAGCGGTGACAGGGCAAGAGAGAGTCATGGGCATATACACACTAACAAACGTAGTAAGGTAGATAGCTAGTGGGAAGCAGCTGCATGGCACAGGGATATTGGCTCGGTGCTTTGTGACAGCCTGGAGGGGTGGGATAGGGAGTGTGGGAGGGAGGGAGACGCAAGAGGGAAGACATATGGGAACATATGTTTATGTAAGACTGATACACTTTGTTATAAAGCAGAAACTAACACACCATTGTAAAGCAATTATACCCCAATAAAGATGTTAATAAAAAAAATAAATAAAATAATTTAAAAAAAAATAAAATAAATTAAATAAATAAATATATCTAAAGGTCAAAATATATGGACTAATTATTGAATATAAAGTTCATGTTGAAAACATTAAATGCTTACTTGCATTTGAAGGTAAATGAAAGTATTGATGTAATTTTTCGTAAATCAATCGTTTAGTATTAATGAAGCAGCTAATGCCATATCTTTCAATGTAAGATTTAAGTTTAAAAACATGCTACCAAATACATCCTAATATAAATAAGAAACCTTTACTAAGTACAATTTCAGACTCAACAAACTGTACACATAGGATTCTGGAACATGAAATAAAATCCCAAATCATTATTTTTTAAATATATTTAAAACACTTGAGTCACTGTGTTAATTCCTACTGGGTTGTGCAGATTAGTTTATTTTACACTGCTTGCAAACACTCCAAAAACATTATTTGTAGAGTGTACTTCAAATTACTTTATAAAAACAAGCCAGGCTATGACAAAGAAATGCCACTTTGCTCCTCTCCTTTTCTCCAGATATAGTGTTAGAAAATCTATTTAAATGCAATTGTAGGGGCTTCCCTCGTGGTGCAGTGGTTAAGAATCGGCCTGCCAATGCAGGGGACATGGGTTTGAGCCCTGGTCCAGGAAGACCCCACATGCCATGGAGCAACCAAGCCCACGAGCCACAACCACTGAAGCCTGCGAACCTAGAGCCTGTGCTCTGAAGCAAGAGAAGCCACCACAATGAGAAACCTACACACCGCAAAGAAGAGTAGCCCTGCTCGCCACAACTAGAGAAAGCCCACACACAGCAACGAAGACCCAACAGAGCCAAAAATAAACAAATAAAATAATTTTGACTAGTTCGGTCTCACTTTAGATATCAACTTTTGAGGAGGAAGGAATTATTCTCTACGATTCTAGTTTCTTCAGGCTGGTCTACCAATTAAATTGATTTGAGTCAGACTAACAGGAGAAAATCAAAATTTAATAATATGTATACATGGGATAGATCCAGGAAAAATAACCTCCTAAAATGACCAGAGCCTTCAACTTAATTACCATTTTCAGCTAAAGACAAAAGAGGATGTTGGGGGTAGTGGTTTGGGACTTCAAAGGGGAGGAAGATAATTTACATGGAACTTGAAAAGCAAATGTTTGGTAAACAAATGTTTGCTGAGCCATGCAAAGAAGATGGAACACAGAGTAGATTCTGATCTCTAGGCCCTACCAATTTTCCCATACCACACCTAACCCATATTCTTTGCAGATATCTCCAGTTATAGCTCTATTCCAAAATAGGCCTTTTACCTAAATTAATTTAGGCAGTTAAGGGAGAGATAACAAGAAAATATTCCTGAGTCTTCTGTTTCTTAAAAATAATTAGTCTAAATTAATCTTCATACTAAAGAGAAGCATTTTGAAGTGACAAATTTTGCTCCCATACAAAACAATCCAAATAAATTTTCCCAGCTACTCCATCTAAAGATTTTTGTCTCATCTATTCTCTATCTACATTCTGTTTGTTTCCTTCATTATTCTTATTCCAACTTAAAATACTTTGATTTGTTTCTGAGATTTTTGGCCTACTTTCCATATTACAATTTAAGTGCCTTGAAGAAATGTTCCAGGTTTATCTTTATCAGCATTGTATCTCAAAGCAGAGCCTGGCAAAAGGAAGGCTCTCAAAAAATACTACATAATGATAGAATGAATAGATCAATATTAATATTGTATTAGTTTACATTAAACTCAATGTTTCATTTATTTTTTATTTATTTATTTTTTTTGCGGTATGCGGGCCTCTCACTGTTGTGGCCTCTCCCATTGCGGAGCACAGGCTCTGGACGCACAGGCTCAGCAGCCACGGCTCACGGGCCCAGCCGCTCTGTTGCACGTGGGATCCTCCCGGACCGGGGCACGAACCCACGTCCTCCACGTCGGCAGGCGGACTCTCAACCGCTGCGCCACCAGGGAAGCCCTCATTTATTTTTATTAAGGTATAACTGACATAAAACATTATATTAGTTTCAGATGTATGACACAATGACTCAATATATGTATATATTGCAAAATGAACACCATAGTAAGTCATGTTAACATCTTTACCATACATAGTTACACAGTTTTTTCTTGTGATGAGAACTTTTAATATTTACACTCAGCAACTTTCAAATAAGAAATAGCATATTATTAACTATAGTCACCATGCTATATATTACATACCCATGAATATTTATTTTATAACTGAAATTTGTACCTTTCTACCATTTTCATTCATCTTGCTCACACTCCACCCCTTGCCTCCAACAACATACAATTGGTTCCCTGTATCTCTGAGGGTTTTTTTTTTAAAGGTCTCACATATAACTGTCTTAATATGATATTTATTTTTCTCTGTGACTAATTTCACTTAACATAATGCCCTAAAAGTCCATCCACATTGTTACAAATGGCAAGATTTTATTTTTTTATGGCTGAATAATAGTTCATTATATATGCATTTACCACATTTTCCTTATCCCTTTATCTATTGATGGACACTTAGGTTGTTTCCATAACTTGGTTATTGTAAATAAGGCTGCAATGAACATTAGGTGCAGGTATCATGTTGATTTAGTCTTTTTGTTTTCTTCAGAAAAATATCCAGAAGTGGAATTGTGCAATATATGGTAGTTCTATTTTTAATTTTTGAAGAAACTTCATACTATTTTCCGTAGTGGCTATACCAATTTACATTCCTACCAACAGTGCACAGTGTTTCCCTTTCTCCAGGTGCTAGGCAACGCTTGTTATTTCTTAAGAAAAATTTTATTTGCTTAATTAATTACAAATATATTTAATATTCTATACATAAGAAAAATTGCTACAGTTACTTTTTAAAGTTTATATTTTATTTTGCATTGGTATTGTTACTATAAAGATGCTTACTATGAAGATCAGTACTCTTGCCAGGTTATGGTTTGGGCTTTGGTTAAGAATTAAGGACCTGAAACCAAAACCAAAGACACAACAAGGAAAGAAAACTACAGGCCAATAATCCCATATAAATATTAATACAAAAATACTCAACAAAATACTAGCAAACTGAATTCATTAACATATTAAAAAGATTACACTCCATGACCAAGTGGGATTTACTCCTGGAATGCAAGAATGGTTCAACATATGAAAATAAGTCAATGTAATATACCACATTAATAGAATAAATGGGAAAAATCACAGATCACCTCAATTCATGCAGAAAAAGCATTTGACAAAATTAAACACTTTTCCATGATAAAAACACTCAAACAAACTAAGAATAGAAGAAAACAACCTTAACATAATAAAAACCATATTGAAAAAACACACTGTTAACATTATATTCAATAGTGAAAGACTGAAAGCTTTCCCTGTGAGATCAGGAATAAGAGAAGAATGTCTGAGTTTGCCACATCTGCTCAACATAATACTGGAAGTTCTAGACAGAGCAGTTACATTAAAGACATAGGGAAATTGGTTCAAGACGGCAGAGTAGAAGGACATGCTCTCACTCCCTCTTGTGAGAGCACCAGACTCACAACTAACTGCTGAACAATCTTTGACAGGAAGACACTGGAACTCACCAAAAAAGATCCCCATAATTAAAGACAAAGGAGCAGCCACAATGAGACAGTAGAAAGGGTGCAATCACAATAAAATCAAATCCCATAACTGCTGGGTGGGTGACTCACAAACTAGAGAACACTTATATTACAGAAGTCCACCCACTGGAGTGAAGGTTCTGAGCCCCACGTCAGGCTTCCCAACCTGGGGATCCAGCAACGGGAGGAGTAATTCCTAGAAAATCAGACATTGAAACCTAGTGGGATTTGATTACAGGACTTCAACAGGAATGGGGGAAACAGAGACTCCACTCTTGGAGGGCACACACAAAGTACAATGCACATTGGGACCCAGGGGAAGGAGCAGTGACCCCATAGAAGAATGAAACAGACATACCTGCTAGTGTTGGAGGGTCTCCTGCAGAGGTAGGGGGTGACTGTGTTTCACTGTGAGGACAAGGACACTGGCAGCAGAAGTTCTGGGAAGTACATCTTGGCGTGAGCCCTCCCAGAGTCCGCCATTAGCCACAACAAAGAGCCCAGGTAGGCCCCAGTGTTGGGTCACCTCAGGTCAAAGAACCAACAGGGAGGGTACCCAGACCCACCCATCATCAGACAAGCAGATTAAACTTTTACTGAGCTCTGTCAAACAGAGCAACAGCCAGCTCTACCCACCAGAAGTCCCTCCAGTCAGGAGACTTGCACAAGCCTCTTAGACAGCCCCATCCACCAGAGGGAAGACAGCAGAAGCAAGAAGAAATACAGTCCTGCACCCTGTGGAACAAAAGTCACATTTGCCAAAAGATAGACAAGATGAAAAGGCAGAAGGCTATGTACCAGAAGAAGGAACGAGATAAAACTCCAGAAAAACAACTAAATGAAGTGGAGATAGGCAATCTTGCAGAACAAGAATTCAGAATAATGATAGTGAAGATGATCCAGGACCTCAGAAAAAGAATGGAAGCAAAGATCAAGAAGATGCAAGAAATGATTAACAAAGACCTAGAAGAATTAAAGAAAAAACAGAGATGAACAATAAAATAATTGAAATGAAAAATACACTAGAAAGAATCAATAGCAGAATAACTGAGGCAGAAGAATGGATAAGTGACCTGAAAGACAGAATGGTGGAATTCACTGCTGCAGAACAAAATAAAGAAAAAAGAATGAAAAGAAATGAAGACAGACTAAGAGACCTCTGGGAGAAGAGTAAATACAACCACTTTCGAATTATATGGGTCCAAAAAGAAGAAGAGACAGAGACAGGATCTGAGAAAATATTTGGAGAGATGATAGTCAAAAACTTCCCTAACATGGGAAAGGAAATAATCTCCCAAGTCCAGGAAGTGCAGAGAGTCTATTACAGGATAAACCCAAGGAGAAACACACTGAAATACATATTTAAAAAAAACCTAAAAATTAAATTCAAAAATATATATATTAAATGAAGCAAGGGAAAAGCAACAAATAACATACAACAGGATTTGCATAAGGTTATCAGCTGGTTTTTCAGCAGAAACTCTGAAGGCCAGAAGGGAGTGGCATGATATATTTAAAGTGATGGAAAAGAAGAACCTACAACCAAGATTACTCTACATGGAAAGGATTTCCTTCAGATTCAATGGAGAAATCAAAAGCTTTACAGACAAGGAAAAGCAAAGAGAATTCAGCCCCACCAAACCAGCACTACAACAAATGCTAAAGGAACTTCTCTAAGTGGGAAAAACAAGAGAAGAAAATGACCTACAAAAACAAACCCAAAACAATTAAGAAAATGGTAATAGGAACATGCATATCGATAATTACCTTAAAAGTGAATGGAATAAATGCTCCAACCAAAAGACACAGGCTAACTGAATTAATACAAAAACAAGACCTTTATATATGCTGTCTACAAGAGACCCACTTCAGACCAAAGGACACATACTGACTGAAAGTGAGGGGATAGAAAAAGATATTCCATGCAAATGGAAATCAAAAGGAAGCTGGAGTAGCAATACTAATATCAGATAAAAAAGACTTTAAAATAAAGAATGCTACAAAAGACAAGGAAGAAAACTACATAATGATCAAAAGATCAATCCAAGAAGAAGATATAACAATTGTAAATATTTATGCACCCAACGTAGGAGCACCTCAATACATAAGGCAACTGTTAACATTTATAAAAGAGGAAATCAACAGTAACACAAAAATAGTGGGGAACATTAAAAACTCACTTACACCAATGGACAGATCATCCAAAAAAATTAATAAGGAAACAAAAGCTTTGAATTACACAATAGAACAGACAGATTTAATTGGTATTTATAGGACATTCCATCCAAAAACAGCAGGTTACACTTTCTTCTCAACTGTGTATGGAACATTCTCCAGAATAGATCATATCTTGAGTCACAAATCAAGCCTCAGTAAATTTAAGAAAATTGAAATCATATCAAGAATCTTTTCTGACCATAATGCTATGAGATTAGAAATCAATTACAGGGAACAAAATGTAAAAAACACAAACACAAGGAGACTTAACAATACGTTACTAAATAACCAAGAGATCACTAAAGAAATCACAGAGGAAATCAAAAAATACCTACAGACAAATGACAATGAAAACACGACAATGTAAAACCTATGGGATGCAGCAAATCACTTATAAGAGGGAAGATTATAGCAATACAAGCCTACCTCAAGAAACATGAAACATCTCAAATAACCAATCTAACATTACACCTAAAGGAACTAGAGAAAGAAGAACAAACAAAACCCAAAGTTAGCAGAAAGAAAGAAATCATAAAGTTCAGAGGAGAAACAAATGAAATAGAAACAAAGAAAATAATAGCAAAGATCGATAAAACTAAAAGCTGGTTCTTTGGGAAGATAAACAAAATTGATAAACCATTAACTAAACTCATCAAAAAAAAGAGGGAGAGGACTCAAATCTGTAAAATTAGAAATAAAAAAGGAGAAGTTACAACAGACACCGCAGAAATACAAAGCATCCTAAGAGACTACTGCAAGCAGTACTATGACAATAAAGTGGACAACCTGGAAGAAATGGACAAATACTTAGAAAGGTATCACCTTCCAAGACTGAACCAGGAAGAAGTAGAAAATATGAACATACCAATCACAAGTAATGAAATTGAAACTGTGATTAAAAATCTTCCAACAGGGATTCCATGGTGGTGCAGTGGTTGAGAGTCTACCTGCCGATGCAGGGGACACGGGTTCGTGTCCAGGAAGATCCCACATGCCACGGAGTGGCTGGGCCTGTGAGCCATGGCCGCTGAGCCTGCACATCTGGAGCCTGTGCTCCGCAACGGGAGAGGCCACAACAGTGAGAGGCCTGCGTAATGCAAAAAAAAAAAAAAAAAATTCCAACAAACAAAAGTCCAGGACCAGACGGCTTCCCAGGTGCATTCTATCAAACATTTAGAGAAGAGCTAACCCCCATCCTTCTCAAACTCTTCCAAAATATTGCAGAGGAAAAAAATCCCCAAACTCATTCTATGAGGCCAGAATCACCCTAATACCAAAAACAAACAAAGATACTACAAAAAAAGAAAATTACACACCAATATCTCTGATGAATATACATGCAAAATTCCTCAACAAAATACTAGTAAACAGAATCCAACAACACATGAAAAGGATCATACAACATGATCAAGTGGGATTTATCCCAGGGATGCAAGGATTCTTCAATATATGCAAATCAAACAATGTGATACACCATATTAACAAATTGAAAAATAAAAACCATATGATCATCTCAATAGATGCAGAAAAAGTTCTGACAAAATTCAACACCCATTTATGATAACTCTCCAGAATTTGGGCATAGAGGGAACCTGCCTCAACATAATAAATGTCATATATGACAAACCCATAGCAAACATCATTCTCAGTGGTGAAAAACTGAAAGCATTTCCTCAAAGATCAGGAATGAGACAAGGATATCCACTCTCACCACTATTATTCAAGATAGTTTTGGAAGTCCTAATCATGGCAATGAGAGAAGAAAAAGAAATAAAAGAAATACAAATTGGAAAAGAAGAAGTAAAACTGTCACTGTTTGCAGATGACATGATAGTATACATAGAGAATCCTAAAAAAGTCACCAGAAAACTACTAGAGCTAATCAATGAATTTGGTAAAGTTTCAGGATTCAATATTAATGCACAGAAATCTCTTGCATTCCTATACACTAATGATGAAAAATCTGAAATAGAAATTAAGGAAACACTCCCATTTACCATTGCAACAAAAAGAATAAAATACCTAGGAATAAACCTACCTAGGGAGACAAAACACCTGTATACAGAAAACTATAAGACACTGATGAAAGAAATTAAAGATAATAAAACAGATGGAGAGATATACCATGTTCTTGGATTGGAAGAATAAATATTGTGAATATGACTATACTACCCAAAGCAATCTACAGATTCAATGCAATCCCTAAAAAATTACCAATGGCATTTTTTACAGAACTAGAACAAAAAATCTTAAAATTTGATTGGAGACACAAAAGGCCCCAAATAGCTAAAGCAGTATGGAGGGAAAGAAATGGAGCTGGTGGACTCAAACTCCCTGACTTCAAATTATATTACAAAGCTAGCGTAATGAAGACAATATGGTACTGGCACAAAACCGGAAATATATATCAATGGAACAGGATAGAAAGTCCAGAGATAAACCCATACACCTAGGGTCAAATAATCTATGACAAAGGAGGCAGTGATATACAATGGAGAAAGGACAGTCTCTTCAATAATTAGTGCTGGAAAAACTGGACAGCCACATGTAAAAGAACAAAATTAGAACACTCCCTAACACCATACACAAAAATAAACTCAAAATGGCTTAGAGACCTAAACATAAGACGGGAGACTATAAAACTCTTAGAGGAAATCATAGGAAAAACACTCTTTGACATAAATCACAGCAAGATCTTTTTTGATCCACCTCCTAGAGTAATGGGAGTAAAAACAAAAATAAACAAATGGGGCCTAGTGAAACTTAAAAGCTTTTGCACAGCAAAGGAAACCATAAACAAGACTGAAAGACAACCCTCAGAATGCGAGAAACTATTTGCAAATGAATCAACGGACAAAGGATTAATCTCCAAAATATATAAACAGCTCATGCAGCTCAATATTAAAAAAGCAAAGAATCCAATCTAAAAATGGGCAGAAGACCTAAACAAATATTTCTCCAAAGATGACATACAGATGGCCAAGAAGGACATGAAAAGCTGCTCAACATCACTAATTATTAGAGAAATGCAAATCAAAACTACAATGAGGTATCACCTCACATCAGTTAGAATGGGTAACATCAGAAAATCTACAAACAACAAATGCTGGAGAGGATGTGGAGAAATTGGGTACCCTCTTGCACTGTTGGTGGGAATGTAAATTGGTACAGCCACTATGGAGAACAGTATGGAGGTTCCTTAAAACCTAAAAATAGAATTACCATATGATCCAGCAATCCCACTACTGGGCATATACCCAGAGAAAACCATAGTTCAAAATGACACATGCACCCCAGTGTTCATTGCAGCACTATTTACAATAGCCGGGTCATGGACGCAACCTAAATGCCCTTTGGCAGACAAATGGATAAAGAAGATGTGATACATATCTACAATGGACTATTACTCAGACATAAAAAGGAAAGAGATTGGGTCATTTGTAGAGATGTGGATGAATCTAGAGACTGTCATACAGAGTTAAGTAAGTCAGAAAGAGAAAACAAGTATCTTATAATAACGCATATATGTGGAACCTAGAATAATGGTACAGATGAACCAGTGTGCAATGTAGAAATTGAGAGACAGATGTAGAGAACAAACATATTGACACCAAGGGGGGAAAGTGGCAGGGAGGTGGGGGTGGTGGTGTGATGAATTGGCAGATTGAGATTGACATATATACACTAATGTGTATTAAATCAATAACTAATAAGAACCTGCTGTATAAAAATAAAATAAAATAAAATTCCAAAAAAAATAAGTAAATAAAGACCTAGATAAAGAACAAAAACTATAAAATTGTCAGGAGAAAACATAGGGAAAAGGTTTTATAACATTGGATTCGGCAATGATTTCTTGAATAGGACCCCAAAGATACAAGCACTAAATAAATAAATAAAATTAGACTTTTTTTTTTACAATGTAATGAGTTTTATTTTATTTTTTATTTTATTTTTATGTATACATGTATTCACTCATTTTTAGATTATTTTCCCTTATAGTACTGAGAAGAGTTCCCTGTGCTATACAGTAGGTCCTTATTAGTTAACTATTTTAAATATAGTAGTGTGTATTTGTCAGTCTCAGTCTCCCAGGTTATCCCTCTGCCCCTCCTCACTTTCTCCCCTGTTAACCATAAGTTCCTTTTCTACATCTGTGACTCTATTTCTGTTTTGTAAATTAGTTCATTTTTACCATTTGTTTTAGTTTCCACATATAAGCAATATCATATCATATTTGTCTTTCTCTGACTGACATACTTCGCTCAGTATGACAATCTCTAGATCCATCCATGTTGCTGCAAATGACATTAGTTCATCCTTTTTTATGGCTAAGATTTCATTGTATATATTTACCACAACTTCTTTATCCTTTCCTAGACATAGTTTTTAGATTGTACACCAAAAAATATTTTCAATAGAATATTAAGGCAGCCCAAAATGTTGGAGAAAATATTTGCAAGTCATATATTTGATAAGGGATTAATATCCAGAATATACAGAGAACTCCTCAAACTCAACAACATAAAAACAAACACCACAACACTTGTATAGGCATTTCTCTAAAAAGATATGCACATAGCCAATAAATACATGAAAAGATGCTCAATATCACTAATTATTAGAAGAATATACATCAAATCCACAATGAAACACTATCTCAAAATGATTTGGATGACTATTATTAAAAAAAGAACAAGTGTTGGTGAGGATGTGGAGAAATTGGAACCCTTAGGCACTGTCAGTTGGAATGTAAAATGGTATAGCTCCTATGGAAAACTGTCTGACAATTTCTCAAAAAATTAAAAATATAATTAAAATATTATCCATCAATTTGTCTTCTGTGTACCTAAAAGAGTTGGAAAGAAGAATTTAAAAGAGATAGTTGTACATCCATGTTTATAGTAGCATTAACTTTACTATAGTTAATATAGTTTATTAGTAAAAGATGGAAGCAAATCAAGTGTTCTTAGATGGATGAATGATAGCAAAATCTGGTATTTACATAAAATGGAATATTATTAATCCTTATAAAGAAAATTAAACTCTGACATATGCTACAAAATGAAAGAATATTTGTTAAGTAAAATAAGCCAGTCACAAAATAACAAATATTGGGTGATTTCACTTAGTGTTCAAAATCATAGCATCAGAAAGTAGTATGATGGTTTTCAGGGGCTCTGGGGAAGGATAGAATGGTAGTTATTGTTGAATGAGAATAGAGTTTCAGTTTTACTAGATGAAAAGGATCCTGGAGATGAATGGTGGTAATGGTAGCATATTATGAATGTATTTAACATCACTGAACTATATTCAAATAAGGTTAAGATGGTAACTGTTATGTGTATTTTACTAAAAAAAAAAGGAAAAGAAAAAATACAAACTCCCTATACAATTTGTATGGAAACACAAAAGACTCCGAATAGCCAAAGCAATATTGAGAATGAAAAATGGAACTGGAGGAATCAGGCTCCCTGACTTCAGACTATATTACAAAGCTACAGTAATCAAGACGGTATGGTACTGGGACAAAAACAGAAAGATACATCAATGGAACAGGATAGAAACCCAGAGATAAACCCACACACATATGGTCACCTCAACTTTGATAAAGGAGACCAGAATGTACAGTGGAAAAAGGACAGCCCTTTCAATAAGTGGTGCTGGGAAAACTGGACAGGTACATGTAAAAGTATGAGATTAGGTCACTGTCTAACACCATACACAAAAATAAGCTCAAAATGGATTATAGACCTACATGTAAGGCCAGAAACTATAAAACTCTTAGAGGAAAACTTAGGCAGAACACTCTATGACATAAATCACAGCAAGATCCTTTTTGACCCACCTCCTAGAGAAATGGAAATAAAAACAAAAATAAACAAATGGGACCTAATGAAACTTTAAAGCTTTTGCACAACAAAGGAAACCATAAACAAGACCAAAAGACAACCCTCAGAATGGGAGACAATATTTGCAAATGAAGCAACTGACAAAGGATTAATTTCCAAAATTTACAAGCAGCTCATGCAGCTCAATAACAAAGATAAAACAAAAAACTCAATCCAAAAATGGGCAGAAGACCTAAATAGACATTTCTCCAAAGAAGATATACAGACTGCCAACAGATACATGGAAGAATGCTCAACATCACTAATCATTAGAAAAGGCAAATCAAAACTTCAATGAGATATCATCTCACACCAGTCAGAATGGTCATCATGAAAAAATCTAGTTACAATAAATGCTGGAGAGGGTGTGGAACAAAGGGAACACTCTTGCACTGCTGGTGGGAATGTGAATTGGTAGAGCCACTATGGAGAACAGTATGGAGGTTCCTTAAAAAACTACAAATAGAACTACCATATGACCCAGAATCCCACTACTGAGCATATACCCTGAGAAAACCATAATTCAAAAAGAGTCATGTACCAAAATGTTCATTGCAGCAGTATTCACAGTAGCATGGAGATGGAAACAACCTAAGTGCCCATTATCGGATGAATGGATAAAGAAGACGTGGCAGATATATGCAATGGAGTATTACTCAGCCATAAAAAGAAACGAAATTGAGTTATTTGTAATGAGGTGGATAGACCTAGAGTCTGTCATACAGAGTTAAGTAAGTCAGAAAGAGAAAGTCAAATGCCATATGCTAACACATATATATGGAATTTAAGAAAAAAAAATCATTAGGAACCTAGGGATAAGACAGGAATAAAGGCCCAGACCTACTAGAGAACCGACTTGAGGATATGGGGAGGGGGACGGGTAAGCTGTGACACAGTGAGAGAGAGGCATGGACATATATACACTACCAAACGTAAGGTAGATAGCTAGTGGGAAGCAGCCGCATAGCACAGGGAGATCAGCTTGGTGCTTTGTGACTGCCTGGAGGGGTGGGAGAGGCGGGGTGGGAGGGAGGGAGATGCAAGAGGGAAGAGATATGGGAACATATGTATATGTATAACTGATTCACTTTGTTATAAAGCAGAAACTAACACACAATTTTAAAGCAATTATACCCCAATAAAGTTGTTTAAAAAAATGAGGGTAGTTTAAGAGACTTCTGCGACAACATCAAGCTTATAAACATTCCCATTATACAGTTCCAAGGAGGTGAAGAAAGAGAAAAAGGAGCAGAGAATTATTTGAAGTAATTATATCTGAAAAGTTCTCTAACCTTGGAAAGGAAACACATCCAGGTCCATGAAGCACAGAGTCCCAAAAAGGATGAACACAAAGAGATCCACAAGAAGACACACTGTAATTAAAGTGGTAAAAATTAAAGATAGAGAATCTTAAAAGCATCATGGGAAAAGCAACTGGTTACAAGCAAAGGAACTCCCATAAATTTTTGAACTAATTTTTCAGCAGAAATTTTACAGGCAGAAGGGAGTAGCATGATATATTTAAAGTAATGAAAGGGAAAAACTTACAACCAATAATACTCCAAACAGCTAGGTTTTAATTCAGATGTGAAGGAGAGATAAAGTGTTTTACAGACAAGGAAAATCTAAGAGTTTAACACCACTAACCTGTCATTACAAGAAATGATAAATGGACTTCTCAAAGTGTAAAAGCCACACACAACTAGAAATATAAAAATTATGAAAGAAAAAATTTCATTGGTAAAGACAAACATACAGAAAAAGTAGTACATCAACCACTTATAAAGCTAATAGGAAGATTAAAAGAAAGAAGTATGAAAATCATCTATATCCACAATAAGTAGTTAAAGGATGCACAAAAAATTATGTAAAATATAATGTCAAAAACATCATTTGTGAAAGAGAGAAGTAAAAATGCAGGTTTGTTATAATTCATTTAAACATAAAAGGCCATGAACTTAAAATAATCATATATAGGTATATGCCTCATGGTAACCACAAACCAAACATGTATAATAGATACACATACACACACACACACACAAACGAAAGGAATAGTAACACAACACTAAACATGTTCACCAAATGACAAAGTACGGCACAAAAGCAAAATGGAACAAAGAATAACTGCATAAGCAATGCCAAAACAACAACAATTAAATAAGTACATATATATCAATGATTACTTAAATGTGAATTGACTAAATGCTCCAACAAAAGGACATAAAGTGTCTGAATGTATAAATACAAAGAACAATATATTTGCTCCTTATGAAAGACTCATTTCTGATCTAAAGACCCAAAGAGTAAAACTGAAGAGATGGAAAAAAGAATTCCATGCAAATAAACATGAAAATAAAGCTGGGGTAGCAATACACATATGAGATAAAATACTTTATAACAAAGGTTGTAACAGAGGTAAAGAAGAAAATTACATAATGATTCAACAAGAAGATACAACAATTGTCAGTATATATGCACCCAACATAGGAGCACCTAAATACGTAAAGCAAATATTAACAAATATTAGTGAGTAACTAACAGTAACACAGTAATAGTAGCAAATTTAAGCACCTCACTTACATCAGTGGACAGATCATCCGGACACAAAATCAATAAGGAAAATTGGCCTTAAAGGATACATTAGACAAGATGGACTTAATATATACATATAGAACATTCAATGCAAAAGCAGAATAATACACATTCTTTTCAAGTGCACATGAAATATACTCCAGGATTGATGACATGCTAGGCCTCAAAACAACGCTCAATAAATTTAAGAAGATTGAAATCATATCAAGTATCTTTTTTGACCATGATGGCCTGAGACTAGAAATCAACTATAAGAAAAATAACTGCCAAAAACATAAACACAGGAAGGCTAAACAATAGGCAACTAAACAATCCATGGGTCAATAAAGAAATCAAAGAGAAAAAATTTAAATACCTGGATATAAAAATATCAGCACAGTAGTCCAAACTCTGTTAAATGCAGCAAAAGTATTTCTAAGAGAAAAGTTTAGAGTGATAAAAGCCTAACTCAAGAAACAGAAAAAATATCAAATAAACGATCTAAATTCTATACCTGAAGTAACTAGAAAAAGAAAAACAAACAAAACCCGTTAGTAGAAGGGAAGAAATAAAGATCATAATGGAAATAAATGAAATAGAGACAAAAAACAATAGAAAAGATCAATGAAACTAAGAGCTGGTTCTTTGAAAAGATTTTTTTAAAAATGTGATAATCCTTTAGCCAGAGTCATCAAGAAGAAAACAGAGACAACTAGGATGCCTGCTGGAGGCTAGTGGGGGACCTCAAAGCCAAGGAGATGGGAGGAACCCCTGAGTGACTGGGTGGAGTGAGGGGGGAGAAGAAGTGGAGACCAGACAGGACCAGCGCCCCTGAGGGGTGTCTGGGAGGAAGAAGGGGTCCCCATTCTTGGAGGGACCCTCAGGGGCCTGGAGGATCAAGGAAGAGTGTACCTAACGTTTCCCCAGTCCAATAAGGTCCTGGGAAGCCTGCAGGGCTCCCAGACAGTGTCCTCCACCCTTCGATGTCCCCACCAGGCCACTTTATTCCTAGAGGTGAAAGAGGGAGGCAGGGGGAGAAGAGGAGTGGTGAGTGGGAAGGGCCCTCCAGAACTGGAAGAGCAGGGGAGGTGCAACAGGCATTTCCCCTTCCCACTTGGGCCCCAGCACACCTGCTGGGCTGCCAGACCTGGTCCTCCATTCTCTGGGACCCACTCTGGCCTCGTGGGTCTTAGGGGCATGAAGGGAGTGAGGAGAGGTGAAGAGGAGGAGAGGTGGACTTGGAGGGGTACATCCCATGACTGGAGGATCAGGGGAAATGTGCCCAGCATTTCCCACACAGTTGGGCCCAGTGAGCCTGCTGTAGTCCTGGACCTGGTCCTCCACCTTTCAAGGTCACAGACACTTCTGGGCCCCTCCCACTGTATTGAGCATAAGCCCCACCCTTATCCTCCCAAGACCCTTTTCCTGCCCTGTGGATCCTAAGCAAGGTCCCGCCCACCCCTAACCCCACCCCTGTCTAAGCCCCACCTCCCACAGCCCAGGACATTTCTGGTTTTTTTTTTTTCCTTTTTCACTACAGTAGTTCTGTTTTAACTTCTAGGTGTTGTTTCATCTATATATATATATATGTATATATATATATGTATATATATATATACATATATATGTATATATATATATATCTTTTCTAGTATATCTGTTAGTTTTCTAACTTTATTTTATTTTTGGTTATTATTCTGCTCCTTTTTTCTTTTTTTCATTTGCTGCCCTGCACAGCTTGAAGGATCTTGCTTCATGAAGTGGGAATCAGGCCAGAGCCCCCACACTGGAAGCTCTGAGTCTGAACCACTGGACTTAAAGAGAACCTTAGGCCCAAGGAATATATATTGGAGTGAGTTCCCCTGGAGATCCTCATCTCAGCACCAAGACCAAACTCTATCCAACAGCCTACAAACTCCAGTGTTGGAGGTCTCAGGTCAAACAAACAGTAAGACAGAAAAAAAATGAGATGACAAAAATTATGTCACAGATGAAGGAGCAAGGTAAAAGCCTACAAGACCAAATAAATGAAGAGTAAATAGGCAACCGACCTGAAAAAGAATTCAGAGTAATGACAGTAGAGATGATCCAGAATCTCAGAAATAGAACGGAGGCATGGATTTAGAAAATTTTAAAAATGTTAAGAAAGATCTAAAAGAACTGAGGAACAAACAAACAGAGATGAACAGCACAGTAACTGAAATGAAAAATACACTAGAAGGAATCAATAACAGAATAACTAAGGCAGAAGGAAGAATAAGTGAACTGGAAGACAGAATGGTGGAAATAACTGCCAAGGAGCAGAATAAAGAAAAAGGAATGAAAAGAATTGAAGACAATCTCAGAGACCTCTGGGACAACACTAAATGCACCAACATTTCTATTATAGGGGGCCCAGAGGAAGAAGAAAAAAAGAAAGTGTCTG
Organism: Globicephala melas; assembly: GCF_963455315.2. Classification (NCBI taxonomy): domain Eukaryota; kingdom Metazoa; phylum Chordata; class Mammalia; order Artiodactyla; family Delphinidae; genus Globicephala; species Globicephala melas. Next base: position 60,340,144 of record NC_083335.1, read on the forward strand.
AGAAAACATTTGAATAGGTAATAGTGGAAAAATTTCCTAACATGGGAAAGGAAATAGTTACCCAAGTCCAGGAAGTGCAGAGAGTCCCACATATGATAAACTCTTGGAGAGACACATACTAATCAAACTAACAAAAATTAAATGCAAAGAAAAAATATTAAAAGCAGCAAGGGAAAAGCAAAAAGTAACATACAAAGGAATCACCATAAGGTTATCAGCTGGTTTTTCAGCACAAACTCTGCAGGCAAGAAAGGAGTGATAGGGTATACTCAAAGTGATGAAAGAATAAAACCTACAACCAAGATTACTCTACCCAGCAAGGATATCATTCAGATTTGACAGAGAAATCAAAAGCTTTACATATGAGCAAAAACTAAGAGAATTCAGCACCACCAAACCAGTGTTACAAAAAACGCTAAAGGACTTTCTCTGGGTGGGAAACACAAGAGAAGAAAAAGACACACAAACACAAAATAATTAAGAAAATGGTAATAGGAACATATATATCAATAATAACCTTGACTGTAAACGGATTCAGTGCTCCAATCAAAAGACACAGACTGGCTGAATGGATACAAAAATTAGACCCATATACATGCTGTCTACAAGAGACCTGCTTCAGACCTAGGGACACATACACAATGAAAGTGAAGGGATGGAGAAATATATTCTATGTAAATGGAAATCAAAAGAAAGCTGGAGTATCAGATAAAATAGACTTTAAAATAAAGACTGTTACAAGAGACAAAGAAGGACATAATGCATAATGATCAAGGGATCAATCCAAGAAGAAGTTATGACAATTATAAATATTTATGCACCCAACATTGGAGCACCTCAATACATAAAGCAAATGTTAACAACCATAAAATGGGAAACTGACAGTAACACAATAATAGAAGGGGGAATTAACACCCTACTGATACCAATGGACAGATCATCCAAACAGAAACTAAATAAAGAAACACAGGCTTTAAATGACACAATAAACCAGATAGATTTAATTGATATTTATAGGACATTCCACCCCCAAATGGCAAAATACACTTTCTTCTCAAGTGCTCATGGAACATTCTCCAGGAGGGATCCCATCTTTGGTCACAAATCAAGCCTCTGAAAATTGTAGAAAAATGAAATCATATCAAGCTTGTTTTCTGACCAAAATGCTATGAGATTGGAAATCAATTATAGGGGAAAAAATGTAAAAAACAGGAAAACATGAAGGCTAAACTGTTCACTACTAAATAAACAGGAGATCCCTGAAGAAATCAAAAAAGAAATAAGAAACCAATGACAATGAAAACACAACAACCCGAAACCTATGGGATGCAGCAAAAGCAGTACTAAGAGGGAAGTTTATAACAATTCAATCTCACCTCAAGAAACAGGAAAAATCTCAAATAAACAATCTAATCTTACACCTAAATCAACTAGAGAAAGAAGAACAAAGAAACACCAAAGTCAGTAGAAGGAAAGAAATCATAAAGATCAGAGCAGAAATAAATGAAATAGAAATGAAGAAAACAATAGCAAAGATAAATAAAACTAAAAGTTGGTTCTTTGAGAAGATAAACAAAATTAATAAACCTTTAGCCAGACTTATCAAAAAAAAAGGAGAGGATGCAAGTCAATAAAATTAGAAATGAAAAAAGAGAAATCACAACTGACACCACAGAAATACAAAGGATTATAGGAGACTACTACAAACAACTATATGCCAAGAAAATGGACAACTATGAAGAAATGGACAAATTCCTGGAAAGGTACAATTTTCCAAGACTGAACCAGGAAGAAATAGAAAATATAAACAGACATATCACAAGTAATGAAATTAAAACTATAATTAAAACTCTTCCAACAAACAAAAGCCCAGTATCAGATGGCTTCACAGGCGAAGTCTATCAAACATTTGGAGAATAGCTAACACTTATCCTTTTCTAACTCTTCTAAAAAATTGCAGAGGGAGAAACACTCTCAATTTCATTCTAAAATGCCACCATCACCCTGATACCAAAACGACGCAAAGATATCAGAAAAAAAAAAAAAACAGAAAAGGAAAGAAAATTACAGGCAATGTCACTGATGAACCTAGATGCAAAACTCCTGAACAAAAACTCAAAATGGATTAAAAACTGAAATGTAAGACCAGACACTCTAGAACTCTCTTAGAGGAAAACATAGGAAAATCATTCCTTTATCTAAACCACAGCAAGATCATTTTTGACCCACCACATAGAGTAATGAAAATAAAAATAAAAAATAAAAAAATGGGACCTAATTAAACTTAAAAGCTTTTGCACAACAAAGGAAACTGTAAACAAGATGAAAAGACAACCCTCAGAAATGGAGAAATATTTGCAAATGAAGCAATGGACAAAGGATTATTCTCTATACTATACAAATAGCACATGGAGCTGAATATCAAAATACAAACAACCAAATTACAAAATGGGCAGAAGATCTAAATAGACATTTCACCAAAGAAGACATATAGATGGCCAAGAGGCACATGAAAATGTGTTCATCATCACTAATTATTAGAGAAATGAAAATAAAAATTACAATGAGGTATCACCTCACACTGGTCAGAATGGCTGTTGTCAAAAAATCTACAAACAATAAATGCTGGAGGGAGTGTGGAGACAAGAGAATGCTTCTGCAGTGTTGATGGGAGTGTAAATTGATAGAGCCACTATGGAGAACAGAATAGATCTTCCTTATAAAACTTAAAATAGAAAACTTCCGGGAAGATGGCGGAAGAGTAAGACGTGGAGATCACGTTCCTCCCCACAGATACACCAGAAATACATCTACGCGTGGAACAACTCCTACAGAGCATCTACTGAACGCTGGCAGAAGACCTCAGACCTCCCAAAAGGCAAGAAACCCCCCACGTACATGGGTAGGGCAAAAGAAAAAACTAAACAGAGACAAAAGGATAGGGACGGGTCCTGCACCAGCGGGAGAGAGCTGTGAAGGAGGAAAAGTGTCCACACACTAGGAAGCCCCTTCGCGGGTGGAGACTTCGGGAGGCGGAGTGGGGGAGCTTGGGAGCCACGGAGGAGAGCACAGCAACAGGGGTGCGGAGGGCAAAGCGGACAGATTCCAGCGCAGAGGATCGGGCCGACCGGAACTCGCCAGCCGAGAGGCTTGTCTGCTCGCCCGCCGGGGCGGGCGGGATTGGGAGCTGAGGCTCCGACTTTTGTCGGAGCGCCGGGAGAGGACTGAGGTTGGCGGCGTGAACACAGCCTGCAGGGCGTTGGTGCACCGCGGCTGGCCGGGAGAGAGTCCGGGGAGAAGTCTGGAACTGCCGAAGAGGCAAGAGATTTTTACGTCCCTCTTTGTTTCCTGGTGCACGAGGAGAGGGGATTGGGGACACTGCTTGGGGGAGCTCCGGGGACGGGCGCGAGCCGCAGCTAAAAGTGCGGAGCCCAGAGACAGACATGAGACGCTAGGGCCGCTGCTGCCGCCACCGGGAGGCCTGTGTGCGAACACAGGTCACTAGCCACACACCCTTCCGGGGAGCCTGTGCAGCCCGCCACTGCCAGGGTCCCGGGATCCAGGGACAACTCCCCCGGGAGAACGCACAGGCGCGCCTCAGGCTGCGGCGTCTCGCCGGCCTCTGCCGCCGCGGGCCCGCCCCACACTCCGTGCCCCTCCCTACCCCCGGGCCTGAGTGAGCCAGAGCCTCCGAATCAGCGGCTCCTTTAACCCCCTCCTGTCTGAGCAAAGAACAGACGCCCTCCGGCGACCTACACGCACAGGCGGGGCTAAATCCAAAGCTGAGCCCCTGGGAGCTGTGAGAACAAAGAAGAGAAAGGGAAATCTCTCCCAGCAGCCTCAGAAGCAGCGGATTAAAGCTCCACAATCAACTTGATATACCCTGCATCTGTGGAATACCTGAATAGACAACCAATCATCCCAAATTAAGGAGCCCTGTGGATGAAAGGCTCTTGGTGCTGCAGCCAGGAGTCAGTGCTGTGCCTCTGAGGTGGGAGAGCCAACTTCAGGACACTGATCCACAAGAGACCTCCCAGCCGCACATAATATCAAACAGCAAAAATTTCCGAGAGATCTCCATCTCAACGCCAGCACCCAGCTTCACTCAACGACCAGCAAGCTACAGTGCTGGACATCCTATGCCAAACAACTAGCAAGACAGGAACACAACCCCACCCATTAGCAGAGAGGCGGCCCAAAATCATAATAAGTCTACAGACACCCCAAAACACACCACCAGACGTGGACCTGCCCACCAGAAAGACAAGATCTAGCCTCATCCACCAGAACACAGGCACTAGTACCCTCCACCAGGAAGCCTACACAACCCACTGAACCAACCTTAGCCACTGGGGACAGACACCAAAAACAACGGGAACTACGAACCTTCAGCCTGCAAAAAGGAGACCCCAAAAACAGTAAGATAAGCAAAATGAAAAGACAGAAAAACACACCACAGATGAAGGAGCAAGATAAAAACCCATCAGACCTAACAAATGAAGAGGAAATAGGCAGTCTACCTGAAAAAGAATTCAGAATAATGATAGTAAGGTTGATCCAAAATGTTGGAGATAGAATGGACCATAGAATGGACAAATTGCAAGAATCAGTTAACAAGGACCTAGAAGAACTAAAGATGAAACAAGCAACGATGAACAACACAATAAATGAAATTAAAAGTACTCTAGATGGGATCAATAGCAGAATAACTGAGGCAGAAGAACGGATAAGTGACCTGGAAGATAAAATAGTGGAAATAACTACTGCAGAGCAGAATAAAGAAAAAAGAATGAAAAGAACTGAGGACAGTCTCAGAGACCTCTGGGACAACATTAAACACACCAACATTCGAATTATAGGGGTTCCAGAAGAAGAAGAGAAAAAGAAAGGGACTGAGAAAATATTTGAAGAGATTATAGTTGAAAACTTCCCTAATATGGGAAAGGAAATAGTTAATCAAGTCCAGGAAGCACAGAGAGTCCCATACATGATAAATACAAGGAGAAATACACCAAGACACATATTAATCAAACTGTCAAAAATTAAATACAAAGAAAACATATTAAAAGCAGCAAGGGAAAAACAACAAATAACACACAAGGGAATCCCCATAAGGTTAACAGCTGATCTTTCAGCAGAAACTCTGCAAGCCAGAAGGGAGTGGCAGGACATATTGAAAGTGTTGAAGGAGAAAAACCTGCAACCAAGATTACACTACCCAGCAAGGATCTCATTCAGATTTGATGGAGAAATTAAAACCTTTAGAGACAAGCAAAAGCTGAGAGAGTTCAGCACCACCAAACCAGCTCTACAACAACTGCTAAAGGAACTTCTCTAGGCAAGAAACACAAAAGAAGGAAAAGACCTACAATAACAAACCCAAAACAATTAAGAAAATGGGAATGGGAACACACATATCGATAATTACCTTAAATGTAAATGGACTAAATGCTCCCACCAAAAGACACAGATTGGCTGAATGGATACAAAAACAAGACCCATATATTTGCTGTCTACAAGAGACCCACTTCAGACCTAGAGACACATACAGACTGAAAGTAAGGGGATGGAAAAAGGTATTTCATGCAAATGGAAACCAAAAGAAAGCTGGAGTAGCAATTCTCATATCAGACAAAATAGACTTTAAAACAAAGACTATTAGAAGAGACAAAGAAGGACACTACATAATGATCAAGGGATCGATCCAAGAGGAAGATATAACAATTGTAAATATTTATGCACCCAACATAGGTGCACCTCAATACATAAGGCAAATACTGACAACCATAAAAGGGGAAATCGACAGTAACACATTCATAGTACAGGACTTTAACACCCCACTTTCACCAATGGACAGATCATCCAAAATGAAAATAAATAAGGAAACACAAGCTTTAAATGATACATTAAATGAGATGGAGTTAATTGATATTTATAGGACATTCCATCCAAAAACAACAGAATACACATTTTTCTCAAGTGCTCATGGAACATTCTCCAGGATAGATCATATCTTGGGTCACAAATCAAGCCTTGGTAAATTTAAGAAAATTGAAATTGTATCAAGTATCTTTTCCGACCACAACGCTATGAGACTCGATATCAATCACAGGAGAAGATCTGTAAAAAATACAAACACATGGAGGCTAAACAATACACTACTTAATAACGAAGTGATCACTGAAGAAATCAAAGGGGAAATCAAAAAATACCTAGAAACAAATGACAATGGAGACACGACGACTCAAAATCTATGGGATGCAGCAAAAGCAGTTCTAAGAGGGAAGTTTATAGCAATACAATCTTACCTTAAGAAACAGGAAACATCTCGAATAAACAACCTAACCTTGCACCTAAAGCAATTAGAGAAAGAAGAACAAAAAAACCCCAAAGTTAGCAGGAGGAAAGAAATCATAAAAATCAGATCAGAAATAAATGAAAAAGAAATGAAGGAAACGATAGCAAAGATCAATAAAACTAAAAGCTGGTTCTTTGAAAGGATAAACAAAATTGATAAACCATTAGCCAGACTCATCAAGAAAAAAAGGGAGAAGACTCAAATCAATAGAATTAGCAATGAAAAAGGAGAAGTAACGACTGACACTGCAGAAATACAAAAGATCATGAGAGATTACTACAAGCAACTCTATGCCAATAAAATGGACAACCTGGAAGAAATGGACAAATTCTTAGAAAGGCACAACCTACCAAGACTGAATCAGGAAGAAATAGAAAATATGAACAGACCAATCACAAGCACTGAAATTGAAACTGTGATTAAAAATCTTCCAACAAGCAAAAGCCCAGGACCAGATGGCTTCACAGGCGAATTCTATCAAACATTTAGAGAAGAGCTATCACCTATCCTTCTCAGACTCTTCCAAAATATAGCAGAGGGAGGAACACTCCCCAACTCATTCTATGAGGCCACCATCACCCTGATACCAAAACCAGACAAGGATGTCACAAAGAAAGAAAACTACAGGCCAATATCACTGATGAACATAGATGCAAAGATCCTCAACAAAATACTAGCAAACAGAATCCAACAGCACATTAAAAGGATCATACACCATGATCAAGTGGGGTTCATTCCAGGAATGCAAGGATTCTTCAATATACGCAAATCTATCAACGTGATACACCATATTAACAAATTGAAGGAGAAAAACCACATGATCATCTCAATAGATGCAGAGAAAGCTTTTGACAAAATCCAACACCCATTTATGATAAAAACCCTGCAGAAAGTAGGCATAGAGGGAACTTTCCTCAACATAATAAAGGCCATATATGACAAACCCACAGCCAACATTGTCCTCAATGGTGAAAAACTGAAAGCATTTCCACTAAGATCAGGAACAAGACAAGGTTGCCCACTCTCACCACTCTTATTCAACATAGTTTTGGAAGTTTTAGCCACAGCAATCAGAGAAGAAAAGGAAATAAAAGGAATCCAAATCGGAAAAGAAGAAGTAAAGCTGTCACTGTTTGCAGATGACATGATACTATACATACAGAACCCTAAAGATGCTACCAGAAAACTACTAGAGCTAATCAATGAATTTGGTAAAGTAGCAGGATACAAAATTAATGCACAGAAATCTCTGGCATTCCTATACACTAAGGATGAAAAATCTGAAAGTGAAATCAAGAAAACACTCCCATTTACCATTGCAACAAAAAGAATAAAATACCTAGGAATAAACCTACCTAAGGAGACAAAAGACCTGTATGCAGAAAATTATAAGACACTGATGAAAGAAATTAAAAATGATACAAATAGATGGAGAGATATACCATGTTCTTGGATTGGAAGAATCAACATTGTGAAAATGACTCTACTACCCAAAGCAATCTACAGATTCAATGCAACCCCTATGAAACTACCACTGGCATTTTTCACAGAACTAGAACAAAAAATCTCACAATTTGTATGGAAACACAAAAGACCCCGAATAGCCAAAGCAATCTTGAGAACGAAAAATGGAGCTGGAGGACTCAGGCTTCCTGACTTCAGACTATACTACAAAGCTACAGTTATCAAGACAGTATGGTACTGGCACAAAAACAGAAATATAGATCAATGGAACAGGATAGAAAGCCCAGAGATAAACCACGCACATATGGTCACCTTATCTTTGACAAAGGAGGCAGAAATGTACAGTGGAGAAAGGACAGCCTATTCAATAAGTGGTGCTGGGGAAACTGGACAGCTACATGTAAAAGTATGAGATTAGATCACTCCCTAACACCATACACAAAAATAAGCTCAAAATGGATTAAAGACCTAAATGTAAGGCCAGAAACTATCAAACTCTTAGAGGAAAACATAGGCAGAACACTCTATGACATAAATCACAGCAAGATCCTTTTTGACCCACCTCCTAGAGAAATGGAAATAAAAACAAATGTAAACAAATGGGACCTAATGAAACTTAAAAGCTTTTGCGCAGCAAAGGAAACCATAAAGAAGACCAAAAGACAACCCTCAGAATGGGAGAAAATATTTGCAAATGAAGCAACTGACAAAGGATTAATCTCCAAAATTTATAAGCAGCTCATGCAGCTTAATAACAAAAGAACAAACAACCCAATCCAAAAATGGGCAGAAGACCTAAATAGACATTTCTCCAAAGAAGATATACAGAGTGCCAACAAACACATGAAAGAATGCTCAACATCACTAATCATTAGAGAAATGCAAATCAAAACTACAATGAGATATCATCTCACACCAGTCAGAATGGCCATCATCAAAAAATCTAGAAACAATAAATGCTGGAGAGGGTGTGGAGAAAAGGGTACCCTCTTGCACTGTTGGTGGGAATGTAAATTGATACAGCCACTGTGGAGAACAGTATGGATGTTCCTTAAAAAACTACAAATAGAACTACCATATGACCCAGCAATCCCACTGCTGGGCATATACCCTGAGAAAACGAAAATTCAAAAAGAGTCATGTACCAAAATGTTCATTGCAGCTCTATTTACAATAGCCCAGAGATGGAAACAACCTAAGTGTCCATCATTGGATGAATGGATAAAGAAGATGTGGCACATATATACAATGGAATATTACTCAGCCATAAAAAGAAACAAAATTGAGCTATTTGTAATGAGGTGGATAGACCTAGAGTCTGTCATACAGAGTGAAGTAAGTCAGAAAGAAAAAGACAAATACCGTATGCTAACACATTTATATGGAATTTAAGAAAAAAAATGTCATGAAGAACCTAGGGGTAAAGCAGGAATAAAGACGCAGACCTCCTAGAGAACGGACTTGAGGTTATGGGGAGGGGGAAGGGTGAGCTGTGACAGGGCGAGAGAGAGTCATGGACATGTATACACTACCAAACGTAAGGTAGATAGCTAGTGGGAAGCAGCCGCATAGCACAGGGAGATCAGCTCGGTGCTGTGTGACCGCCTGGAGGGGTGGGATAGGGAGGGTGGGAGGGAGGGTGATGCAAGCGGGAAGAGATATGGGAACATATGTATATATATAACTGATTCATTTTGTTGTGAAGCTGAAACTAACATACCATTGTAAAGCAATTATGCTCCAATAAAGATGTTTAAAAAAAAAAAAAAACTTAAAATAGAACTGCAATATGACCCAGCAATCACACTACTGAGCATATACCCTGAGAAAACCATTATTCAAAAGGACACGTGTACTCCAATGTTCATTGCAGCACTATTTACAATAGCCAGGACATGGAAACAACCTTAATGTCTGACGATAGATAATGGATAAAGAATATGCAGTACATATATACAATGGAAATATTACTCAGCCATAAAAAGGAACAAAATTATATCATTTGTAGAGATGAGGATGGACCTAGAGTCTGTCATACAGAGTGAAGTAAGCCAGAAAGAGAAAAACAAATATGGTATATTAACAATTATATGTGGAATCTAGAACAGTGGTACAGATGAACCTATTTGTAGGGCAGGAATAGAGATGTTGACATAGAGAATGGACATGTGGACATGGGAGGGGGAAGGGGCGTGGGACGAATTAGGAGATTAGTTTTGACAAATATACCCTACCGTGTGTAAAATAGATAGCTAGTGGGAACCTGCTACATAGCACAGAGAGCTCAGCTCAGTTCTCTGTGATGACCTAGATGGGTGGGATGGGGAGTTTTGAGGGAGGTCCCAGAGGGAGGGGATATAGGTATCCATATAGCTAATTCACTTCATCATACTGCAGAAACTAACACAATGTTGTAAAGCAATTTTACTCCAATTAAAATAAATGAATAAATAAATAAATAAATAAATAAATAAATAAATAAATAAATAAATAAAAACTGGGCCATTAAAAAAAAAGAAGAAAAGAGAGAGGGCTCAAATCAATAAAATCAGAAAAGAAAAAGGAGAAGTTACATCCAACACCACAGAAATACAAGTGTTCATAAGAGATTACTATAGTTATATGCCAACAAATTTGACCATCTATAAGAAATGGATGAATGCCTAGAAATGTACAATCTCCCAAGAAATAGGGAGTATAAACAGAACAATTTCTAGTAATAAAACTGAATCATTAATTAAAAACTGACAACTAAAAAAAGTTCAGGATTAGATGGTTTCACAGGTGAATTTACCAGACATTTAAGGAAGAGGCAAGACCTATCCATCTCAAACTATTCTAAAAAATTAAAGAGGAAGAAGTGCTTCCTCACTCATCTATGAAGCCAGCATCACCATGATAACAAAACCATACAAAGACACCAGAAAATCAAAGGAATTACAGGTCAATATGACTAATAAACATAGGTGCAAAACCCTCAACAAAATATTAGCAAAACAATTTCAACAATACATTAAAAGAATCATACACTATAACCAAATGGCATTTATCCCAGGGTGCAAAGATGCTTAAACATCCACGAGTCAATCAATGTAATACACCATTAACAAATTAAAGAATAAAAATCATATGATCATCTCAAGAGATGCCAATAAATTTTCTGATAAAATTCAACATCGATTTATGATTAAAATCCTTTGCAAAAGTGGGTATAGAGGGAGCGTATCACAACATAATAAAGGCCATATAGGACACACTCACCACAAACATCATATTCAATGTTGAAAACCTGAAAGCATTTCCTCCAAGAGCAAAAACAAGACAATGAGTCTCACTTTTGTCACTTTTATTCAAAATAATATTGGAATTCCTAGCCACAGACAAAAGTAAGAAAAAAAGAAATTAAAAAAAATTCAAATTGGAAAGAAGTAAAATGGTTAGTTTGCAAATTACATGAAAATCCTAAAGATACCACCAAAAAGTATTAACACAAATAAATGAATTCAGTAAAATTGCCAGATGCAAAATTAATATACCAAAATCTGTTGCATTTCTATGTACTAACAAGAACTCTCAGAAAGAGAAATTAAGAAAACGACCCCATGTACAATCAGAACAACAGTAATAAAATACCTGTAAACAAATCAAACTAAGGAGGTAAAAGCCTGTATTCTGAAATCTATGTCACTGATGAAGAAAATTTAATATGACAAAAACAAATGGAAAGATATAATGTGTTCATGGATTGGAAGAATCAATATTGTTAAAATGACCATACTCTAAAATCTGTAATACAATCTACAGATTAAGTGCAATCCCTATTAAAATACAAGTGGCATTTTTTACAGAACTAGCATAAATAATTCTAAAATTACATGGAAACACAAAAGACACTAAATAGTCAAAACAATCTTGAGAAAGTAGAAAGGAGCAGAACGTATTACACTCCCAGATTTCAAACTATAGTACAAAGCTATGATAATCAATGAAGTATGCTACTGGCATAAAAACAGAAACATAGATAAATGGAATGGAATAGAGAGCATATAAATAATGCCACACTTATGTGGTCAATTAATCAATGAGAAAAGAGGCAACAATTTTCAATGGGGAAAGAACAACTCCTTCAATAAATTGTGTTGGGAAAGGTAGACAGCCTCATGCAAGAAAATAAAACTGGACTATTTTCTCACACCATAATTAAAAAAAAACATAATGGATTACAATTTTAAATGTAAGTCTTTAAATGAAACCATAAAACTTCTAGATAAAAACATAGGCAGGAAACTTTTTGACTTCTGTCTTAATAATATGTATTTTTTGATATGTTTCCACAGGCAAGGGAAAAAAATGGGACTACATCAAACTAAAAATATATTTCACAGTGAAGAAAACTATCAACAAAGAAAAGCCACCTACTGAATGGGGGAAGATATTTTCAAATACATCTGATAAGGGATTGATATACAAAATATACAAGAACTCATACAACTCAACATCAGGAAAAGACAAAACTTAAAATTAGCTGAGAATCTGAATAGACATTTTTCCAGAGAAGACATACAGACAGCCAACAGGCACATGAAACATTGCTCAACATCATTAATTATCAGGGAAATGCAAATCAAAGCCATAGCCACTTCAAATCTGTCAGAATGCCTATTATCAAAAAGACAACAAGTAGCAATTTTTGACTTGGATGTGGAGAAAAGTGAACCCTCATGCACTTTTGGTGGGGCTATAAATTGATGTGGTCACTTTGTAAAACACTATGAAGGTTCATAAAAAAACAAATATAAAATATCCTGCAATCCAGTTATTCAATTTCTGGGTAGTTTTCCCAAGAAAATAAAGTTACTACTTTGAGAATATATATGTCCCCCTATGTTCATTGCAATATTAATTACAATAGCCAAGTTATGGAAGAAACCTATGTGTTCATCAATAGATAAATGGATAATGAAGTTGAAGATGTGATATATATATATATATATATATATATATAAAGTATTACTCAGCCATACAAAAATGAAATATTCCCATTTGCAACAACATGAAAGGATCTAGAAAGTATTATGACTAGTAGAATAAGTCAGGTAGAGAAAGGCAAATACCATATTATTTCACTTATATGTGGAATCTGAAAAACAAAGCAAATGAACAAACTGATAGAAACAGACTCATAGATACAGGGAACAAACTTTTGCTCCCAAAGCAGAGAGTGGTGGGGATATGAATGAAATAAGTGAGGGATACTGAGTAACAAACTTTCAGTTACAAAATAAATGAGTCCAGGAATGAAATGCACAGCATGGGGAATATGGTCAATATTAGTTTTTTGCTTTGTTTTGAATTTTTATTGAAGTATAGTTGATTTACAATGTTAAGTTAGTTTCAGGTGTACAGAAAAGTGATTCAGTGCTATATATACATATATATTCTTCTTCAGATTCTTTTCCATTATAGGTTATTACAAGATATTGAATATAGTTCTCTATGCTATACAGTAGGTCCTTGTTCTTTATCTATTTTATATATGGTAGTATGTATCTGTTATATCCCCAAATCCAAATTCATCCCTCCCCCCACTTTCCCCTTTGGTAATCATAAGTTTGTCTTCTATGTCTGAGTCTATTTCTGTTTTGTAAATAAGTTCATTTGTGTCATTTTTTTAAGATTCCACGTATAAATGGTATCATATGGTATATGCCTTTTTCTGTCTGACTTCCTTTACTTAGTATAATAATCTCTAGATCCATCCATGTTGCTGCACATGGCATTATTTCATTATTTTTTATGGCTGAGTAACATTCCATCATATATATATATATATATATATATATATATATATATATATATATATATATATACCACATCTTTATCCATTCATTTGTGGGTGGACATTTAGGTTGCTTCCATATCTTGGCTATTGTAAATAGTGCTGTTTTGAACTTTGGGGTACATGGTATCTCTTTGAACTAAAGCTTTCATCTTTTCTGGGTATATGCACAGGAGTGGAATTGTTAGATCATATGGTGACACTACTGAGTTGCCACTATTTAAAATATCAAGTTTTCAACCAAGAGTTATGAGATATACAAAGAAATGAGAAAGAAAGACCCATACACAGGAGAAAAGCAGTCAATAGAAACTGTCCATGAGGAAGTGTAGATGTTCCTAGATGTTTGACTTAATAGACAAAGACTTTTAATAAATTATTTTAAATATGTTCAAAAAGTAAAGGCAACCATGCACAAAGAAATAAAAGAAAGTATGAGAATAAGGTATCACCATATAGAGAATATCAATAATGAGATTTAGAGTATCAGAGACCTGTGGGACACCATCAAGTGCTCCTGGGACTACACGGCAGCAGTCCCAGGAGAGAAAAAGAGAGGCAAAAGAACATTTTAATAAATAATGTTTGAAAAATTCTTAATTAATTAATGGAAAGCATAAATCTACATATTGAAAGCAGCAAAAGAGAAAGGTCAAAATCAAGGAGTGCATAATAATACTAACAATTGATTTCTCATCAGAAACCATGGTGGCAAGAAGGCAGTGAGATGATATACATATTCAGAGTGCTGAAAGAAGATTGTCAGTCAAGAATTCTATATTTAGCAACACCATTCTTCAAAAATTAGAATTCATTAGCTGATAAACAAAACCAGAATTCACTGCTAGCAGACCTTCCCTTCAAAAAAAAACTGAAGTAGCCCTTCAGGCTGGAATGAAAGGATACTGCACAGTAACATGAAGAAATAAACACCAGTGCTACTACACAGGTAAGTATAATATATTTTTGTTTACTACCTTTTGCTTCTCTCCGATTTAAAACACAATTACATAAAGCAATAATTATAAAATTGTGTTGATAAGCCTATACTGTAGAAAGATATAATCTGTAGGACAATAATACTATTAATAGTAGCATAAAAGAAGGGAAAAGGAAAGTTTTTGTATATTACTGAAATTAAATTGAGATTAATCTTAACTAGGTATTTATAAATTGTGATATTAATTTTTAAAATTTTATTGGAATATAGTTAATTTACAATCTTGTGTTAGTTTCAGGTGTACAGCAAAGTAATTCAGCCATGCATATACACAAATCATTCTTTTTCAGATTATTTTCCCATATAGGTGATTATGGAATATTGAGTAGGTTCCCTGTGCTATAGGTCCTTGTTGGTTATCATTTTTATACATACTAGTGTGTGTATGTTAATTCCAACCTCCTAATTTATCCCACCCCATGTTTGACCTTTGGTAACCATAAGTTTGTTTTTGAAATCTGTGAGTCTGTTTCTGTTTTGTAAATAAGTTCATTTATACCATTAAAAAATAGATTTCACATCATGGTCAATATTATTTTAATAATTTAGTATAGTGAAACATGGTGACTTGATTTATTTTCACGATCATTTTTTAAGTATGGAAAAATCAAATCACTGTGCTGCACTCCTGGAACTAACATAGTGTTGTAAGCCAATTATACTTTGATAAAAAAGGAAACAATTCAAGCTGTTGATATCAGTTGATGGATATCAACTGGTGAGTAGTTTAAAAATATAGAGTGCATTGGGTAGAGATAAGAGCAAGATGACAAGTTGGGAAATATCAGTTTTCTTCCCCACAAAAGAAAAAACAATAATTAGACATCTATCAACCAGCAAAAAGCACTCCTGGGAGGACGCAAGAACCCAATTAAGAACATGTAGCAACACAGTTGAATGAAAAGAGAATAACAGCATAGAAAAAATCACTGGGATTATCAGTGTAGCTGAGACAACTGGAGATAGGTAAGAGCAAAGAGGAAGGATGGGGGTCATCAGTATCTGCCATGCAGAAGGTGCCACTGCAGTCCCCAGTGGCCTACTATGTAGAGGACCTTGGCTGCCTTTTTCTTGAAGACCTCAACATCCCCAGAGTTTTCATAGAAGAAGACCCCATATTGTTTATCAGTGAGGATCCCAGCAGTCTGCTCCCCAAAGTGTACTGATGGCTTTTGTCACAAAGGTAATCAACAGCCATTGCAGTTACAGATTCCCTGGACTGGGAAGTGCTTCTGAATCCTCTCCATGAAGGATCCACTGTTGCATTGCCATGGGACTGGGACTGCAACCCTCTCCAAACTGCCTCACACGTAGAACTTCAAATCTTTGGCCACTCAGCACAAACTATGCCCCAGGCCTTTGTTCTACATCAAATTCATGCATATTTGTGTCTCAGGAACTGAAGCCAGCACTGCTGAAAGATAGACTGAGCCCTGGACCCTGGAGCCACTGTTGCTCTACACATACATGTACTTAAGAACATGACTTCATGGCCACTTAATGAATATCCACGTCTAGGACACTGGAGCTACAACCACAGTGTGCATATTTGACCCAGAAAGCTTATTTAAAGAAATACTAGTTTAAAACTTGCCAAATCTTGGGAAAGATACAGACAGCAGGTACGTGAAGCTTAAAGACTTCCAAAAAGTACAATCCAGAGAGTCCTTCATCTACACACATTATAATCAAATGTCAAAAAGAATTTTGAAAGCATCAAGAACAAAGTGACTCATCACATAAAAAGGAACCCACAGAAGGCTGTAAGTGGTTTTCTGCTATTTCTCAGCAGAAACCTTGAAAGCAAGGAGAAAGTGGGATGATACATTTAAAGAGTTGCAACAAAAAACAAAAGCCAGCCAACCAAGAATGCTTTACATGACAAAGCTACTCTTCCAAGTTGTAGGAGAGATAGACATTATCAGACACACAAAAGCTGAAGTAGTACATCACCAATAGACATGCTTTACAAGAAAAGCTAAAAAGAGTTCTTCAAGTTAAGAAGAAAAGATGCTATCTATAACATGAAAATATGTGAAAGTAAACAATGCACTGATAAAGGCTAGTGTATAATCAAATTCAGGATGCTCAAATACTGAAATGTTTGTGTGCAAATCACTTTTATCTCTAGTAAACTGTTAGGAAACAAAGTATTTAAAATAACAGTAGCTATAATAATTTGTTAATGGATGCATGATATAAAAGATGTAAATTGTGACATCAAAAAAGATAAATGTAGGGTGAGGTAAGTAAAGGTATTTTGCATGAAAAGTTAACTTTTATCAGCATAGGATAGATTTTTATAACTATAAAATATTTTATGTAAGCCATATGGAAACCACAAAGAAAAACATGTATAGATACATAAATATAAAGAAAAAGAAATTTAAAATTAGCACTAAATAAAATTATCAAATTATAAAGGAAGACAGCAAAGAGGAAAAACAAACAAAAGGACAATAATAAGTCCTTACCTCTCAGTAATTAAATGTAAATAGAGTAAATTACTCAAACAAAACTCATAGAATAGCTAAATTGATAAAAATATACGACGTAGTAATATGGTGCCTACAAGAGGCTCATCTCAGCTTTAAGAACACACTGGTTCAAAGTGAAGGTGTCAAAAAAGATATTTCATATTAATAGAATCCAAAAGAGAGGAGGGTTAGCCATACATATATAGACAAAGTATATTTTAAGTGAAAAGCTATAACGAGAAAAAAAGTCATTATATAATGACAAAGAGGTCAATTTTTCAAGAGGAAATTACAATTTTATATATATATATATATATATATATATGGGTATATATATATATATATATATCCAAAATCAAAGCACCTAATTATATAAAATAAATACTAAAAGAAATAGACAGCAATACAATAATGGAAGGGGACTTTAATATATTACTTTTAACAATAGATAGATCATAAAGACACTAAATCTATGTGAAATATTGTACTTAAACAATAAACATTCTTCTCAAGCATACATAGAACATCTTTTAGGGTAGATCATATGTTGGGTTATTAAAAGAAAAAAGTCTTAGCAAATTTAAGTGCTTGAAATCATATCAAGTATTTTTTTCTGAATGCAATGTTATGAAAGTAGAAATCAATACCAGGAGGAAAACTGGAACATTTACAAATATTTATATATGAAACAACATATTCCTGAACAAACAATTTGTCAAAAAGTAAATAATAAAGAAAACTTAAAAAATTTGAAAAAACAAAAATGGAAAGACAGCACACTAAAATTCATGAGATGTAGCAAAAATATTTCTAAGAAATTATTTTATAATAATAAAGGCCTACATTAGGCCTTTATTATTGTATAAAATGTATACAAGATCTTGTATAAAATACAAGATCTCAAAAAAGTCCTAAATTTGCAGCTCAAAGAACTAGAAAAAGAACAAATTAAGCCCAAAATTAGCACAAGCAAATAAATAACAAAGATCAGAGCAGATATACACCAAATAGAGTTTAGAAATACAATAGAAAAAAAATCAACAAAATTAAGAGTTGTTTTTTTCTGAAAAGGAAAGAAAATGGACAAACCTTTAAGTACACTAGGAAAAAAAGAGAAAAGACTCAAATGAATAAAATCAGAAATGAAAGAGAGGAGGTATTGCGTCTGATACTACAAAACTAAAAACAATCATAAGACTGCTATCAGCAATTATACCTCAACAAATGGCATAACCTAGAGGAAATGGATAAATTCACAGAAACGTTCAAGCTATCAAGACTGAATCATGAAGAAATAGAAAATCTGAGCAAACCAATAATGAGAGAATAAAAGTGAAAGGGTAGCATTGACATATATACACTACCAAATGTAAAATAGATAGCTAGTGGGAAGCAGCTACATAGCACAGGGAGATCAGCTCAGTGCTTTGTGACCACCTAGAGGGGTAGGATAGGGAGGGTGGAAGGGAGGTGCAAGAGGGAGGGGATATGGGGATATACGTATACTTATAACTGATTCACTTTTTTATACAGCAGAAACTAACACAATATTGTAAAGCAATTATACTCCAATAAAGATGTTTAAAAAATTCAACAATCTATAAAAAGATTCATATACCATGATGAAGTGGGATATATGCTACGGATGCAAGAATGTTTCAATACCAAAATTCAATCAATATGATATACCACATTAACATAAAGAAGGATGAAAATTAAATGATCATCTCTATAGAAACAGTAAAAGCATTTGATAGCATGCAACATTAATTCATGATAAAAACTCCATTCAAAGTTGTTATAGAGGAAACAAATTTCAACATAATAAAGCCTATTTATGACAAAGCAACATATAAAATCATACTCAATGGTGAAAAGCTGAAAGCTTTTCTTCTAAAATAAGGATCACAACAAGAATACCCATTCTCACCACTTCTATTTAACATAGTATTGGAAGTCCTAGCCACATCAATCAGACAAGTAAAAGAAATAAAAGACATTCAGATTGGAAGGGAAGTAGTAAGGGAAGAATGTGGAGAAAAGGGAGCACTAGTATACTATTGATAGGAGTGTAAATTGTTGCTTTCACTATGGAAGCAATATGGAGTTTTCTCAAATAACTAAAAATAAAACTATGATAAGATCCAGCAGTTCCACTCCTGGGTATATACCCAAAGAAACTAAAACACACTCAATTAAAATATACATACACCCCAATGTTCATAGCAACATTATTTCTAATAGCCAAAATATAGAAACAAATTAAGTTTCTGTCAATAGATGAATGGATAAGAAGTTGTGAGATATATAGATATGTGTTTGTGTGTGTGTGTGTGTGTGTGTGTGTGTATACACACACAGTGGAGTATTACTCAGCCATAAAAAGAATAAAATTTTCCTTTTACAGCAACATGGATTGATCTGGAGGGTATTATGCTTAGTGAAATATGTCAGACAAATAAAGACAAATACTGTATAATATCACTTGTATGTGGAAGCTAAAAAATAAAACAACAAAAAAGAAACAAACTCACAGATATAGAGAATAAACTAGTAGTTTCCAGTGGGGAGAGAGAAGGTGGAAGAGGCAAGATAGGGATAGGGGACTAAGAGGAAAACCTACTATATATAAAAGAAATAAATTACAAGGATATATTGTACAGCTCAGGGAACATATCCAATATTTTATAATAACTTCAAGTGGAGTATAATCTATAAAAATATTGAATCACTTCATTGTACACCTGAATCTAATATATTGTAAATCAACTATAGGTCAATTAAGAAAAAAATATGACCTAGGAAAATAATTGTCCAAAAATACATGTACACGTACATTTCTTCCAGCTTATGTTAATAGGAACACACTGTCAAAAATCTAAATGTAAAAAAATAAAGAAATGAGCTTGTCTGAGACCATATGTCGGAGTATTATGTAACCATTACATTTAGAGTGAAGAGACATATTAATTGACATGAGGGAGCTTATAATATATTTTAAAATTGCTTTTGACCAAAGAATAGCAAAGAAAAATATAAAGATGAATATTCCCAGGAGAGAGGTCAGTGATATTGCCAAAGAGGAGACCCCCAGCCCTGGTCCTCCCACAGACTCACTGATTTGGCAAACATCCGTGGAAAAAAGTGATTTTGTGGGAGCTTCAGGATCTAGGTAGGAGGTTTAAAACCTGGGTGGAGTCCAGGACCAAGCAAAGATGCTTTTAGAAGGAAGAAACCCACCCCTGATAGCAAGCTCACTGACCAAAGACCTGGCTGTTGATATGGAAGAAATCACATCCACCTCTGTACTTGGTTCCAACTCCACTTGTTTATTGTCCTGCAGCCAGCCCTGCCTGCCCACAGACCCAATAGCAGCCACATCTGCCCAAGACACTGGTAACAGGCTTTTGGATCATGGACCAAACTATGGGCCTGGAGGCAATCCTATCCTCCAGCAGACTCAGTTACAAACTTGCTAATATGCTGTCCCAGAGGTAATCTCATCTACTGACAGACCTAGCAGAAGCCACAACAGCCTCTTTCCAAAGTAGCAGTCCCCTGGACCATAGATACTACTGCTATCCTAGAGATTGTTCCATCCAAACATGGCCTTAATGACTGCTCAACCAACCCACAGACACAGAGATATCCCTCCTTAATTGCATATCTGGTGAAAGCTCTGCAAGAACACCCACAGACATAGCTCCAATCTGAGCCATTGCTAGACCAGATAACTGTGGTCAATGATACCAGCAATAGGTTTACCAATGGACACTGTCAGATGACTTGCTCACAAACTCTGCTAAACGACCATCCCAGAATGTCTGACTGTGCTAACTGGTGAAGGTCTTTATCTTCTGAAGCCAATTTGTAAAGACTGAAGAGATGGTTATTCCTACAAATGCACAAACACCAACAAAAGACTACAAGAATCATAAAGCATCAAGCAAATATAACACCAGCAAAGGAAATAAAGATATAGAAACAGACCCTACATAAATGTAGATCTATGAACTTCTTGAAAAAGAACTTAAAATATCATCCCAAAGAAGTTCAATGAACTAAAATAGAACACACCTAAGCAACTAAACAAAATAAGGGAAAAATACATAAAGAAATGAGAAATTCAATAAAGAAATAGAAACTGTTAAAAAGAACCAGACAATATTCCTGGAGGTAAAGAATACAATGACTGAACAGAAAAATCCAATAAAGAACTTTAACAGCAGGCTTGAACAAACAGAAGAAAGAATCGGTGAAATTTTAGACAGGTCATTTGAAAATATTCAGTTGGAGGAATAAAAAGGAAAAAGAATAAAAGAGTGAAGGAAGCCAGTTTCAGACACAGAGCATCACTTAGAATACAGTATATGCATTATAGGAGTTTCACAAGGAGAGGAGAGAAAGGAGCAGAAACCTTATTTCATGGAATAATGACCGAAGACTTCTGAAACCTTGGAATAGAAACAGATATCCAATTTCATGACGTTTTCAAGTAGGATGAGCCCAAACAGAACTATGCTTAGGCACATTATAATTAAATTATCAAAACTCAATGACAGAATTTTGAAAGCATCAATATGCAAGCAACTTATCACATATAAAGAAACCCCCTTAGGACTATCAGTGAATTTCTCAGCATAAGCTGTACAGGTCAGTGTGTATATACAGTTATACACCAAAGACAAAGAAAAAAGAATCAAAGCACACAGCTGAAAAAAATCAACAATTCACAAATAAAGTCAATAAGAGAAGAGATGTACAAGTCTACAAAAGACAGAAAACAATAAAATGGCAATGGTAAATCCTTACCTATCAATTATTACTTTAAATATTAACGGCTTAACTTCCCAATCAAAAGACATAGAGTGACTGAAGAGATTAAAAAAAATAAGACTCAACTATATGCTGCATACTTAAGACTCCCTTTAGATATAAGGACACACATAGGCAGAAAGTGAAGGTGTGAAGAAAACATGTCCAAAGAAAATTATAACTGAAAAAGAGCAGAGATTGCTAAACTCATATCAGAGAAGATATACTAAGTAAAAAATTGTCACAAGTAACAAATGTCATTATATAGTGATAAAAGATTCAATTCAACAGAGACATATAAATATTATAAATAGTATGCACCCAACAAATTACGTAAATATATTAAGCAAACATTGATAGATATGAAGGGAAATAGACAGCAATATAACAATAGTGGGAAATTTCTGTATCCCACTCTCTACAATGGATAGCTCTTCCAGAAATAAAACCAATAAGAAAACAGGAAAACTGAATAACACTATGGACCACATAGACCTGGCAGACATATATAGGACATTCCACACAATAGCAGCTGAATACTCATTTTTCTCAGATGCACAGGCATTAATCTCCAGAATAGATTACCGGAAATGTCAAAAATAATGTCTTAATCTATTTAAGAAGATTGAAATAATCCCATGTATTATTTGTGTTCACAATAACACTAGAAATCAATAATAGAAAAATAACAGGAATATTCACTTATACATGGAAGTTAAACAACACATTTTTAAACAACTGTTGAGTCAAAGAAATCAAAATGGGAATTAAGAATTCTCTTGAGACAAAGAAATGAAAGACAACATACAAAAACTTGTGGGATGCAGCAAAATCAGTACTAATAAGAAAGTTTACAGCAATAAAAGACTACATTAAAAAAGAAGAAAATAAACAACTTTACATCTCAAGAAACTAGAAAAAAGGAGAATTTAAAGTAAACCCAAATTTATCAAAAGCAATAAATAATGAAGATTAGAGCAGAAGTAATAAAATAGAAAAGAGAAAATCAATTTTAAAAATCAACAAAAGACATGGTTTCTAGAGAAGATAAATTAAATCAACACAAATTCAGCTAGAATAACTACGAAAGAAGAGAGGCTACACAAATAAATAAAATTGGAAATGAAAAAGGAGACATTGCAACTGATCTAACAGGAAAGAAGAAAGATCATTAAGGACTATTTTAAGCAATTTTACACCAACAAAATATAAAACCTAAAATAAATGAATAAATTCATACAAATATACAACCTACAAAGACTGAATCAAAGAGAAATAGAAAGCCTGAACAGATCAATAAGAAATAAATATATTGAAGGAATAATTTAAAAACTTCCAACAAAGAAAAACTGTGTCAAATGGCTTCAGAAGTAAATTCTACCTAACCTTTAAAGAATAATTAATGCGAATTCTTATACTCTTCTAAAAAATAAAAGGGAATATCTTCAAATTCATTCTATGGGGCCATAATTATCCTGATACCATAGCCAGACAAAGACACCACAAAAAATAAAAGCTACAGACCAATATTCCTAATAAGCATGAATGAAAAAATCCTCAAGGAAATACTAGCAAACCAAATAAAACAACACTTTAAAAGAATGATACAACATAAACAATTAATGTGCCCCGATTGGTTATTCCTGAGTGTCCAATCACAGTTCAACATATTCGGAGGAAACTTTACTTCCCACTACAAACAGAAATAACCTCCAGCTGGATTTAAGATATAAATGTGAAAGGTAAAACAATAAATATTTTATATTAAAACATAATATAGTATATTTGGGACATTGCAGAAAAGATATGTTTATTGACTGGACAAATAAATCACTGATTATAGTGCAAAAATGTATAAATTGGACTATGTTAAAAATAATCTCTTCTGAGTTTCACATTTGGAATGACTGCATAAGGAGCTCTGTGTACTTATTTCCAAGTTGTATAATCATAGCTGTTGGAAATTACTCTTTTCTCATATTCTATGGATATTTCCCTTAAAAAATTCAGCAGATGAAGAAACATATAGTCACAGCACTGTACCAAACATCATTAAGAATAGTAAGAGTCTGTGGCACTTGAGACATAACCTGATCCTTTCCTCTCCACTTCCTTAGCTCAAACTGACAAAAGCCCCACTGCTGTTGAGCATGGCAAAAAAGACAGGGATTTCTCTTCCATTAGATACAAATCAATGGATACAGTGCCTTACTAGGTGGGACAGGCAACTAGCATTTTTCATTCCTTTCAGTTTCAATTTGAAGAAGCTATATTCCTGGTGAATACACTTTAAGTTAGGTTCTCCATTCCACCACCAAACCTACACCAGATCTAACCCAGTGGTGGTAGGATGAAAATATTGAGGCCTCATGTGCCATAACACTATGTTGATATGAGGGCTGATGTTACACACAAAAGGTACAAAAAGAAGACCAGATGCTACTGCACATCCCAGCAGCTGGAGTAGTGGCTGGGTGATTTTTCCCAAGAGAAGAAATTGTCCATAAGAATAGAAAGTTTACAAGCTTACCCAAAAGAGCTGATTTTATTTGATACAGAATGTGGGGAATTTCAAGTCTAAGGATTCTTTCACAAATAATAGCTTTCCTTAATTTAGGACAAGTTAAACCATAGGTTAATTAGTTCACCAGGAAAAATCATGGAAAGAGATACCTAAAAGAACATTTTTGGGGTCAGGAAATTAACCTCAAAGAATGGCCTAAAAAATTAGCCCAATAAATGGCCTTAAATTTAATTAGACCAAATGTGAAGCAATTTATGCTACAAGGCATTGTCAAAAATAATAATATAACCAGCCAGAACTCAATGTATTAACAACATCAATTAAATATTATGCGAGTATCAGAAGACAAAATCAGAGATAAAGCAGCAAGAAAACTATTAGAAGAAATAATGGCTGAAGTTTTTCCATATTTTATAAAAAAATATTATCTACACATCCAAAATGCTCAATAAATTCCAAGTAGAATAATCACAAAGATGTTCTTACCCAGGCACAACATAGTGAAATTGTTGAGAGACAAAGACAGAGAAAAGTTTCAAAAGCATCAAGAAACAACTGACTTTCACAAGGAGATTCCTCTAATATTAATAAATGTTTAGTCATTATGAACAATGGAAATCAAAAAGAATTGGAGAAACATGTTCAAATGCTTTAAAATATGGTGAATAGAGAATCATATTCACCAAAACTGAAGCAAATATGAAAGCAAAATAAAGGCATTCTCAGATTAACAAAAATAATGTATTTCTAACAGGAGTGTCCTACAGTACATGCTTCAGGCTTCAAGGAAGTTCTTTGGGCTGAAAGCAAATGATCCCAGGTGTTAATTTGAATCTGTCTGCACACACAGAAAAGCAAAAATAAAGATAATTATGTAATTTTGAAAGACAATATAAATTCACACTTCTTTTTTCTTCTCTTAACTGAATGAGAAAACAGCTGTATAAAACAGTATGTGTATTGATGGGGTCAAAATATATAAGAACATAATATATTTGGAAATAAGAGCAAAAAAGAGATGAAGGGAGCAAAATTCTATGGACTAATGAAATGACACCAGATGATAACTTGAATTTTCAGGGAGAAATGAACAGAACAGCAAAAAGTAAAATGGCTATTTACAAAAATCTATGCATATATAATTGTTATTCTTTCTTTCCTCAGCTCTCTTACTATACATAAAATTGTATAAAGTTATAATTAGAACAATCTTTTATTCAGGTTGTAACATGTATAGATGTAACATGTAAAACTATAATAGCACAAAAACAGGAAGAGAAAATAGAACTACAAAAGGGTAATGTTTTTACATCTTGTTGGAGTCATGTGTATAAATATGAAGTAAATTCTTATAAGACATATATGGTAAGCCTTAGAACAACAAACAGGAATAAAAATTAAATAAACATAGAGAAAATTTATTAAAGAAATTAAAATCTTTCACTAGAAAATTTTTTCTTAGTGAGAATAAAATTAGAAAAGGAAGAATAGAATTAAAATATATGAAAGATATAAAAAACATAAATTAAAATATCACATGTAAATCCACCTATATCAATTGATCATTGAATGTAAATTGGTTAAACAATCAAATTAAAGACAGTGATTATCAGACCAGTTGCAAACAATATCCAAATATATCTGTCTATAGGAGACGTACTTTAGATTCAAAGATACAAAAAAATTGAAATTAGAAGAATGGATAAAGATATATTATGAAAATAGCAGTTATAAGAAAGCTGGGGTGTCCAGACTAATACCAGACAAAATAGACTTTAAGCAAAAATTGTTATTTGAGTAAAAATAATGACATTTAATCCTGACAAGAAGGGTTAATATGGAAGAAAAATATAATAATTATAAACATACATGTACCTAAGAAAGGAGAAATAAAATATATGAAGGAAAATGAATGTAAATATCAAAGGGAAAGATTGACAATTCAACAATAATAGAGACTTCAATTTCTCACTTTCAATAATGGAAAGAAAAATGAGTCAGAAAATCAGCAAAAAATAGTAGACCTGAATAACACTGTAAGACATCTAGACCTAACAAAAGTCTAGAAAACAGTCCACCCAACAAAAACAAAATATATATTCTTCTTCAGGGCACATGGTCTATTCAGTCTGACTACATGCTAAACCATAAAATAAGCCTCAATACATTTAAAAAGATTGAAATTGTACACATTTTTTCCCTAGAAACAATGAAATAGAATTAGAAGTTAAAAAAATCAGAGAAATGTTTAAATGTGGAAATTAAACACACCTCTAAATAACAAATGTGTCATAGAAGGAATAACAAGAAAATTAGAAAGTACTTTGTCATGAATAAAAATCAAGGCACAGCATCCCAAAATATATGGGATGTAAGTAACATGGTGCTTAGTGGAAATTTTATTGCAGTAAATGCCTAAAAAATAAAATAAAAGAAGAAATATATCCTCTCTATAACCTAATCTACCACATTATAAATCTAGAAAAATAAGAGCAAACTAAAACTATATAAAGCAGTAGGAATAAAACAATAAGCATTAAAGTGGAAGTTAATGAAATAATGAATAGAAAAATGATAATCAATAAAACCTGAACTTTAAAAAAAATCAGCAAAATCAACAAACCTTTAGATAGACTGATCAAGCACAATAAAGCAAATTACTAAAATCAATATTGGAAAAGAAATCATTGCATTGCAAATGACCTTACAGAAATAAAACTGATAATAAGAATGTAATATTAAGCACTGTACACCCAAGTCTGAGAGTCTGTTTCTGTTGTGTAAATAAGTTAACTTGCATCATTTTTTTAAGATTCTGCATGTAAGTGATATCATATATGTGTATTTCCTGACTTACTTTACTTAGTATGATAATCACTAGGTCCATCCATGTTGCTGCAAATGGCATTATTTCATTCTTTTTAATGGCTGAGTAATATTCCATTCTATACATGTACCATGTTTTCTTTATCCATTCATCTGTTGATGGACATTAAAGTCAAATCCATGTCTAGGCTATTGTAAACAGCACTGCAATGAACACTGGGGTTCAAGTATCTTTTCAAACTATGTTTTTCTCTGGATATATGCTCATGAGTGGGATTGCAAGATCATATGGTAGTTCTATTTTTAGTTTCTTAAGGAATTTCCATACAGTTCTCCATAGTGGCTATACCAATTTACATTCTCACCAACTATGTAGGGGGGTTCCCTTTACTCCAGACCCTCTCTAGAATTTATTGTCTGTAGATTTTCTGATGGCCAATCTGACTGGTTTGAGGAGATATTTCATGGTAGTTTTGAGTTGTATTTCTATAAAAATTATCAAAATTATTTACAAAACAGAAACCGACCCACAGACTTAGAGAACACACTTATGGTTATCAGGGGGGAAGAGGGGGTTAGATAGGGAGATTGGGATTGACATGTACACACTGCTATATTTAAAATAGATAACCAACAAGGACCTACTGTATACTACATAGAACACTACTAAATACTCTTTAATAATATAAAGATGAGAATAATTTGAAAAAGAATTGATAAATGTATATGTATAACAGAATAAATTTGCTGTACACATGAAACTAACACAACTAAATTCAACTAAATTCCACAACTAAATTCCAAAACAAAACAAAAATTAAAAATAAATAAAAAGAGCCATATACCAACAAGATAGATAACAGGGGAAATTGCCAAATTCTTAAAATTATATTAACTATTTAAACTGAGTCAAGAAGAATTAGAAAATCTAAACGAACCTAAAAGAAGTAAAGAGAAATAATTTCCAATAAGATCAGGAAAAAGACAAGTTGCCAACTCTCACCACTATTATTCAACATAGTTTTGGAAGTTGTAACTATAGCAATCAGAGAAGAAAAAGAAATAAAATTAATCCAAATAGGAAAAGAAAAAGTAAAGCTGTCATTGTTTGCAGATGACATGATACTATATACAGAGAACCCTAAAGATGCTACCAGAAAACTACTGGACCTAATCAAGTAATTTGGTAAAGTAGCAGGATATAAAATGAATGCACAGAAATCTCTTACATTTCTATACACTAATTATGAGAAATCTGAAAGAGAACTTAAGGAAACTCTCACACTTACCATTGCAAAAGAAAAAAAAATACCTAGGAATAAACCTACCTAAAGAGAAAGAAGGCCTCTTTGCAGAAAACTATAAGACACTGATGAAAGAAATTAAAAATGATACAAACAGATGGAGAGACACACCATGTTCTTGGATTGGAAGAATCAACATTGAGAAAATGACTATAATACCCAAAGCAATCTACAGATTCAATGCAATCTCTATCAAACTATCACTGGCATTTTTCACAGAACTAGAACAAAAAATTTCACAATTTGTATGGAAACACAAAAGACCCCGAATAGCCAAAGCAATCTTGAGAACCAAAAGTATCAGGCTCCCTGACTTCAGACTATACTACAAAGCTACAGTAATCAAGACAGCATGGTACTGGCACAAAACCAGAAATATAGATCAATGGAACAGGATAGAAAGCCCAGAGGTAAACCCATGAACTTATGGTCACCATATCTTTGATAAAGGAGGCAAGGATATACAATGGAGAAAAGACAGCCTCTTCAATAATTGGTGCTGGAAAAACTGGACAGCTACATGTAAAAGAATGAAATTAGAACACTCCCTAACACCATACACAAAAATAAACTTAAAATAGATTAAAGACCTAAATGTAAGACCAGACACTATAAGACTCTTAGAGGAAAATATAGGCAGAACACTCTATGACCTAAATCACAGCAAGATACTTTTTGACATACCTCCTCGAGAAATGGAAATTTAAAAAAATAAATAAACAAATGGGCCCTAAAGAAACTTTAAAGCATTTGCATAGCAAAGATGAAACCATAAACAAAATGAAAAGACAACACTCAGAATGGGAGAAAATATTTGCCAATGAAGCAACTGACAAAGGATTATCTCCAAAATTTATAAGCAGCTCATGCAGTTCAATATTAAAAAAAAAAAACTATCGAAAAATGAGCAGAAGACCTAAATAGACATTTCTCCAAAGAAGATATACAGATTGCCAACAAACACATGAAAGAATTCTCAACATCACTAATCATTAGAGAAATGCAAATCAAAAGTACAATGAGGTATCACCTCATACCAGTCAGAATGGTCATCATCAAAAAATCTACACACAATAAATGCTGGAGAGGGTGTGCAGAAAAGGGAATCGTCTTGCAGTGTTGGTGGGAATGTAAATTGATAGAGCCACTATGGAGAACAGTATGAAGGTCCCTTAAGAAATTAAAAATCGAACTACCATATGACCCAGCCTCTACTGAGCATATACCCTGAGAAAACCATAATTCCAAAAGAGTCATGTATCACAATGTTCATTGCAGCTCTATTTAAAATAGTCACGACATGGAGGCAACCTAAGTGTCCATTGACAGATGAATGGATAAAGAAGATGTGGCACATATATACAGTGGTATATAAGCCATAAAAAGAAATGAATTTGAGCTCTTTGTAGTGAGGTGGATGGACCTAGAGTCTGTCATACAGAGTGAAGGAAGTCAGAAAGAGAAAAACAAATTCTGTATGCTAACACATTTATATGGAATCAAAAAAAAAATAACTGTTCTGAAGAACCTAGGGGCAGGACAGGAGTAAAGAAGCAGACATAGAGAATGGACTTGAGGACATGGGGAGGGGGAAGTGTAACCTGGGGTGAAATGAGAGAGTGACATGGACTTATATATACTACCAAGTGTAAAATAGATAGCTAGTGGGAAGCAGCCGCATAGCACAGGGAGATCAGCTTGGTGCTTTGTGACCACCTAGAGGGGTGGGATGGAGGGGGTGGGAGAGAGACTCAAGAAGGAAGAGATATGGGGATATATGTAAATGTATAACTGGTTCACTATGTTATAAAGCAGAAACTATCACACCATTGTAAAGCAACTATACTCCAATAAAGATGTTAAAAAATTGTAATAATAAAAATTGAATAAAATAAAAAATATATATTGGAGAAAAAAGAAGTAAAAGGATAGGATATTTAACTAAAAAAACTCCTCTAACAAAAGTCAAGGAGCAAATGTTTTCCTTGATAAATTCCACCAAACATTTAAAGAACGTGTAATAAAATCTCCTCACATTCTTCCAAACAGTGTTTGGAAGACTTCTCAATTAAAAATATGGGGCCAGTATTTAGTGATAGCAAAAACAGACAAAGGCATTACAGAATACAAGTATTACAAACCAGTATATCATGAATACAGATACAAAGCCTCAAAACAACATACTGACATACGTTTTTAAGAAATATATAAAAACATTCATAAACCATGAACAAGTGGAATTCACTGGAATACAAGTTTGGTTTCAAATCTGATAATCAATTAATATAATTAAACTTATCAATAGGAAAAAACACATGATCTTCCCAATTGACATGGAAAGTCATGTGGGAAAATTCTCCACCTTTTTATGATAAAAGTTTTCAAGAATCTAAAAATAGAAGAAAATTCCTCAACCTGATAAAGGGCAACAATATATAACCCACTGATAAACTCAAGAGTGACAGCCTGAAAGATTCCCCCTCTATGATCAGGAACAAGACTATAATATTCACTCCTATCACTTCAAGTTGCCATTTACCTGGAGGTTCTAGCCAGGGAAATTAAGCAAGGAAATGAAACAAAATGCATTCAGACTGGAAAAAAAAGCAGGAAAGCTATCTCTCTTTGCAGATTGCATGATTAGGTATGTAGAAATCCCTAAGAAATACTCCAAAAAAATATTATACCTAAGAAATAAGTTAAATATGACTGTAAATTACAAGATTAATATACAAATGTTTTTTTGTGTGTTTATACAGCACAAATAAACAGTCCAACAATGAAATTAATGACACCCATTTTCAATAGTATAAAAAATAATAAAATACTGAGGAATATATTTAACAAAAGTAGTGCAAAATTACAACTTGAGTAAGTATAAAATATGGTTAAAACAAGCTAAAAAAGCTATAAAAAATAGAAAGACATCCCCGTTTATGTACTGGATATTTAATATAGTTGTGATAACAATAAACCCCAATTTGATCTACAGGCTCAGCACAGTCTTTCCCAAAAACCTATCTGGCTTTTTTGCAGATATTATCAGGCTGATTCTAAAATTCATGTAAAAAATACAAGGCATTTAAAATGACCAAAACAATATAGAAAAACAAGAAAATATTGGAAGACATATTTTTCCTGATTTCCAAACTTACTAAAAAGCTACAGTAATCAGAGCAGTTTGGTAATGGCATATGAGAGACATATAAGTCAATGGAATAGAACTGGGTGTCCAGAAGTAAAGCATCATACTTACTATTAATTGATAGTTGGTAAGGTTGCCAAGACAATTCACTTAGGGAAAATAATTTTTCAACAAATGGTGCTGTACTAAATCGGTATCCATATGCAAAAAAATAAATTAACTTCTACATTAGTCACATCAAACACAAAAATTAACTCAGAATTGAACAAAGACTTAAAGTAATGGCTAAAACTGTAAAATTTTGAAGAACACATTGGCATAAATATCTGTGACTTTGTATTAGACAATGGTTTATTAATTATAACACAAAAAGTAACAGAAGAAAAAAACGGATAGATGGAGCGTCATCAAAAATGTCATCTTGCCACTCCCTTCTGGCCTGCAATACTTCTGTAGAGAAATTAGCTGATAGCCTTTTGAGGGTTCCTTTGTAACTACTGGCAAGGTATATGGAGAGTCACAAAAGATAAAACTTGCAACCTAAGATAAACTTGCAACCCAGCAAAATTGTTATTTAGAATATAAGGAGAGATAAAGAATTTCTCAGACAAGCAAAATCTAATGGAATATGACAATACTAAACTTATCCTAAGAGAAATGTTGAAAGGTCTTCGCTAAATAGAAAAGAAGCAAGAAACTATATGAAAGAGGGGAAAAAAAGGAAAACAAATCACTTAAATAAGCCAGTAGATAGATTTAAAGTAATCAAAGCAATTTTGTGAAAATGATGATAACTACAATGAAGGGCAAAAGAATAAGGACATCAAAATCATAAAATGTGGGGGAGGGTAGTAAAAATGTAGATTTTCTTTAGAAATTATTTGAGCCTATATGCCTGCCAGCATAAAGCAAGTAGATATAATAATGGGTTAACATACTTGTAAAACAGGGTAACCACAAATAAAAATATACAATAGATTCACAAAACACTAAAAAGAACACAAGCACAATAAAAAAGAAAATAATCAAACAACAAAAGGAAAAACAAAAGGAAAAATAAAGTAACAAAGAAGAAATACAAAATCAACTGGAAAAAAATGTTTACAATAGCCATAAATACATACTATTGATAATTACCTTAAGTTTCAATAGACTGAATATTCCAATCAAAAGACATAATGTGAAAGATTAGGTAATAAAACAACAGCTTACAATATGCTGCCTACAAAAGACCCACTTTACAGAGAAGGACACACATAGATTGAAAGTGTGGGGATAGAAAAGATATTTCATGCAAAACGAAATGGCAAGAGAACAGGTTGCAATAATGGTATGAGACAAAATAGTCTTTAAAACAAAGGTCATAAAGAAAGATAAAGAAGGAAACTACATAATGATAAAGGGATCAATACAAGAAGGGGATATTGCACTCATTAACATATATGCACCCAATTTAGGATCACCCAAATACATAAAACAAATACTAACATACAAAAAGAGAGAAATTGATGGGAATAAAATTACAGTAGGAGGCTTTCACACCCCAGTGACATCAATGGACAGATCTTCCAGACAGAAAATCAATAAGGCAACAGAGATCCTAAATGATACAAAGAACAGTTAGACTTATATTTTCAAGATATTACATTAAAAATCCCAGAATACATATTTTTTTCAGGTACACATGGAACATTCTCTAGGATAGACCACTGAAGATGACAAAAAAACAAGCCTCAACAAATTTAAAAGGATAGAAATTATTTCAAGAATCTTTTCTGACCACAACAGCATGAAACTAGAAATCAAACACTGGAAGAGAAATGAGAAAAAAAAAAAAAAAAAACAATTTACATGGAGACTAAACAACATGTTACTAAAAAACAAATTGGTCAATGATGAAATTAAAGAGGAAATTAAAAAATACCTTGATACAAATAACAAAGAAAACTAAACCATACAAAATGTATGGGATGCACCAAAAACACTCCTAAGAAGAAAGTTCACAATAATACAGTCTTTCCTCAAAAAAGAAGAAAAATTCCAAATAAGCAATCTAACCTACCACCTAAAAGATTTAGAAAAAGGAAAAACAAAACATAAAGTGAACAGAAGGAAGGAATTAATAAAGATCACAGAAGAAGTAAATGGAATAGAGATTAAAATCATTAGAAAAAAACAATAAAATCAAGAGCTGGTTCTTTGAAAGGGTAAAGAATATCAAGAAGCACCTGGTCAGGCTCACCAAGAAGAAAAGAGAGAGGACCCAAATGAACAAAATAGGAAATGAAAGAGGAGTAGTAACAACCAATACCAGAGAAATATATTTAAAGAAAATTAAGAGAATACTACAAACAATTATATGCCCAAAACTTGGACAACATAGAAGAAATGGATGTTTCCAGAAACATACAGCCCATCAAAGCTGAATCAAAATGAAATAGATGACTTGAACAGACTGATCACTAGAAGTGAAATTGAATCTGTAATAAAATAAAACTCCCTGCAAACAAAAGCCCAGGTCCAGATGGCTTCACTGGTGAATTCTACCAAACATACAAAGAATTTATTCCAATCCTTCTCAAAGTTTCCCAAAACATTGAAGAGGCAGGAACACTCCCTAAGTCCTTCTATGAAGCCACCATCACCCTGATAAAAAAAACCAGATAAAGGCCTTACCAAAAAATGAAATTACAGGCCAATATCTTTGATGAATATAGACACACAAATTCTAAACTAAATATGAGCAAAAAGAATCCAACAACACATAAAACAGATCATACATCACAATCAAGTTGGATTCATCCCAGGGTCGCATGGATGGTTCAACATAAGCAAATCAATCAATGTGACATACCACATCAACAAAAGAAATGACAAAAACCACATGATCATCTCAGATGCAGAAAAAGCATTTGATAAAATTCAACATCCACTCATGATAAAAACTCTTATGAAAGTTGGTATAGAGGGAGTATATATCAATATAATGAAAGTTATTTATGACCAACCTACAGCCTACATAATACTAAATGGTGAAAAATTGAAAGCCTTCCCACTAAAAACTGGAACAAGACAAGGATGCTCAATCTCACCACTTCTATTCAACATAGGACTGGAAGTCCTAACCACAGCAGTCAGACAAGAAAAAGAAATAAATTTGTCCAAATTGGAAGGGGAAAGGTAAATCTGTCATTAAAAGCAGATGACATGATACTCTATATAGAAAACCCTAATGACTCCACACAAAAACTAGTAGAACTAATAAAAGATCTCAGCAAGGTAGGAGGATACAAGGTTAACATTTTCATTTATTTACACTAACAATGAAACAAAGAAAGGGAAAGTGGAAAAAATTCCTTTTAAAATCACATCAAAGATATAAATTACTTAGGAATAAACCTGACCAAGGAGTTGAGAGACTTATACACTGAGAACTATTAAAAAATTGATAAGGAAAATTGAAGATGGTTTAAAGAAATGAATATGTATATCATTCTCTTGGATTGAAGAATTAATATTGCCATAGAACCCACAGCAATCTACAGAATTAATGTGATCCTTAACAAATGTCCCATGACATTTTTCACAGAACTAGAACAAATAATCCTAAGATTTATATGGAACCATAAAAGAGACAGAATTGCCAAAGCAATCCTGAGGAAAACAGAACAAAGCTGGCGGCATAACTCTCCCAGAATTCAGACAATTCTACAAAACTATAATAACCAAAACAGTGTGGTGTAGATCAATGGAACAGAATGGAGAGCCCAGAAATAAACCCACAAACCTATGGTCAATTAATCTTTGATAAAAGATTCAAGAATATACAATGGAGAAAAGACAGTCTCTTTCACAAGTGGTGTTGGGAAGGTGGAACAGCTGCATGCAAATCAGTGAACTTAGAATGCTCTCTCACACCATACATAAAAATATACTCAAAATGACTTAAAGACTTAAATATCAGTCAGGACAATGTAAAACTCCTAGAAGAAAACATAGGAAAAACTTTCTCTGACATTAATTGTAGCAATTTTCTCTTTGGTCAGTTTCCCAAGGCAATAGAAATTAAATCAAAAATAATCTAAAGGAACCTACTCAAACATAAGCTTTTGCACAGCAAAGGAAACCATGAACAAAATGAAAAGACAAACTACACAATGGGAAAAAATTATTTGCAAACTATGCAACTGACAAGGGACTAATCTCCAAAATATACAAACTCCTTCATACTACTAGATAATAAAAAATAGACAAACTAATCAAAAAATGGACAGAAAACCTAAATAGACATTTCTCCATAGAATACATACAGATAGTCAATAGGCACATGAAAAGATGCTCAACATCACTAATTAACAGAAAACTGCAAATCAAACTACAATGAGGTATCACCTCACACCCGTCAGAATGGCCATCATAAAAAATGTTTATAAATATTAAATGCTGGAGAGGGTGTGACGAAAAAGGAACCCTCCTACACTGTCAGTGGGAATGTAAATTTGTGCAGCCACTATGGAAATCAGTATGGAGGTTTCTTACAAAACTAAAAATAGAGTTACCATATGATACAGAAATCCCAGTCCTGGGCACATATATAGAGAAAACTAATTTTAAAAGATACATGCACACAATGTTCATAGCAGGACTATTTACAATAGCTAAGACATGGAAACAACCTTAATGTCCAACGACAGATGAATGGATTAAGATGTTGTGGTAAGTATGTGTGTGTACACACACACACACACACACACACATACACACACACATACACACACAATGGAATACTGCTTATCCATAAAAAATAATAAAATAATGTCATTTGTAGCAACATGGATGGACCTAGAGATATCATACTAAGTCAGACAGAAAATGTCAAATATGTGATATCACTTATATGATGAAACTAAAATAAGATGCAAATGAACTTATTTACAAAACAGAAAGATCATCACAGGCATAGACAACAAACTTATGGTTACCAAATGGACAAGAAAGGAAGGATAAATTAGTAGTTTGAAATCAGCAGATACAAAATACTATATATAAAACAGATAAACCAAAATGTCCTACTGTATGGTGAAAACTCTTTCCAATACAGTGTCAAAAAATAATAAAAATGTAATTCTTAGCAAATTTTCAAAAAAAGTGGAAAGAGAAATGAAAAACTGGAATAAAATATTTACAAATTTCATATCAGATAAGGCATTTGTTTCTAGAATATGAAAAGAATACTTACAAATCAGTAAAACACAAATAACACATTTTTTAATAAGCAAAAGATCTGTATAAACAATTATTTCCCAAAATTGCCAATAAGCACATAGAAAACTTAATCATTAAGGAAATGAAAATCAAAACCAGATAGAGCCACCTGTTAACACACATTAGAATGACTATAATAATAATAAAAAAAGACATAGGACAACAAGTATTGGCAAGTATTTGGAGAAATTGGAATACTCGTACATTTTTAATGGACATATAAAATGGTGCACTGGTTTTGGTAAACAATTTGTTAAAGACTTACCATATGACTCAGTGTTTCTACTCCTAGGTATAAACCCAAGAGAAATGAAAGCATTGACACAAAAATTTGCACACATATGTTCATAGAAGGATTATTCATAATGGATAAAAAGTAGATACAAAATGTGCATTAACTAATGAATTGATAAATTAAATGTGGTATATTCTTGCAACTGAATATTATTTGGAAGTAAAAATAAAGTGCTGACATTTGGGTGAACCTTAAAATATATGCAAAATAACAAGCTAATCACATGCTGTATGATTCCATTTGTATGAAACATGCTGAAATGGCACAGAAAGTAGATTGAGGACTGTCTAGGGCTGGGATTTGCAGTGAAGGGGAGAGCAACAGGCAATAGATATGGAATCTTATTTTATAGATGATATAACTATTATAATATTGATTGTGGTGATGTTTGCACAAATTTGTAAATATACTATAAACCAATGAATTATATATTTTATATGAATGGATTTCAAGATATGGGAATTGTACCTTAAAAGTTATCTTTTTTAAAAAAAACAGTAAGCACTTTTCTTCATAAAAAGATATGCTAAGAGAGTACAAAAACAAGATAATAGGTGGAAAAATATTTGAAATCTGTATATATCTGACAAAGGGCTTATATCCAGAATATAAAATGAATACTCATATAATTTAATAAGAAAAGGACTGAAAACCCAATAGTAAACCATTCAAAAATCTTGAGTGGACATTTCATAAAAGATCATAATTAAATGGCCAATAACCGTAGTATGTGGTGCCCAACTTTAGAAGCCATCCAATAAATACGAATAAAATACCAACATATTCTTCCTGGAATGGCAAAATTAAGACTTAAAATACTATGTTTTCCTGAAAATGTGGAGAAGCTGAACTCTAATAGGCTGCTTGTTTAAGTAAATATGGGTATAATCATTTTAGAAATCTTGACAGTGCCAATAAAGCTAAATATTGTAATTACAATGATCCAGAGTTTCCCAATGAATATACCCAAAAGAAATACATGCATGCATTCACCAAAAGACATGTACAAGAATGTTCATAGTGATTTTCTTAGTATTCACCTCACACTTGAACATCCTAAACGCCCATGAAGAGTAAAATGTACACCTATTGAATGGGAAAATACATTTGCTAACTATATGACTTACAAACAGTTAATATCTAAAGTCTATATAAAGCTCATGCTACGTAATATTAAGAAATAGCAAACAACTGAATTGAGAAATGGGCAGAAGGCCTAAATAGACATTTTCTCTAAGGAAAACATACAGATGGCTAACAGGGACATGAAAAGATGCTCAACATGGCTAATGATCAGAGAAATGCAAATCAAAACAAAAGGAGATATCACCTCATGTCTGTCAGGATGGCTATCATCAAAAAGAAAACAAATAGGGCTTCCCTGGTGGTGCAGTGGTTGGGGGTCCGCCTGCCCATGTGGGGGACGCGGGTTTGTGCCCCAGTCCAGGAGGATCCTGCATGCCGCGGAGCGGCTGGGCCTGTGGGCCATGGCCACTGAGCCTGTGCGTCCAGAGCCTGTGCTCGGGCAGCGGGAGAGGCTGCAGCAGTGAGAGGCCTGCGTACCGCAAAAAAAAAAAAAAAAAAAAGACAAAAAATAACGAGTGTTGGTGAGGATGTGGAGAAAAAGGAACAGTACTCTATTGCTTTGAGTGTAAATTGGTGCAGCCACTATGGAAAACAGTGTGAAGGTTCCTCAAATAACTAAAAATTGAACTATGATGTGATCCAGCAATTCCACTCCTGGTTATATACTTGGGAAAAATGAAGACACTAATCTAAAAAAATAAAAGAATCCCAATGTTCATAGCTGCACTATTTAAAATAGCCAAGGTCCAAAGTATGGAAGCAACTCAAAGATCCATCAACAGACATATGGAAAAATAAGATTTTATATATACATATATATATATATATATACGCACACATATATAATCTTATATAAATTATATATAATATATAACAAAATATATAATATATTTAAAATATATAATATATATAGTAAATATTATAGATTATTCAACATATATATGCAATAATAGCCATTTGTAGCAACATGGATGGACCTAGAGATTATTATGCTCAGTGAAAAAAGTTAGAGAAAGACAAATACTGTATGATATCAATTATATGTGGAAGCTAAAATATAATACAAATGAATTTATATACAAAACACAAAGAGACTTATGGATATAGAAAAGCAATTCATGGTTACCAAAGGGAAGAGGGAAGGGGGAGGGGCAAATTAGGGATATGGGATTAAAAGGTACAATCTACTATGTATAAAGTAGAAAAGCAAAAAGATATATTGTATTGCACAGGGTTTTATAGCCATTATCTTGTAATAACTTTTAATGGAGTATAGTCTATGAAAATACTTAATTGCTATGCTGTACACCTGAAAATAATATAATATTGTATAATTTTGTATAATATAATAAATCAGCTATACTTCAAAAAAGAGTAAAAAAAATATATATAAATAGTGTTTTTTCCATTCAATGAAATGCTATACAGTGATAATTATAAAGAAACTATTGCTGTATGCAACAATAAGGACTCACAAACAATGTTGAAAGATGCCACATATGAATACACACTATATGATATATAAATATTAAAAACTACAGAAAGTTATTTATGATGGTAGAATGCAGGAGAGTAATAACTCTAGCAGGAAATGACCTAGAGAATGCAATGAAGGGTTTCTGATATGCTAATAATCTTCTATTTTTAAATCTGGTTGTTGATTACATGGGTATGATTTCTAAATAATTTGTTTACTTTTTTTAGTTTTATCACATTTTAAATTATGTAAAAAGAAAAGTTAAAAAATAAAAGGGAGCTTCACTTAGAAAAAGCCTGCACATTCTGTAATTACTGGTGGTTCAGCATAATTTCTACCATCCTTCCTGATAGACTGGAATAAAAATAATGTCAAAAGAGAAGAGAATTTTTAATGTATATTAACTATTAAATTCAGAAAGTTGTGTATATGTATATTCTTTATAACAAGAAA
This sequence comes from Globicephala melas, assembly GCF_963455315.2. NCBI lineage: Eukaryota > Metazoa > Chordata > Mammalia > Artiodactyla > Delphinidae > Globicephala > Globicephala melas. The sequence continues at coordinate 60,380,472 of NC_083335.1, forward strand.
ACAGGGTATGAAAAAAGAGAGAGAGAACTACTCAAGCTCTTAAGAATAAAAAAATACATAATTTCAAAATTATAAGTAAATTAGTTGGAGAGTATTTCCAGAAGGAATAACAAGATGTGAGGTTTAGAAAGAGAGAAAAGATAATAAAACTAGAAGATCAATCCAGGTGTTCCAATATCTGAGTAAGGATACCTAAAAATCACTAAGTAAACAAATAATGGCATTATCAAAGAAATAATACAAGTGAATTTTCTTTCTCTAAAAGGCATGGATTTCTAGAGTTAAATGCCACAAAAAATTCAAAATCAGAAAAGTCATTGAAAAAATAAAACAAAAATCTCCAACTAAGATCAATTTTTAAGAATGACATAGGATTTCCATTAGCAACACTGGACACTAGAACAAAATGAATAAATGTTTTCAAAATTCTGAGAGAAAATAACTTAAAATCTAGAATTTTTGGTCTAACCAAATTATCAATCAAGCATGAGGGAATAAAATAATTATTTTCAGATATATATGGACAGAAATATTTCTCCCACATATTCAACCATTTTCTAGCAGATACTTGAAAATATACTCCAGGAAAAGTGAGCTGATAAACCATGGAATATAGGAAACACTGAAGCACCCAGGAGAATATTGATGGAAGTTGAGGCCTAAAGATCAATGAGTCAAAATTGGAGGAGGAAGTCAAATTTGTCAAAGAATGAAATTAGTTGAGAGTTTAGAGTAACTAAAAATGGCAATAAAATTATAGAATTAAAAGGGAGAAAACAATTATTAACAAAAAGGAAAACAAAGTTATAAAATGAAATAAATGCAATTACAGTATACCCTGATGGCTATGCAATTAATTCATTTTACATAGTTTATTTAAACTATTGATTTCAAACTTTTTTAATTATCTTAAAGCAAGGAATAAAAGATCCAATTTTGATTACAGAAGAGAATTTAAATATTTTAAATATTAACCAACATAAATTTAAAAAATATATGTAAAAGGGAAATTCAAAGGTAGAAATGGAAAACAGGTAGAAAGACATACTAAAGATGTTCCTGATTTTATCTTACAAAATAAAGAGAAAACTTCCTTATAATTCATAAGATCAGAAATAAAAGTCTAAGCATATTTTAATTCAAAAGATAATATTTTAAAAAGACTGATGAAGCAATATTCAAAGGGAGAAAGTGAGAAATAGTGAAATTTTCATTAGATATAGCAGGGAGTCAAAAGATGTTAACAAATATGGAGAAATCAATAAATATTTAAGTATATTACTTGATAATATGAGGTAAGTAAATAATTGAACAAACATTCTGAGGCCTGTCTTTTCATCTTGTTTATGGTTTCCAGTGCTGTGAAAAAGCTTTTGTTTCATTAGGTCCCATTTGTTTATTTTTGTTTTTATTTCTATTTCTCTTGTAGGTGGGCCAAAAACAGATCATGCTGTTATTTATGTACAAGAGTGTTCTTCCTATGTTTTCCTCTAAGAGTTTTACAGTATCTACTCTTACATTTAGGTCTTTAATCCATTTTGAGTTTGTTTTTGTGTATGGTGTTAGGCAGTGTTCTAACTTTATTCTTTTACCTGTAGCTGTCCAGTTTTCCCAGCACCACTTATTGAAGAGACTCTCTTTTCTCCAGTATATATCCTTGCCTCATCTGTCATAGATTAGTTGACCATAGGTGCGTGGGTATATCTCTGGGTTTTCTATCCTGTTCCATTGATCTATATTATTGTTTTTGTACAAGTACCATACTATCTTGTTTACTGTAGCTTTGCAGTATAGTCTGAAGTCAGGGAGTCTGATTCTTCCAGCTCCATTTTTTTCCCTCAAGATTGCTTTGGCTATTCAGGGTCTTCTGTGTCTCCATATAAATTTTAAGATTTTTGTTCTAGTTCTGTAAAAAAATGCCATTGGTAATTTGATAGAGATTGGATTGAATTTGTAGATTACTTTGGGTAGTATAGCCATTTTCACAATATTGATTCTTCCAATCCAAAAACATGGTATATTTCTTCATCTGTTTGTATCGCCCTTAATTTCTTTCATCAGTGTCTTATAATTTTCTGCATACAGGTGTTTTGTCTCCTTAGATTCATTTATTCCTAGATATTTCATTCTTTTTGTTCCAGTGGTGAATGGGATTGTTTCCTTAATTTCTCTTTCTGATCATTCATTGTTAGCGTATATGAATGCAAGAGATTTTTGTGCATTAATTCTGTTTCCTGCAACTTTACCAATTTCATTGATTAGCTCTAGTAGTTTTCTGGTGGCATCTTTAGGATTCTCTATGTATAGTATCATGTCATCTGCAAACAGTGACAGTTTTACTTCTTCTTTTCCAATTTGGATTCCTTTTATTCATTTTTCTTCTCTGATTGCTGTGGCTGGGCCTTCCAAACTATGTTGAATAACAGTGGTGAGAATGGACAGTCCTCAGAATGGGAGAAAATATTTGCAAATGAATCAACGGGAAAAGGATTAATCTCCAAAATAAACAATGAGCTCATGCAGCGCAATATCAAAAAAACAAACAACCCAGTTAAAAAATGGGCAGAAGACCTAAATAGACATTTCTCCAAAGAAGACATGCAGATGGCCAAGACGCACATGAAAAGCTGCTCAACAACACTATTTTTTAGAGAAATGCAAACAAAAACTAAAATGAGGTATCACCTCACACCCGTCAGAATGGCCATCATCAAAAAATCTACAAACTATAAATGCCAGAGAGGGCATGGAGAAAGAGGAACCCTCTTGCACTGTTGGTGGGAATGTAAATTGACACAGCCACTATGGAGAATAGCATGGAGGTTCCTTAAAATCTAAAAATAGAATTACCATATGACCAGCAATCCCACTACTGGGCATATACCCAGATAAATCCATATTTCAAAAAGACACATGCATCCCAATGTTCATTGTAGCACTATTTACAATAGTCAGGTCATGGAAGCAACCTAAATGTCCATCAGCAGACGAATGTATAAAGAAGATGTACATATATACAAAGGAATATTACTCAGCCATAAAAAGGAATGAAATTGTCTCATTTGTAGAGGTTGGATGGACCTGGAGATTGTCATACAGAGTGCAGTAAGTCAGAAAGAGAAAAACAAATATTGTATATTAACACATATTTGTGAAATCTAGAAAAATGGTACAGATATACTGATTTACAAAGCAGAAATAGAGACACAAATGTAAAGAACAAATTTATGGACACCAAGGGGGGAAACAGGGGTTGGGATGAATTGGGCGATTGGGATTAACATATATACAATAATAGGTATAAAATAGATAACTATTGGGCACCTGCTGTATAGCACAAGGAACTCTGCTTCACTTCCCTGTATAGTAGACGCTAATACAACGTTGTAAAACAGCTATACTCCAATAAAAGAAAATGAAAAATAAAGACAGTGAATAAGATTAAATGTAAATTTCCACTAACAAAATACAAACACACAAGAGGGAAAAAAAAGCATAATGCCTATTGTACAATTCATCACCAGGAATTTTATGGCAGAAAAATGTTTTCAATTTATAACGACAATAATAGTGACATTGGGCAAAGCCTGAAAGAGACTTCATTTTTTCCTACCAGGAGTCATCTAGGAATAGAATAGAGATGTAATCATTACTTATCTCTAGATACTGAATGTTCAAAGGCATCTTACACAATAGCATGCATTTTATTACCCTGCTATATATACCAGGCAGAAACATTTTACCAAATCTAAAACTCTCATGCCCTGTTTATCATAACTGAGTCCAGCTAAGGACACATGGTGGATAAAGGGGAGGGTTCTCTCCTTGTCAGAACCTGATGGCTGACTTTGAGAAGTTTAACAATAGAGCCAGTCCTAAGAAGGGAGCCATGTTCTAGTGTTTGGCTTTAAAAAAATGTATTTTAGGGCTTCCCTGGTGGCGCAGTGGTTGAGAATCTGCCTGCTAATGCAGGGGACACAGGTTCAAGCCCTGGTCTGGGAGGATCCCACATGCCGTGGAGCAACTAGGCCCATGAGCCACAACTACTGAGCCTGCGCCTCTGGAGCCTGTGCTCCGCAACAGGAGAGGTCGTGATAGTGAGGGGCCTGTGCACCGCGATGAAGAGTGGACCCTGCTTGCCACAACTACAGAAAGCCCTGGCACAGAAATGAAGACCCAACACAGTAAACATAAATAAATAAATAAATAAACTCCTACCCCCATCATCTTCTTTAAGAAAAGAAAAAAAATGTATTTTAAATGAGTCTAACCCTGGGGACACACACACACACGCACACACACAACTTCATTGGCAGATTTTTCTGTCAAATGGAATGCAGTGACAGACAACTCACTGAGCACTGTTGCCAAAACCCACCATGCACATGTCCAAGGCATTATTCCATGCTTTCTTGTTTCACTCTCTTCTCTACAGATGGGACGTCACCAGGAGTTCTTATTCACCACCTTCACTGTAACTCTTCTACCCCCCAACCCCTATATCACTTTCATTCATTCATTTACGTTTACTAAAATATTCAAATCAACAAATATTTATAGTATGAAGATATATCAAGCATTAAAAATACAATGGTGATTATGACATGATCCCCTATTTTTAAGGCAAGAAGTTCCTAATTTAGTAGAGTAGATAGCTGAGCAAACAATCATACCACTGCATGACTGCATGATAAGAGCTCTGATACAGGGTGTTCTAGGTACAGAGATTTATAGGTAAAAGGAGAGAAAAACACATTTAGCATGGAGGGCTAAGAGAATGCTTCCTGGAGGAGATGCCCTTTTTAAAAAAAAAATGTATATATATATATGTATTTTGGGCTGTTTTTGGTCTTCGTTGCTGTGCACAGGCTTTCTCTAGTTGCGGAGAGTGGGGGCTACTCTTCATTGCAGTGCACGGGCTTCTCATTGTGGTGCCTTCTCTTGTTGCAGAGCACGGGCTGTAGGCACATGGGCTTCAGTAGTTGTGGCACACGGGCTCAATAGTTGTGGCACGTGGGCTTAGTATGGGATCTTCCTGGACCAGGGCTCAAACCCGTGTCTCCTGCATTGGCAGGCAGATTCTTAACCACTACACCACCAGGGAAGTCCCGAGATACCCTTTGTTGAGTTGTGACACACGAGTGGGCATTTTCTAGTAAGAAAAATGTAGAAAGACAAGGCAGGCAGAAGGAACAAGATGTGAAAAATGGGAAAATGTGCAAAATGGATGTGGCATTGCATAGAATGGTGAGTGTGGAGCGTAGCTGAAGAGCAAAGCCTAAGGGTTCTTCCCTGGCAGTCCAGTGGTTAAGACTCCACTGTAGAGGCTCAGGTTCAATCCATGGTCTTGGAACTAAGATCCTGCATACTGCGTAGTGTGGCCAAAATATATATATATATATCCCTACTGAGTAGCACAGGGAACTCTACTCACAATACTCTAATGGCCTATATGGGAAAATAATCTAAAAATAAGGTGGATATATGTATATGTATAACTGATTCACTTTGCTGTACACCTGAAACTAACACAGCATTGTAAATCAACTAGACTCCAGTAAACTTTTAAAAAAAGAATTGAAAAAACAAAATTTAAAAGAATTAGAATATTTTTCTAATATTTATATTGGGATAAATTTTAGAATTTGCAGAGACTAGAAAACTGATTCTTAAACACTGTTTATGCATTACTTTGATAAATTAAACAAATAAAACATTTAAATATAAAATTAATACAAATATGCTTTGGCCCTGAACTTCCTCTTTGTAGAATCTAATATATAGACTTAATATACCAGTTATTCATTAATTTATTTACTTCTTTATTCAATTGCATTTGTTGAACCCCTACCATATGACTGTCCCTATCTTAAGAATTAGAGATAAGTGGTGAGAAAAAACCCCACAAGCCTGGGTATCTATCAATATAAAAATTGTTGTATACATTATTATATGCCCACCCTATGAGTTATTATCCAGCTAATAAAGTATATGAACTTGCTGATCTCTTAATTGGTTTCGGAAGCACATCTGTTCCAAACTGTAGACCACTATATAATAACAGGCAACAGCTCCCCCACTGGATACACCAATTCTATCATGCTCAACTTATTTGCAACTAACATTTTTAAGTGTTGATATCTTTTAGTTTAAATTTGTTTTTAAATTTCAAAAGGAACATTTTTCACAAATTGACCTCTTTTCCTATTGTTTGTTTGGAGTATAATTGACTTACAACACTATGTTTGTTCCTGTTGCATGACATAGATGTTCTGATATTTCTATACATTGCAAAATGATCACCACAATAAGTCTAGTTATGATCTGTTACCATATTAAGAAATTACATAGTTATTGACTATACTCCTCACACAATACATTTCGTGCATCATTTATTTTGCAACTGGAAGCTTGTAACTATCAATTTTCCTCACCCAATTCTTTCCTTCCCCTAACCCACTTTCCTCTGGCAACAACTTCTTTGTTCTCAGTATCTATGACTCTGTTTCAGTTTTGTTATGTGTGTTTATTTGTTTTGTTTTTAAGATTCCATATATAAGTAAAATCAGAGTATTTGTCTTTCTCTGTCTGATTTATTTCAATTAGGATAGTACTTTCTACATCCATTCATGCAGTTGCAAATGACAAAAGTTTATTCTTTTTTATAGCAAAAAAAAAAAGAATTGCTAGACCTGTTTTATGGTTTCAGATCTTTACTCTATTTTGAGTTTATTTTTGTACATAGTATTAGAAAGTAGTCCAGTTTGATTTTTTTGCATGTAGCTGTTCATTTTACTCAACACCATTTATTGAAGAGGCTGTGTTTTCCCATTGTATATTTTTGTCTCCTTTTCATAGACTAATTGACCATATAAGTGTAGGTACTTTTCTGGGCTCTCTATTCTCTTATATTGATCTATATGTCTGGTTTTGTACCGGTACTATACTATTTTATTTACTGTAGCTTGTTAGTATAATTCGAAATCAAGAAGCATGATACCTCCAGTTTTGTTCTTGTTTCTTAAGATTGTTCGGCTACTCAGGAACTTTTGTGTTTCCATAAAAATTTTAGAAATATTTGTTCTAATTCTGTGACAAATGTCATTGGTATTTGAAAATAATTATTGAGATATCGAATCTGTAAACTGGTTGTGGAGTATGATCATTTTAACAATATTATTTAGTCCAGTCTACAAGCATAGTATATGTTTCCATCTGTTTATGTCATCTTCAATTTCTTTCATCAGTGTCATAGTTTTCCAAGGACAGGTCTTTACCACGTTACTGAGATTTATTCCTAGGTGTTTTATTCTTTTTGATGCAATTGTAAGTAGGATTGTTTTCTTAATTTCTCTTTCTGATAATTCATTGTTTGTATATACAAATGTAACATATTTCTCTATATTAATTTTTTGTCCAGCTACTTTAATAAATTTATTGATGAATTCTAGTAGTTTTTTTGTAGCATGTTTAGGATTTTTCTATTTATAGTATAATGTCATCTACAGACAGTTACAGTATTAGTTTCCCTTTGCAAATTATTTATTCCTTATATTTCTTTCCTTCTGTGATTTCTGTGGATATGACTTCTAATACTTGTTGCATAAAAGTGGTGAGAGTGGGCTTCCCTGGTGGCGCAGTGGTTGAGCGTCCACCTGCCGATGCAGGGGACGCGGGTTCGTGCCCCGGTCCGGGAAGATCCCACATGCCGCGGAGCGGCTGGGCCCGTGAGCCATGGCCGCTGAGCCTGCGCGTCTGGAGCCTGTGCTCTGCAACGGAAGAGGCCACAACAGTGAGAGGTCCACGTACCGTAAACAAACAAACAAAACCACACAAAAGTGGTGAGAGTTGGCAACCTTATTTTGTTCCTGATCTTAGAGGAATCATTTTCAGCTTTTCACTTGTGAATAAAATGTGAGCTGGAAACTTGTCATATGTGGCCTTTATTATGTTGAGGTATATTTCCCTGATACCTTGTTTCGTTAGAGTTTTTATCATAAATGGATGTTGAATTTTGTCAAAATCATTGTATCAGTTTATTGAGATAATCATATGATTTTTATTCTTCACTTTGTTAACATGGTTTATCACAATTACAGATTTTTGGATATTGAAATATACTTTCAATCCTGGGATAAATCCTACTTCATCATGATGTATGATCCCTTTAATGTATTGTTGAATTTGATTTGCTAATATTTCGTTGAGGAATTTTTGCACTTATGTTCATCTGTTATGTTGACACATAATTTTCATTTTTGTGTTAATTTTGTCTGGTTGTGGTATCACTGTGAAACTCATAGATGTTAACCTTCCTCTGCAATTTTTGGAATAGTTTGAGAAGAATAGGTGCTCTTTTCCAAATGTTTGGTAGATTTCACCTGTGTAGTCGTCTGGTCCTGGAGTTTTGTTTGTTGAGAGTGTTTTGTTTTGGTTTTCATTTTTGTTTTATGGTGATTCAGTTTTATTACTGTCAATTGATCTTTTCATATTTTCTATTTCTTCCTGGTTCAATTTTGGGAGAACGTACATTTTTAGGACTTTGTTCATTTCTTCTAGATTGCCCATTCTATTGGCATACAATTGTTTATATGCCAATAGAATATCTTATGATCCTTCATATCTTTTATAGTTTCAGTTGTAACTTCTTTTTCATTTCTAATTTTATTGATTTGGGCCATCTCACTTTTTCTCTCGATGATTCTGGCTAAAATGTATCAATTTTTTTTTATCTCTTCAAAGAACCAGCTCTGAGCTTCAGAAAATTGCTTTTTTTTAGCCTCAATTTTATTTGTTTCTCCTCTAATCACTATGATCACTTTTCTTCTACTAACTTTGGTTTTTGTTTGTCCTTCTTTTTCTAGTTTCATTAGGTGTAGGTTTAGGTTGTTTATTTGAGATTTTTCTTTTCTCCTGAGGTAGGCTTCTATCACTGTAAAATTCCTTCTTATTACTGATTTTGCTCTGTCCCATAGATTTTGTATCACCATCTCTGTTTTCATTTGCCTCCAGATATTCTTTGATTTCTTCAATGATCCGTTGTTTGTTTAGTACAATATTGTTTAACATCTACAAGTTCGTCTTCTTTTGCAGTTTTCTTTTTGTTGATTTCTAGTCACATAGTGTTGTGATCAGAAAACATGCTTGATAGGATTTCAGTTTTCTTAAATTTACTGAAACATTTTTTATGCCCTAGTGCATGATCTATACTGGAGAATGCTCCATGTGCACTTAAAAAAATGGATATTCGGCTGTTTTGGATGAAATGTTTTATATATATGTGTATATATATATATATATATATAAAGAAATATATATATTTCTTAATTCCATCAGGTCTAATGTGTCATTTAAGGTCAGCGTTTCCTTATTGATTTTATTTCTGGATGATCTGTTCATTCATGTCAGGGGGCTGTAAAGTCCCCTACTATTATTGTGCTCCTGTCAATTTCTCTTTATGTCTGTCAATATATGCTTCATATATTTAAGTGATCATGTGTTGGGTGCATATATATTTATAGCTGTTATATCTTTTTCTTGGATTGATAGCTTGGTCATTATATGTTTTTCTTCGTTCCTTGTTTCAGTGTTTGTTTTAAATTCAGTTTTGTCTGATATAAGTATTGCTACTCTGGCATTATTTTTATTTACATTTGCATGAAATATCTTTTTTTCATGTGCTCCGTTTCACTCTATGTGTGTCTTTAGATCTGCAGTGAGTCTCTGGTAGTCTCTCCCATCTATCTATCTATGTCTGCATCTATCTATCTATCATCTATCTATCTATCTATCTATCTATCTATCTATCTATCTATCTATCTATCTAATATTGTGTTTGCTTACATTCAGGCAATCTATGTGTTTTGGTTAGAACATTTAGTCCATTTACATTTAAACTATATTGATAAGTATGTACTTATTGCCATTTTGTAAATTGTTTTTTTCCTGTTCTCGTTAGTGCTGTGTGTGTTTTTTTTTAATTTTCATTGGGGTATAGTTGATTTACAATGTTGTGTTAATTTCAGTTGCACAGCAAGCAGAATTTGTTATACACATACAAATATCTACTCTTTTTTAGATTCTGTTCCCATATAGGCCATTACAGAGTATTGAGTAGAGTTCACTGTGCCATACAGTAGGTCCTTATTAGTTATCTATTTCATATATAGTAGTGTGTATGAGTCAATCTCAATCTTCCAATGTACCCCTCCACACCCCTTACCCCCAGTAACCATAACTTTATTTTCTACATCTGCAACTCTAATTATGTTTTGTAGATAAGTTCATTTTTGGTCTTTTGTTTAGATTCTACATATTAGCAATATCATATGATATTTGTCTTTCTCTGTCTGACTTCCTTCACTCAGTATGACAATCTCTAGGTCCATCCATCTTGCTACAAGTGACATTATTCTGTCCTTTTTTATAGCTAATATTCCATTGTATATATGTACTACACCTTCTTTATCCATTCCCCTGTTGATGCACGTTTAGGTTTATTCCATGTCCTGGCTGTTGTAAATAGTACTGCAATGAACATGGGGGTGCATGCATGTTTTTGAATGATGGTTTTCTCCAGATATATGTCCAGGACTGGGATTTTTGGATCATATGGTAGCTCTATTTTTATTTTTTTAAGGAACTTCCATACTGTTCTCCATAGTGGCTGTATCAGTTTACGTCCCCACCAACACTGTAGGAGGATTCCCTTTTCTCCAAACCCTCTACAGCATTTATTGCTTGTAGATTTTTTGATGATGGCCATTTTAACTTGTGTAAGGAGATACCACATTATAGTTTTGATTTGCATTTCTCTAATAATTAGTGATGTTTAACACCTTTTCACGTGTTTGTTAACCATCTGTATGGCTTCTTTGGAGCAATATCTGTGTAGAACTTCCACCAATTTTTGATTGGGTTTTTTGTTTTTATATTATTTGAGCTGCATGAGCTGTTTGTATATTTTAGAGATTAATCCCTTGTCAGTTGCTTCGTTTGTAAATATTTTCTCCCCTTTGAGGTTTGTATTTTCATTTTATTTATGGTTTCATTTGGTGTGCAAAAGCTTTTAAGTTTACTAGGTCTCATTAGTTTATTTTTGTTTTTAATTTCATTATTCTAGGACACAGATCAAAAAAGAAATTGCTGCAATTTATAGCAGAGAGTGTTCTGCCTATGTTTTCTCCTAAGGGTTTAATATATCCAACATTACATTTAGGTCTTTAATCCATTTTGAGTTTATTTTTGTGTATGGTGTTAGGATGTGCTCTAATTTAATTACTTTACCTGTAGCAGTCTAGTTTTCCCAGCATCATTTGTTGAAAAGGCTCTCTTTTCTCCATGGTATACTCTTGCCTCCTTTTTCATAGATTAGGTGACCATAGGTGCCTGTGTTTATCTCTGCACTTTCTAACCTTTTCCACTGACCTATAATTTTGTTTATGTGTCAATACCATACTGTTTTGATGACTGTAGCTTTGTAGTATTTGTCTGACATCAGGAAGTGTGAGTCCTTCAGCTGCGTTTTTCTTTCTCAAGTTTGCTTAGGCTGTTCGGTTTTTCCGTGTTTCTATATATATTTTTTGTTTTAATTCAGTGAAAACTGTCATTGGAAATTTGATAGAGATTGCATTGAATCTGTAGATTGCTTTGGGCAGTATAGTCATTTTCTCAGTATTGATTCTCCCAATCCAAGAACATGGTATATCTCTCCATCTGTTTCTACCAACTTTTCTTTCTTTCTTCAATTTCTTATAGTTTTCTGAGTACAGGTGTTTTGCCTCTTTAGGTTTTTTTTTTCTTTTTGCTGCGGCGATAACTGGGATTGTTTCCTTGATTTCTCTTTCCAATCTTTTATTGTTAGTGTGTAGTAATTCAAGGGATTTCTGTGTATTAATTTTGTATCCTGAAATTTTACCAAATTCATTGATTAGCTCTACTATTTCTCTGTTAGCATTTTTAGGATTTTCTATGTATAGTATCATGTCATTTGCAAAACTGTCACTACAATTTTACTTCTTCTTTTCCAATTTGAATTCCTTTTTATTTGTTTTTCTTCTCTGATTACCATTGCTAGGACTTCCAAAATTGTGTTGAAAAATAGTGGCGAGACAGGACTTCCTTGTCTTCTTCCTGACCTTAGAGAAAATGTTTTCAGTTTTTCACTATTGAGAATGATGTTTGCTGTCAGTTTGTCATATATGGCCTTTATTATGTTGAGGTAGGTTCACTCTGTACCCATTTATGGAGAGTTTTTATCATAAATGGGTGTTCAATTTTGTCAAAAGTTTTTCTGCGTCTACTGAGATGATCAGATGGTTTTTATTCCTCAACTTTTGATGTGGTGTATCACACAGGTTGATTTGTGGATATTGAAAAATTCTTGCACCTCTGGAATAAATCCCACTTGATCATGATGTATGATTCTTTTAATGTGTTGTTGGATTCTGTTTGCTAGTATTTTGTTGAGGATATTTGCATCTATGTTCATCAGTGATATTGGTCTGTAATTTTCTTTTTTGTGATAACTTTGTCTGGTTTTGGTATCAGGGTGATGGTGGCATCATAGAATGAGCTTCAAAGTGTTCCTTCCTCTGCAAATTTTTGGGAAGATTTTCAGAAGGGTAGGTGTTCAATCTTCTCTAAATATTTGATAAAATTAGCCTGTGAAGCCATCTAGTACTGAAATTTTGCTTGTTGGAAGATTTTTTAATCACATTTTCAATTTCAGTACTTGTGACTGATCTATTCCTATTTTCTATTTCTTCTTGCTTCAGACTGAGGAAACTGTATCTTTCTAAGAATTTGTCCATTTCTTCTAGGTTGTCCATTTTACTGGTGTATATTTGCTTGTTGTAGTCTCTTGTGATTCTTTTTATTTCTGTGGTGTTCATTATAAATACTTTTTCATTTCTAATTTTATTTATTTGAGCCCTCTCTCTCTTTTTCTTGATGAGTCTGGCTACAATTTTATCATTTTTTATCAATTTTGCTTATCTCTTCAAAGAACCATCTTTTAGTTTCATTGATCTTTGCTAATGCTTTTATTCATCTCTATTTCATCTATTTCTGCTCTGATCTTTATGGATTCTTTCCTTTTACTAAATTTGGGTTTTGTTTGTTCTTCTTTCCTAGTTGCTTTAGGTGTAAGGTTAGGTCATTTCTTTGGGATTTTTCTTGTTTCTTGAAGTAAGATTTTATTTCTATAAACTTCCCTCTTAGAACTGATTTTGCTGCATCACATAGGTTTTGGATCATTGTGTTTTAGTTGTCATTTGTCTCTTGGTATTTTTTAAATTTTCTCTTTGATTTCTTCTCTGATCCATTGATTATTTAGTAACATATTATTTAGCCTTCATGTGTTTGTGTATTTTAAAGTTTTTGTTTGTTTGTTTGTTTTTTACAGTAATTGATTTCTAGTCTCATAACATTGTGGTCAGAAAAGATGCTTGATTTTATTTCAGTTTTCTTAAATTTACTGAGGCCTGATTTGTGACCCAAGATGTGATCTATCCTTGAGAATGTGCCAAGTGCATTTGAGAACTAAGTGTATTCTGCTGCTTTTGAATGGAATGTCCTCTAAATATCAATTAAGTGCATCTGGTTTAATGTGTCATTTAAGGCACATGCTTCCTTATTAAATTTCTCTCTGGATAATCCATCCATTGGTGTAACTGGGATATTAAAACCTCCATTATTATTGTGTTACTGTCAATTTCCCCTTTGATGGCTGTTAACATTTGACTTGTATATTGAGGTGCTCCTATGTTGGGTGCATATATATTTACAAAGGGTCTTGCTTTTGTATCCATTCAGCCAGTCTATGTCTTTCAGTTGGAGCATTTGATCCACTTACATTTAAGGTAATTATCGATATGTGTGTTCCTTTTACCATTTTTTTTCATTGTTTTGGTTTTGTTATTGTAAGTCTTTTCCTTGTCTTGTGTTTTCTAACTAGAGAAGTTTCTTTAGCATTTGTTGTAAGCTGGTTTGGTGGTGCTGAACTCTCTTAGCTTTTGCTTGTCTGTAACTGTTCTAATTTCTCTATCAAATCTGAATGAGATCCTCACTGGGTAGAGTAATCTTGGTTGTAGGTTTTTCCCTTTCATCACTTTAAATATGTCCTGCCACTTCCTTCTGGCTTTCAGGGTTTCTGTTGAAAGATCAGCTGTTAACCTTATGGGGATTCCCTTCTATGTTATTGGTTGCTTTTCCCTTGCTGCTTTTATTTTTTTTTCTTTGTATTTAATTGTTGATAGTTTGATTAATATGTGTCTTGGTGTGTTTCTCCTTGGATGTATCCTGTATGGGACTCTCTGCACTTCCTGGACTTAATTGACTATTTCCTTTCCCATATTAGGAAGTTTTCTTCCTAATATGGGAAACTATAATCTCTTCAAATATTTTTTCTGTCCCTTCTTTTTTCTCTTCTTCTTCTGGGACCCCTATAATTCGAATGTTGGTACATTAAATATTGTCCCAGAGGTCTCTGAGAGTGTCCTCAATTATTTTCATTCTTTTTGCTTTATCTGCTCTGCAGTAGTTATTTCCAGTATTTTATCTTCCAGGTTACTTATCCATTTTTATGCCTCAGTTATTGTACTATATTTTCTGTCTAGAGAATTTTTAATTTCATTTATTGTGTTTTTCATCATTGCTTTTTTTTCTTTAGTTCTTCTAGTCCTTGTTAAACATTTCTAGTATTTTCTCCATTCTATTTCCAAGAATCTGGATCAGCTTTACTATCATTACTCTGAATTCATTTTCAGATAGACTTCCTATTTCCCCTTTATTTATTTGGTCTCATTGGTGTTTACCTTGCTCCTTCATTTGCTGTGTATTTCTCTGTCTTCTCATTTTGCTTAACTTACTGTGTTTGGAGTCTCCTTTTTGCAGACTACAGGTTAGTAGTTCCTGCTGTTTTTGGTGTCTGCCCCCAGTGGATAGGGTTGGTTCAGTGGGTTCTGTAGTTTTCCTGGTGGAGGGGAGTGGTGCCTGTGTTCTGGTGGATGACGCTCAATCTTGTCTTTCTTGTGGGCAGGACCACAGGTGCTGGTGCACTTTGGGATGTCTGTGAACTTATTTTGATTTTAGGCAGCCTCTCTTCTAATGGGTGGGGTTGTGTTCCTGTCTTGCTAGTTGTTTGGCATAGGGTGTCTAGCACTGGAGCTTGCTGGTGTTGAGTGTAGTTGGGTCTTAACATTGAGATGGAGATTTCTGGGAGAGTTTTCACCATTTGATATTATGTGGGGCTGAGAAATCTTTGGTAGACAAATGTTCTGAACTTGCCTCGCCCACTTCAGAGGTTCAGGCCTGATACCTGGCCAGAGCACCAAGACCCTATCAGCCACTTGGCTCAGAAGAAAAGGGATAAAAGTAAAATAAAGTAAGAAATAAAATAAAATAAAGATGTTAAAATAAAAAATATTATTAAAAATAAAAATATGGAGGGAAGGCGGAAGATGGCGGAAGAGTAAGACGCGGAGATCACCTTCCTCCCCACAGATACACCAGAAATACATCTACACGTGGAACAACTCCTACAGAACACCTACTGAAGGCTGGCAGAAGACCTCAGACCTCCCAAAAGGCAAGAAACTCCCCACGTACCTGGGTAGGGCAAAAGAAAAAAAGAAAAAACAGAGACAAAAGAATAGGAAAGGGACCTGCACCAGTGGGAGGGAGCTGTGAAGGAGGAAAAGTTTCCACACACTAGGAAGCCCCTTCGCGGGCGGAGACTGCGGGAGGCGGAGGGGGGAGCTTCGAAGCCGCGGAGGAGTGCACAGCAACGGGTGCGGAGGGCAAAGCGGGGAGATTCCCGCACAGAGGATCGGTACCGACCGGCACTCACCAGCCCGAGAGGCTTTTCTGCTCACCCGCCGGGGTGGGCGGGGCTGCGAGCTGAGGCCGGAGTGCAGGGAGAGGACTGGGGTTGGCGGCTTGAACATAGCCTGAAGGGGTTAGTGCACCACAGCTAGCTGGGAGGGAGTCCGGGGAAAAGCCTGCACCTGCCGAAGAGGCAGGAGACTTTTCCTTCCCTCTTTGTTTCCTGGGGCGTGAGGAGAGGGGTTTAAGAACGCTGCTTAAAGGAACTCCAGAGATGGGCGCGAGCCGCGGCTAAAAGCGCGAACCCCAGAGACGGGCGCGAGCCGCGGCTGAAAGCGCGGACCCCAGAGATGGGCGCGAGCCGCTGCTGAAAGCGCGGAATCCAGAGACGGGCGCGAGCCGCGGCTGAAAGCGTGGAATCCAGAGACGGGCGCGAGCCGCGGCTGAAAGCGCGGACCCCAGAGGCGGGCGGGAGACGTTAAGGCTGCTGCTGCCGCCACCAAGGGGCCTGTGTACGAGCACAGGTCACTCTCCACACCCCTCTTCCGCGGAGCCTGTGCAGCCCACCACTGCCAGGTTCCCGGGATCCAGGGACAACTTCCCCGGGAGAGCGCACAGCGCGCCTCAGGCTGGTGCAAAGTCACGCCGGCCTTTGCCACCGCAGGCCCGCCCCGCACTCTGTGCCCCTCCGTCCCCGCCGGCCTGAGTGCGCCAGAGCCCCCAATCAGCGGCTCTTTTAACCCCATCCTGTCTGAGCAAAAAACAGACGCCCTCCAGCGATCTACACGCAGTGGCAGGGCCAAATCCAAAGCTGGGCCCTGGGAGCTGTGAGAACAAAGAAGAGAAAGGGAAATCTCTCCCAGCAGCCTCAGAAGCAGCGGATTAAAGCTCCACAATCAACTTGATATACCCTGCATCTGTGGAATACCTGAATAGACAACCAATCATCCCAAATTAAGGAGGTGGACTTTAGGAGCAAGATCTATGATTTTTTCCCTTTTCCTCTTTTTGTGAATGTGTATGTGTATGCTTCTGTGTGAGATCTTGTCTGTATAGTCTTGCTTCCACCATTTGTCCTAGGGTTCTATCCGTCCATGGTTTTTTTTTAAATTTTTTTTCTTAATAATTAATTTTAATAACGTTATTACACTTTACCTTCGTTCTTTCTTTCTTTCCATCCTTCCTTCCCTCCTTTAGACAACGAATCATCCCAAATTGAGGAGGTGGTCTCTGACAGCAAGATTTATGATTTTTCCCCATTTACCTCCTTTAGTGAGGGTGTATGTGTATGCTTCTGTGTAAGATTTTGTCTGTATAGCTTTGCTTCCAACATTTGTCCTAAGGTTCTATCCGTCCCTTTTTTTTTTTTTCTAAATAAGAATTTTTTAATTCAATAACTTTATTATACTTTATTTTATTTTTACTGTATCTTCTTTCTTTCTGTCTTTTTTCCTTCTTTCCCTCCTTCCTTCCTTCCTCCCTCCCTCCCTCCCTCCTTTCTTTCCTTCTTGCCTTCTTTCCTTCTTTGCTTCTTTCTTTCTTTCTTCCTTCTTTCCTACCCTACTTTCCTTCTTTCTTTCCTCATACTTCTACTAATTCCCTCTACTTTTTCTCCCTTTTATCCTGAGCCGTGTGGATGAAAAGCTTTTGGTGCTCCAGCCAGGAGGCAGGGCTCTGCCTCTGAGGTAGGAGAGCCAACGTCAGGACACTGGTCAACAAGAGACCTCCCAGCTCCACATAATATCAAATGGCGAAAATCTCCCAGAGACCTCCATCTTAACACCAGCACCCAGCTTCACTCAACGACCAGCAAGCCACAGTGCTGGAAAACCTATGCCAAACAACTAGCAAAACAGGAACACAACCCCACCCATTAGCAGAGAGGCTGCCTAAAATCATAATAAGGCCACAGACACCCCCAAACACACCACCAGACGTGAACCTGCCCACTAGAGAGACAAGATCCAGCCTCATCCACCACAACACAGGTACTAGTCCCCTCCACCAGGAAGCCTACACAACCCACTAAACCAACCTTAGCCACTGGAGACAGACATCAAAAACAGGAGGAACTATGAACCTGCAGCCTGCAAAAAGGAGACCCCAAACACAGTAAGATAAGCAAAATGAGAAGATAGAAAAACACACAGCAGATAAAGGAGCAAGATAAAAATGCACCAAACCTAACAAATGAAGAGGAAATAGGCAGTCTACCTCAAAGAGAATTCAGAATAATGATAGTAAGGTTGATCCGAAATCTTGGAGATAGAATGGACAATAGATTGGACAAAATGCAAGAATCAGTTAACAAGGACCTAGAAGAACTAAAGATGAAACAAGCAACGATGAACAACACAATAAATGAAATTAAAAGTACTCTAGATGGGATCACTAGCAGAATAACTGAGGCAGAAGAACGGATAAGTGACCTGGAAGATAAAATAGTGGAAATAACTACTGCAGAGCAGAATAAAGAAAAAAGAATGAAAAGAACTGAGGACAGTCTCAGAGACCTCTGGGACAACATTAAACGCACCAACATTCGAATTATAGGGGTTCCAGAAGAAGAAGAGAAAAAGAAAGGGACTGAGAAAATATTTGAAGAGATTAGAGTTGAAAACTTCCCTAATATGGGAAAGGAAATAGTTAATCAAGTCCAGGAAGCACAGAGAGTCCCATACAGGATAAATACAAGGAGAAATACGCCAAGACACATATTAATCAAACTGTCAAAAATTAAATACAAAGAAAGCATATTAAAAGCAGCAAGGGAAAAACAACAAATAACACATAAGGGAATCCCCATAAGGTTAACAGCTGATCTCTCAGCAGAAATCCTACAAGCCAGAAGGGAGTGGCAGGACATACTGAAAGTGATGAAGGAGAAAAACCTGCAGCCAAGACTACTCTACCCAGCAAGGATCTCATTCAGATTTGATGGAGAAATTAAAACCTTTACAGACAAGCAAAAGCTGAGAGAGTTCAGCACCACCAAACCAGCTTTACAACAAATGCTAAAGGATCTTCTCTAGGCAAGAAACACAAGAGAAGGAAAAGACCTATAATAACGAACCCAAAACAATTTAGAAAATGGAAATAGGAACATACATATCGATAATTACCTTAAATGTAAATGGACTAAATGCTCCCACCAAAAGACACAGATTAGCTGAATGGATACAAAAACAAGACCCTTATATATGCTGTCTACAAGAGACCCACTTCAGACCTAGAGACACATACAGACTGAAAGTAAGGGGATGGAAAATGATATTCCATGCAAACGGAAACCAAAAGATAGCTGGAGTGCCAATTCTCATATCAGACAAAATAGACTTTAAAATAAGGACTATTAAAAGAGACAAAGAAGGACACTACATAATGATCAAGGGATCGATCCAAGAAGAAGATATAACAATTGTAAATATTTCTGCACCCAACATAGGAGCACCTCAATACATAAGGCAAATACTAACAGCCATAAAAGGGGAAATCGACAGTAACACATTCATAGTAGGGGACTTAAACACCCCACTTTCACCCATGGACAGATCATCCAAAATGAAAATAAATAAGGAAACACAAGCTTTAAATGATACATTAAACAAGATGGACTTAATTGATATTTATAGGACACTCCATCCAAAAACAACAGAATAAACATTTTTCTCAAGTGCTCATGGAACATTCTCCAGGATAGATCATATCTTAGGTCACAAATCAAGCCTTGGTAAATTTAAGAAAATTGAAATTGTATCAAGTATCTTTTCCGACCACAACGCCATGAGACTAGATATCAATTACAGGAGAAGATCTGTAAAAAATACAAACACATGGAGGCTAAACAATACACTACTTAATAATGAAGTGATCACTGAAGAAATCAAAGAGGGAATCAAAAAATACCTAGAAACAAATGACAATGGAGACACAACGACCCAAAACCTGTGGGATGCAGCAAAAGCAGTTCTAAGGGGGAAGTTTATAGCAATACAAGCCCACCTTAAGAAGCAGGAAACATCTCGAATAAACAACCTAACCTTGCACCTCAAGCAATTAGAGAAAGAAGAACAAAAAAACCCCAAAGCTAGCAGAAGGAAAGAAATCATAAAAATGAGATCAGAAATAAATGAAAAAGAAATGAAAGAAACAATAGCAAAGATCAATGAAACTAAAAGCTGGTTCTTTGAGAAGATAAACAAAATAGATAAACCACTAGCCAGACTCATCAAGAAAAAAAGGGAGAAGACTCAAATCAATAGAATTAGAAATGAAAAAGGAGAGGTAACAACTGACACTGCAGAAATAAAAGAGATCATGAGAGATTACTACAAGCAACTCTATGCCAATAAAATGGACAATCTGGAAGAAATGGACAAATTCTTAGAAATGCACAACCTGCCAAGACTGAATCAGGAAGAAATAGAAAATATGAACAGACCAATCACAAGCACTGAAATTGAAACTGTGATTAAAAATCTTCCAACAAACAAAAGCCCAGGACCAGATGGCTTCAGAGGCGAATTCTATCAAACATTTAGAGAAGAGCTAACACCTATCCTTCTCAAACTCTTCCAAAATATAACAGAGGGAGGAACACTCCCAAATTCCTTCTAGGAGGCCACCATCACCTTGATACCAAAACCAGACAAGGATGTCACAAAGAAAGAAAACTACAGGCCAATATCACTGATGAACATAGATGCAAAAATCCTCAACAAAATACTAGCAAACAGAATCCAACAGCACATTAAAAGGATCATACACCATGATCAAGTGGGGTTCATTCCAGGAATGCAAGGATTCTTCAATATACGCAAATCTATCAATGTGATAAACCATATTAACAAATTGAAGGAGAAAAACCACATGATCATCTCAATAGATGCAGAGAAAGCTTTTGACAAAATTCAACACCCATTTATGATAAAAACTGCAGAAAGTAGGCATAGAGGGAACTTTCCTCAACATAATAAAGGCCATATATGACAAGCCCACAGCAAACATCATCCTCAATGGTGAAAAACTGAAAGCATTTCCACTAAGATCAGGAACAAGACAAGGTTGCCCACTCTCACCACTCTTATTCAACATAGTTTTGGAAGTTTTAGCCACAGCAATCAGAGAAGAAAAGGAAATAAAAGGAATCCAAATCGGAAAAGAAGAAGTAAAGCTGTCACTGTTTGCAGATGACATGATCCTATACATAGAGAACCCTAAAGATGCTACCAGAAAACTACTAGAGCTAATCAATGAATTTGGTAAAGTGGCAGGATACAAAATTAATGCACAGAAATCTCTGGCATTCCTATATACTAATGAGGAAAAATCTGAAAGTGAAATCAAGAAAACACTCCCATTTACCATTGCAACAAAAAGAATAAAATATCTAGGAATAAACCTACCTAAGGAGACAAAAGACCTGTATGCAGAAAATTATAAGACACTGATGAAAGAAATTAAAGATGATACAAATAGATGGAGAGATATACCATGTTCTTGGATTGGAAGAATCAACATTGTGAAAATGACTCTACTACCCAAAGCAATCTATAGATTCAATGCAATCCCTATCAAACTACCACTGGCATTTTTCACAGAACTAGAACAAAAAATTTTGCAATTTGTATGGAAACACAAAAGACCCCGAATAGCCAAAGCAATCTTGAGAACGAAAGAAGGAACTGGATGAATCAGGCTCCATGACTTCAGACTATACTACAAAGCTACAGTTATCCAGACGGTATGGTACTGGCACAAAAACAGAAAGATAGATCAATGGAACAGGATAGAAAGCCCAGAGATAAACCCATGCACATATGGACACCTTATCTTTGATAAAGGTGGCAGTAATGTACAGTGGAGAAAGGACAGCCTCTTCAATAAGTGGTGCTGGGAAAACTGGACAGGTACATGTAAAAGTATGAGATTAGATCACTCCCTAACACCATACACCAAAAAAAGCTCAAAATGGATTAAAGACCTAAATATAAGGCCAGAAACTATCAAACCCTTAGAGGAAAACATAGGCAGAACACTCTATGACATAAATCACAGCAAGATCCTTTCTGACCCACCTCCTAGAGTAATGGAAACAAAAACAAAAATAAACAAATGGGATCTAATGAAACTTCAAAGCTTTTGCACAGCAAAGGAAACCATAAAAAGACCAAAAGACAACCCTCAGAATGGGAGAAAATATTTGCAAATGAAGCAACCGACAAAGGATTAATCTCCAAAATTTACAAGCAGCTCATGCAGCTCAATAACAAGAAAACAAACAACCCAATCCAAAAATGGGCAGAAGACCTAAATAGACATTTCTCCAAAGAAGATATACAGACTGCCAACAAACACATGAAAGAATGCTCAACATCATTAATCATTAGAGAAATACAAATCAAAACTACAATGAGATATCATCTCACACCAGTCAGAATGGCCATCATCAAAAAATCTAGAAACAATAAATGCTGGAGAGGGTGTGGAGAAAAGGGAACACTCTTGCACTGCTGGTGGGAATGTGAATTGGTTCAGCCACTATGGAGAACAGTATGGAGGTTCCTTAAAAAACTAGAAATAGAACTACCATATGACCCAGCAATCCCACTACTGGGCATATACCCTGAGAAAACCAAAATTCAAAAAGAGTCATGTACCAAAATGTTCATTGCAGCTCTATTTACAATAGCCCGGAGATGGAAACAACCTAAGTGCCCGTCATCGGATGAATGGATAAAGAAGATGTGGCACATATATACAATGGAATATTACTCAGCCATAAAAAGAAACGAAATTGAGCTATTTGTAATGAGGTGGATAGACCTAGAGTCTGTCATACAGAGTGAAGTAAGTCAGAAAGAAAAAGACAAATACTGTATGCTAACACATATATATGGAATTTAAGAAAAAAAATGTCATGAAGAACCTAGGGGTAAAGCAGGAATAAAGACGCAGACCTCCTAGAGAACGGACTTGAGGTTATGGGGAGGGGGAAGGGTGAGCTGTGACAGGGCGAGAGAGAGTCATGGACATATACACACTAACAAACGTAGTAAGGTAGATAGCTAGTGGGAAGCAGCCACATGGCACAGGGATATTGGCTTGGTGCTTTGTGACAGCCTGGAGGGGTGGGATAGGGAGGGTGGGAGGGAGGGAGACGCAACAGGGAAGACATAAAGGAACATATGTTTATGTATGACTGATTCACTTTGTTATAAAGCAGAAACTAACACACCATTGTAAAGCAATTATACCCCAATAAGGATGTTAAAAAAAATAAAATAAAATAAATAAAAATATGAAAAAGTAATTTAAAAAAGTAAGAAGGAAGAGAGCAACCAAACCAAAAAACAAATTCATAAATGATAGCAAGCACTAAAAACTATACTAAGAATCTAAATAAATATAAGGACACACAGAACCCTAGCACAAATGGTAAAAGCAAAGCTATGCAGACAAAATCACATAAAGAAGCATACACATACACACTCACAAAAAGAGGAAAAGGAAAAAAATATATATATATAAAATGGAAGAGAGCACCCAAATCAATAAACAAATCTACCAATATTGATAAGCTCTAAATAGTAAATTAAAATAAACATAAAACCAGAAACAAAGTAGATGCAGAAAGCAAATCCAAAACTACAGTTTCTCCCAAAGTCCACTGCCTCAATTTTCAGATGATTCGTTGTCTATTCAGGTATTCCACAGATGCAGAGTACATCAACTTGATTGTGGAGACTTAATCTGCTGCTCCTGAGGCTTCTGGAAGAAATTCCCCTTTCTCTTCTTTGTTCACACAGCTCCTGGGGTTCAGCTTTGGATTTGGCCTTGGCTCTGCATGTAGGTCATCTGATGGTGTCTGTTCCCTGCCCAGACAGGAGGAGGTTAAAGGCGTAGCTGATTAGCAGGCTCCAGCTCACTCAGGGTGGGTATAGGTAGGGGTACAGAATGTGAGGTGAGCCTGTGGCGGCTGAGGCCAGCATGACGTTGCAACAGGCTGGGGCGTGCCATGTATTCTCCTGGGGAAGTTGTTCCTGGATTATGGGACTTTGGCAGTGGTGGGCTGCACAGGCTCCTGGGAAGGGAGGTGTGGATAGTGACCTGTGCTTGCAGACAGGTACTTGGTGGCTGCAGCAGCAGTCTTAGTGTTTCATGCCCATCTCTGTTTTCTGCACTGATATCCACAGCTCACGCCTGTCTCTGGAGCTTGTTTAGGTGGTACTCTGAATCCCCTCTCCTCACGCACCCCGAAACAATGGTCCCTTGCCTCTTAGGCAGTTTCAGACTTTTTCCTGGACTCCCTCCCAGCTAGCTGTGGTGCACTAGCCCCCTTCAGGCTGTGTTCATGTAGCCAACCCCAGCCCTCTCCCTGGAATCTGAACTCCGAAGCCTGAACCTCAGCTCCCAACCCCCACCCGCCCAGGTGGGTGAGCAGACAAGCCTCTCAAGCTGGTGAGTGCTGGTCAGCACCAATCCTCTGTGTGGGAATCTCTCTGCCTTGACCTCTGCACCCCTGGTGCTGCGCTCTCCTCCGTGGCTCAAAAGCTTCTCCCCACACCCCCCGTCTCCACCAGTGAAGAGGCTTCCTAGTGTGTGGAAACTTTCCCTTCATAGCTCCCTCCCAATGGTGCAGGTCCCGTCCCTATTCTTTTGTCTCTGTTTTTTCTTTTGCCCTACCCAAGAATGTGGGAAGTTTCTTGCATTTGGGAAATCTGAGGTCTTCTGCCAGCATTCAGTAGGTGTTCTGTAGGAATTGTTCCACATGTAGATGTATTTTTGTTGTATTTGTGGGGAGGAAGGTGATCTCCACATCTTACTCCTCTTCTTTCTATTTCTTTAATTTTGTAGTTATATGAGATGATGAATGTTCACTAAATTTATTGTGATAATCATGTCATGATATGTGTAAGTCAAGTCATTATTCTGTACACCTTAAACTCCTACAGTACTATGTGTCTGTATATCTCAATAAAACTGGAGAAGAAAAAGGGTACAAGGATGAATCATGTCCTTCATTCTGAAAATAATTTCAAACATTAGAATTTCAGGGCCATGAGTTTTTTATATTTGTGCTTTTGTTGTATATTAATTACCTAGTGTTAGTCATTGCAAAATATAGGCTCACAGTCTCTCTTTATATTTAAAGATGAATGTGACCCAAGGACTAATATCCATTCAACTTATGGAAAGTACAGCATCCTGCACAGTTTTCCCCAGACAGTGGCCATGGCTGAACAATTTAATAAAGCATATAGTTGTCTTGACTATATGACTTATCTTGGAAAACCCATGTACCTTAATGCAGACATGTCTGCTTCCTCTAATGCCTCAATTTATTGCAAAATGAGCCTGAGCAGGAAGTTTATTTTGTCCCTTATGCTCTGTAGTCTCTCATAAGTGCAATGTCTGGCCTACTAACCAGCTGGGCCCTCTAGTTTGAAAGATAAAAGACTAGAGCACCAGCTAAGAGCTATTCTCCAGATGAACCCAAGGATGATGAATTTCCAAGCATTGTTCAAGAACGTGGCCTCTCAGTGTTGAATATATATAAGTGGATTTGACCTTAAATTTTGACATAGCCAACAACCCCTTTATCATTTCTGATGAACTGAGGATTGTCCATGTATGTATTTCAAACAGAAAAGGAAGACACGTGCTGAGAGATTCAATAATTCCACTTATATCCTGGGTTTACCTAGGTTCACCTTTGGCCACCAGTTCATCCACCTTGGTTCATCCACTCTGGGAGGTGGATATGGGAGCAAAGAACGAATGGGATATCAGTGTTTGCAAAGAGCCTCTTAATGAAGAAGGGACAATTGTACAGTCTACAGAACATGGCTTCTGAAGCATGAGATTGAAAAATCGAGAGTTCTCAGCCAGCACTGTGCCATTTACTAGTCTCTCAGAGCCCCCAGTTAGCCTGAGTAGGAGTTTTCCCAGATATGATTATAGGAGTCATTTCCTTCTGTAACATTATTGATGGATCCCATATTTTAACATTCAGTAAAATTTCTGCTGCAGAGTCACTGTGTCCATTTTTTGTTCCTGCAAATCTGATTAAGGAAGATCAAGGCCTTCTGAGAACCTGTTCTGTGATGATTCAGGCATTGCAAGTCCTTCAGTGAGTCCTGGGCAAGGCAAATGAAACTTTACTACAGAAACATTCAAAGAAAATTCCTGTGTGTTCATAGCCATAGCTAGTATCATTTCCAATGGTATACATATGGTACAAAAGTGAAACTGATAAATATGGAAAAATTCATGAGTCTTGAATACAAATTAATTGTATTAATTAGGGAACTTTGCATTTTTAATATTAAATATTTTCGTATTTTCCCTTGTTTATTCTGTTTTAATTAATATTTTCTGAACTTTCAGATCAATTTCCAAATATTTTTATTTTCTGTAAAATTAACTTAGTGTGTAATGGAGGTTATCAACTAAATAAAAATTTGGATGTGAACCCAACGAAAAAAGGCACATCTTTTGGCTTATACTCTGAACTTATTTTTGCCTTTATTAATGTTTAATTCTCTGTGTCTTTGTATTTTTAATAGTTAGATATTTAATAGTGTACAATGTTTATTTACATGGCCTATTGTGTTTGTGTTTCAAAGATAAATCTAATGTATGTTGGCTAACACTAAAACTAATATCTAGTTTAAAAATAAATTTAAGGTAAGAACTGGACATTCATACAGAAAAGTGGTCATTTCTTCTAAGCTTATTTACAAACAAACCTTAGATAGTTAATTGCAGTCATAGGCTGAGTATATATCATGTAAACATCCAGATAAAATAAAAAAGTTTCAATCACATGCTCAGATGTAAGGCTACCCAATGCCAAACAGTCATAAATAGCTGGAAGCCTGACCATGATGTTCACATTTTATCCAGCTGTTTGCAGTCACATATTGGCAGCCAAAGATAATAATATCTAATAGAATGTCTAATTACTTGATACCTATATGAAAAATTTCTATATCAAATTAATAAATTCCACACTGATAATATTTTGAAAAAATTATCCTAATATTACAGTAAATAGCTAAATAGATTATTTGGGGGTATTGATAAGAACTGTGTATCATAAAATAAACTTTTCTCAAGGCCTAGAAAGAATGCATTCAACCCTGCACTACCCTCAGATCTCTCCTGGTATTCATGTATTCCCATGGCCTAGAGATAGAGTAAGGATGGGAGACACATGTTGACGTCTGAGAAAAACAAATATTTATTGTCACTTTGTCTCTGACTTAGCAAAAACCTTGCTACTGTACCTTAATAGGTACTCCTCATCCAGCTAGCTCAAAAAGGTTTTTGTGAGAAGCTGAAAATTCTGTCCAGCCACCCATTCTTGGATAATGTCCTATCCTATCTCACCATATGGAGCTGCCAATCTCTTCCCAGGATACTCTGAACACTTTTATTACTGTAAGTAATTTCTGTTTAACACGACTATCCCTTTTAGTATACATTATTATCCCCTACCCCTTACAGCACCTGTGTATATATCTAATCAGTGGCCGTTTTTCTCCCAGCATCCTATCCCTGTCCCAACCCTGATGGTCAATAATTTTCCAGAAACTTAGTTACTTTGTTTTTAGAATAGACTATATTTTACCAAACACGTGCCTGTTATCAACTGTCTAATGGTTGTTGCCTACCTCTAGGCTTTGGAAAATCCTCAGCTCAGATATATATATCAGCTGGCTTATGACAAAGTACTCATCACTCCAGTGCACTTCCCATGTTAGCAGAGATCCAAAATTATTCTGCCCACAAACCTTGATGTAGAATAAACTCTTAAATAATTAATCATAAAGCACTTAAGTAGAGTGTATTTGCTTGAATTTTATACCACCGTACTGATGAACTTCATTCCCAGATAAATTTTCCTAAAGAACGGCAGTGAGAGTAAGCTAGCACATGTTTTTAGATACATTTCTGATAAATTGTGTTGATATGGTTATTCTATTTGAAAATCTTACTTATGAGTTTAGAAAATACTCAACAGAATTTCAGTTGAATTTTTCAATACAGGTTGAGTAATTTCTTCATTCTATTTATAAAAAAAACTAATCAATATCACATGGAGAATAATTATTCCACATATATATTACCCTTAAAGGGTTAAATGTAACATTTTAGCCTACGGAATCTGATGAAATCTAATTTTAGTTTTTCCCATACTATTATTTCATTTGGAAAACTAAAAACATTAATTTTCCAAAAATATATTGAAAGTATTTTTACAACATGAAGAATAACCTAATTGTTTTCCTATTTGTTCTTTTACTCCTCTTTTTTTCCCCTCACATTTTGCTATAGCAGGCTTTTATTCTTTGAGAGCAGTTATGTTACATATTTTAGAAAGATAATTTTGGTTATTGATACTTTCTATATATTATACATTATTCTTGTACCTGAAACCAGTATTTTAAATTAGATTTAATTAGAAGGCTTTGTGTAGATTCTTTTTAAAATGCTGTTTCTTGCCTCATTTACAAATAACTTCTCCAAATGATGACTAATTGTACTAGTTAATATGTAAAGAAGATTTCACATATGATTCTAAACTTTGGCCATTTTTAAGTGTGTGACACAAAACTGAATGAAACATTCAAGTGATTATATGGATACCTTACATCCCACAACTGGTCTCAACTATCTGGATTTTTTAAAAACTCATACCAAAGTGGTTTGGTCCTAAATGTTCTGATTAGTTGTATCAATTATTTTTTTTCACTTTACATAAGAAGCCAGTTTTAATATTATAGAATGAAAATCTGTTAGAAACATATTTTCACTCTCTGAAAGATATAGGTATGAGCATGTACTTTGGCCTCCAATTACTCAAGGCATTTACAGCCATATGCATAGGTAGATACAGGCATGCATATGTAAATAACCATGTTCATGCCTTTGTCATGCACAATTTTTTCTCATCATACCAGTACAGTAATTTCTGTTAGTAATTGGATTGAGGACTGCTTTCAGTCATTTCACATCGTTTACTATTAATCTAACCAGTATGGTCTGTATTTCCCTTAATGCTGATTTTTAAAAATACATAAGAGAAAAAGAACTTTAAAAAAATTCTAACTCATTATGCAACTTACACATTTTTTGTATCAACCTACTTGCTAGTGACATACATAAGTGTTTCCTCTGAACAGATTTAACTTTTAATTTTCCAGAATCAGTGTTAACCAGAAAAAAGGTAATTGTTGTCAAGAGTATTCAAACTGTCAGAATATCCTTCAATCTAAAAGCTGTTAGAATCTGTGCAAAAGTAATTACTGAAACTCTATTCAGCTGTAATAATAACCTGCCACTGATGACAGCAATTACTGGGAAAGTGTAGTAGAAATCAAAGGCACATTTTTCTCTGACAAGTACATTTCTAACTAAGGTTTACACTGGCTGAATAGCATTGACTATGATGATGTGCTGTATCATTCTTAATCATGGCTGGCATGATGTTACAATTTGAACTGCACACTGTTAGAAAGAAACTAATTGCTTGTTTAATTTGACACTGTCCAGGCTCTCCATACATAGGGATATATATTTTAAATGAATAAATGTTAAATGTTATGCTTCTTTGCCTGTTTTACATCTTTTTAAGTGCTGGTTTTAAGTATGTTGTACCTCAAATAAAAGAAATTGCAGTTAAGCAAAACTGGCAAGGCAAACTTCTAAGATTTTTTAAATGGTTTGCTAATCCATAATTAGGTCAAATAATGGGTGTTTCTTTCAATTCCAACCTTTTGCAGTGGTCACTTTTATTATCAGTATTTTTGACCATGCTTCCTGCAACGTCTTGAGGTGATATTGCATAGACTCCTTTAGAGGGTATTCTCCAATACTATCAATAAGTACTACCAACAATAAGTAATAACAAAAAAACCTGGTCGAGCTATGAGGTGGCATATTTTCTGAAATGAATGTTAAAGTGATACAAGGTAAGTGGTTTATTTTCCTCTAAAGAAATTTTGTCACAAAGTAATTTTTTAAACTTTAAGAAAAATTTATTTATTTTTGACTGTGTTGGGTCTCTGTTGCTGCAAATGGGCTTTCTCTAGTTGTGTCAAAGGGGGCTACTCTTTGTTGTGGTGCACGGGCTTCTCATCACAGTGACGTCTCTTGTTGCAGAGCACAGGCACTAGGTGCGTGGGCTTCAGTAGTTGTGGCACACGGGTTCAGTTGTTCTGCCACATGTGGGATCTTCCCGGACCAGGGATTGAACCTGTGTCCCCTACATTGGCAGGTGGATTTTTAACCACTGCGCCACCAGAGAAGTCCCTAATTTAAAAAAAAATATATAATTCAGCTTTCACGGAAGAGACATAGAAATAGTATAAAATTTAAGTGACTTTAATAAAAATATTTAACCTTTCTTACTTTGTAGAATTGAACTGGATTCTCCCCAATAGTTGAATTACAAAAGACTTGTACTGCAATTTACTGTCTCATTTATTTATTGGTTAATATATCACTAACAAAATTGTAGGACAGAATCAACACAAATATTTATTTTGGGGAGATCATGTGGTTGTCTGTCGCAAAGTCTAGGACACAAAATAATGTTTTGGATAAGAACAACTACTCCCTGAGTTTGAGACTAGGTTCAATTTTCCTAGACAAAATTTTAATCAATATATTTTTTAATTAAAGTATAGCTGATTTACATTGTGTTAATTTCTGCTGTACAACAAAGTCATTCAGGTATACATATATATACATTCCTTTTTTATATATTCTTTTCCATTATGATTTATCATAGGATATTGAATATAGTTCTCTGTGCTATACAGTAAGGCCTTGTTGTTTATCTATTCTGTATATAAAAGCTTACATCTGCTAATCCCAACCTCCCACTACATCCCTCCTCCAACTCCCTCTGCCTTGGCAACCACCAGTCTGTTCTCTTATGTCCCGGACAAAATTTTAAAATCAAGCTAACTAAACTGCTGTATGCTATTCGTTTTGTTTTTGTTTTTGTTTTTGTCCTAGACTTGACTCTGGTATGTGCCCAGTGAATTAAGCCCAGAAATTGTTAATAAATTTTTAACAATAGTCAACTTTAGAATGTGATTTAACACCTTTGGTATATGAAAAAATAGGCTGTAGGGACTACCAAGAATATAGATTCTTCATCTTCCACATTCAAGGAATCTGTAAACTTCTCTACAAAGCCAAAAAGAGTAAATACACTGTCCTCTGAAATCTGAGAGCAAGTTATGGGGATTCACACATTCACTTTAATAATATTAACTTCTATACCTTCATTCATTATTGTCTCTTTACTGGTTAGAAGAACCAACATAATAAACTTTGGGTGAAAAGAATCTTTCATTTGACTTCAAGACTACAGATTTCCAAAGACCAATTTTAGAGAGGATGCAAAGTTAAACAATGATTTCTCTACGTTTTTAACATAATTGCATATGGGAATGGGGACAATAATTGTTATTTTTTCTTTGGCATAACATGAACTATAGATATGGAAGCAACAGTGAAGTAGGCACTAGAAAACCTGAATTTTATTTTCAGCTGTAGTAATTATCATTCATTATATGAATTGAGGCATGTCATAAAACTGATGAGACTTGGTATCTTAATCTGTAAAATGGAATACTAATATCTACCTTGTCTACTCTACAATTGTTGTAAGAATCAAGAAAGATAGTGCATATTAAATTACTTAAAAAATTATAAATCACTGTACAGTTATGAGATGTTATCATTTTACCCTTTGAGAATCTGGGCCTATGCTCTGAGAGTAAATAATTTATTTATGCAATTTTAGTAGATACAAGTTATTATGTCCTGACCCAGCTAGAATTCTTTAACCCTACATTTCATATAAAGTACAGTGCCAAAACCACCCAGGGGGAAAAATATGTGCAAACAAGGGGAAACCATACTTTGAACCCCAAATATGGTGTTAATGACAAATATGTGTTAATGACAGGCTATACAGTTCATTGTGCACCCATATCCACTGAAGAGAATGCACTGATTGACGAAAGGAGACTTCAGGCTTGGGCAGGAAATCGAGGCCTTCTCAGTATCCTCTTCCCTATCTATCATACTTCAAATTGTTTCAAATCTCGTTGAAACAGGACAGATACCCTGTTTGAACAAACATTGCTAGGACAGCACAAATTATTTCTTGATACTTTATACTTACAACAGTAGCCTCCATTATATTCTCACATTTTAAATTCTCAATGAGAACAATTCATGTTTGTGCCTCTTCAAAGGAATATTTGGGACAGATTAGGCAATTCAATTTTCCCAATTCAGTTTTCAACTGTTGAGTTTTTCTCATCTTCTAACAGAAAACACAAAACAAAATTGTTCCTTAGTGTATTTCTGTGTGTGTTTAAATGAATGGATTCTAGAAGGGATTTGAAATCTGATCTAATTATTTGTTTACAGTCTTAGTGAGCCAATACCATCCAAAGATTTTTCTAAATATAAGCACATGAAGAAAAGAAAAAATAAATTAAATTAAATCTGTGGCTCTAAGAAATAAGTTGTTCAGTTAGGGGTTGGATTTTTTCCTAATATTTTGTTACTCTATATTTAAATGCATCCTATTTAATCCTGCATGCTCCCTCCTTTGCCACAGATAGTGCACAGCATTTATTTTACTGTTGTTTTATATCAACAACATGAATCATCCCCTAAAATCATCATGTGCTCAAATAACTTAGGTTCTTCTGCTCCTTTGATCTGGGCTGATTGTGCCAAAGATCAGCGGGAAGGATTCTTTCGTGGCTTGAGCCACTGGCTTTCAGAATGGGATTAGTGGACGCACGGGCATGTTGGATAATTCAGCAGAGAGACCATTTTCATAGAGGCCTCCATAGTTCTGTATGTGGAAAACCTGAGAGCCTATGAAGAGTAAGACCATGTTCATAGAAATTAAAAAAAAAAAAACCTCTGACTGCATTTTTACAATGTTTTACAGTGTTTCTTGCATTGCCATGTAGGAAAAGGAGTATGGAAGTAAAAGTTAATGAAGACCAACATATTCCACCTTTCAGTGCAGTTTTTCCTCAAAATGTGGTTGCTAATCACCTGCATCAAATATTCTGGAGTATTTAAAACTTGAGTTTATATGATGCAAGTTTCTATTTTAAATTTTCAAATGTAATTAAGTTGGGGTGACCTGGAACTATAACTTATTAAGCAATTTGAAAGCAATCCTCTGTATAAATCAAATATAACCTGTGATTTGTTCAATAGTTACAAAATGCTTTTGTAAAGGCAATGGGACAACACAGTAATGTACTTTTTAAGCTGAATATGTGAAGTTGTCAACAGAAAATATTTATTAGTTCCAGATAATCCTACCTGGTGAAAAAATTAGTCTCTCTTTCAGTAGTTCCCAAACTATTTTTAGGTGCAGATTCCTGGGCCCAATTCTAGCCAATTTACAAAAAATTAATAAAAAGATACATATTTAAGGTGTACAACATATATATATGATTATTTTAGGCAATGTAGTTAACAGTAGCATACCATCTCTTCATACAGTTGCCATTTTTTTGTGTGTGATGTGAGCACCTGTAATCTACTCTATTAGCACAATTCCAGTATTCTATACAGTGTTATTAACTATAGACATCATGCTGAATATTAGATCTCTACACTTATTTATCCTATATAACTGCAACTTTGTACTCTTTGACCAATATCTTCCAATTTCCCCCACCATTCTATCCCATGATTACTACAATTCTAATCTCTACTTCTATGAATTTGACTCTTAGATTCCACATACAAGTGAGAGCTTTCAGTATTTGCTTTTCTGTGCCTGACTTATTTCACATAGCATAATGTCCTCCAGGTTCATCCATTGTTGTTGCATGTGGCCAAAAGTTAAATCTCTGCAGATATGAATTTTTAATATGTACCCAAGGTAATTCTGATACAGGCAGTCAATGGATTACTCTTTGAGAAATACCATTCTAATTATTGCATGTTCTAGAGCCTTTATAAACTTATTTCCAAGGAACTTGAAAAGAAAAACAAGCAGGGATTTCCCTGGTGGTCCAGTGGTTAAGACCTCATGCTCCCAATGCAGGGGGCAAGTGTTCAATCCGTGATTGGGGAACTAAGATCTGGCATGCTACACAGCATGGCCAAAATAAAAAAAGAAAGAAAAACAAGCAAACATTCCTGAGTCTCCTAAATTTCTAAATTTTCTGACAGATTAGTATGTGAGCACAGAAATGGATAGTTCTCAGGACTACTTTACTATTTCATCCTTGATTATTGGGAGATTAAAAGACTGATATTATAGTTTAGTTAGAAATCTGCCTACATGATGAGATGTGAGACTCATCAATATGGTCTTAACAAAAACATTTTCTCTTCTATATAGTCATGGTGCCCAGAAATCTACCATTATAAATGTATTCTTGTAGATTTTAAACGTTTTTCAATTCTTTCATTTAACTGCTTTTTCATTGAGTGTGTACTATGTGATAGACATTGTTCTAAGTCAGACAATCTTGCACTGTTCTGTATTAAAGTACAATGTAACTGTGCTGTACAGCAGAAAGTAACACATTGTAAATTAACTATACTTCAATAAAATGATAAATTAATAAACGATATTTGTGTGAACACATGTATAATTGTATCAACTAATATGGAATGATAATAACTAACATCTATTAAGCACTTTATTATGTGTAACACACTCTTCAAAGTGCTTTATATATATTAACTCTCCCAAAAGTCCAATTTTGGGTAATATTATTATTACCATTTTATAGAAGAAGAAAATGAGTCACAGAAAGTTTAAGTAACTTGTCTACAACTAGCTAGTGAATGACAGAGCAAAGATTCAAATATAAAATGTCTATCACCACAGCCTCACCTTTTTAATCACTCTGCTAGACTGAGATAATCAAATATATTTTTTCTGGAGCTAAGAATATGGTCCTAAAGACATAGGATAGCTTTGTAATTGTGCTTGAGGTGGAGGCAGAAAAAAAGCATAGAGAGGCACAAAAATAGGAAGTGGAAAGCAGTCAAATATAAGCCTTGTTTTCTTTTTTTTTTTTTTTTTTAATTTACTTTTCCCTTTCCAATCATTTATTTATTTATTTATTTTTGCGGTACGTGGGCCTCTCAGTCTTGTGGCCTCTCCCGTTGCGGAGCACAGGCTCCGGACGCGCAGGCTCAGCGGCCATGTCTCACGGGTCCAGCCGCTCCGCGGCATGTGGGATCTTCCCGGACCGGGGCACAAACCCGTGTCCCCTGCATCGGCAGTCGGACTCCCAACCACTGCGCCACCAGGGAAGCCCCGCCTTGTTTTCTTCATCACCCTGATGGCCTTTTTTGTGGAATCAGAACAGGCAGTCTGCCTCTTTATATTAATATAAGAATACTGATCCCTCAGATTTGTGTAGCACGTAATTTATTAATCCCTTCTATACCTTTTCTTTCATTTAAAAGCCATAATTCTGTGAAGTATGCAGGATTGGCATTATTATCACTATAGATGAATAAACACACACAAAAAGAATACATCCCAATGTTATACAGTTCCAAATTAATTCTTTAGATTTTAGGCTGATTTTCTAAATCCCTTGATATATTTACTACAAGTTTAACCCCATCCAGACAGGAAAGAAAGTGAGATAAAATGGTAGGAAAGAAACAATAGGGCTTCCCTGGTGGCGCAGTGGTTGAGTCCACCTGCCGATGCAGGGGACACGGGTTCGTGCCCCGGTCTGGGAAGATCCCACATGCCATGGAGTGGCTAGGCCCGTGAGCCATGGCCGCTGAGCCTGCGTGTCCGGAGCCTGTGCTCCGCAATGGGAGAGGCCACAACAGTGAGAGGCCCGCGTACCACACACACACACACACACACACACAAAGAAAGAAACACTAAATTTGCTGATTTTAACCTTACCAATAAATCATAACTGGGAAGCAGGAGAGAAAGCATAGATCTTAAATGTGGTGTTAACTGAAAGCATCACCATTCCTTAGATGCATTAACAGTAGCTAGGTTTCATGCTTTCTGGGAATTCACATAAAACATCTCATATTTCTATTTTCACAGCACTCTCATGCCTGTTTTATCTTCTTCAGTTTGGCTCTGGTATCCTACATGAGAGCCTGAAAGTGTCAGCACTTAGGGGAAAACTAGAGAAATATGCAAACTGGTACAGCTGAAGAAGGTTTCAGGATGGAAGGAAAATATTTGATAAGCAATTCACAGTCTTAGAGAGGAGAAAAAGGAACATGCTCAAATGTTGAAAATACTGACACATATGAAATCATCAAAAACTGCCTCTTGGGGCCTTTTCTCTATTAAAGCCTTACCTGTTATGAAGAGGACCATGCAGGAAATGAATAATGCTTATTAATTTCCAGGAGATAAGTGAAATGCTCCTGTCTCAGTAGGGAGTTATTCAAATTAACAATTAATACCGGGATTCCCTGGTGGCGCAGTGTTTGAGAGTCCACCTGCCGATGCAGGGGACACGGGTTCGTGCCCCGGTCCAGGAAGATCCCACATGCCGCGGAGCGGCTAGGCCCATGAGCCATGGCCACTGAGCCTGCGCATCTGGAGCCTGTTCTCCGCAACAGGAGAGGCCACAACAGTGAGAGGCCTGCATACCATAAAAAATATAAAAACAAACAAAAAAACCCAAAAACAATTAATACCACTAAACAAAATTCTATAGTATTGTTCAGGCAATATTAACCTTAGGATTGCCCATATACTGAGGAAATTTACATTACAAAAGCTCTTATACATACAGGAATAAATAATCACAGGTTCAAGACTTGTTGTGAATATATTCTAAATGTGATAATACTGGAATGGAAAGAAATAAAAAGAAAGTTTATATCTGCAGACTAAGTAAACTAATTCATACAGGAATCAAGGAGAGACTTCAGACAACTTCCTAATCCAGCATTTCTCCATATCCTACTCTTTGAAGAAATGTGTTCAAACTATACCATCCTTGTCTCTCAAAGTGGTGGTCATGCCAAATTTACTGTTATGCAAAAAAATAAAATGTTTATTAAGAATCTACTATAGGCAGACCCCTGTGTTAATCTTAGTAGCAATAATGCAACACGAGGTATCACTCATATTTGTTCTCGTTCTTAAGGCCTAGGAAGGGAGACTATAAATTTTAAAAGAAGTGTTGCTATGCCAAACCCTCTAAAACATTCAGACATAAAACACTACAGTACAAAATATTACTTAAATGCACTAAGAGCTCCAGAGAACAGAACATTGCTACGTCATATAGTAAGTGTAACTGCCTCAGCAAAATCTACACCTCTAGGAGTAAAAGTAGCTTAAACCAGATAATGTTCAGCAGAAGCCTTCATGGCCATGGACACTATGTGTAGGGGAAAGACTCCTTGACACAATTTCACAAGCAGTGTAATATTTAGTCATTAGCAAAGGCCTCCAGAGAAGATCTGTTTGAGAACATTACAGAACATTCCTATAAACATACTAGAAAAACACACTGAGGACCCCAAAAGTACTGGGTGCTTGTTTGCACTGGGGAGGGTTGCTTTAAAAAGGTTTAGAAGTCATGCAGTATTAGAAATGGTGAAACACATGGAAATATAATATATTATTATTAACATGAACTAATTTTTATCCTTTATCCCAGTCCTTATGGTCTGAAGAAAGATGCATTTCTGGGAAATTAACAATTAGTCATCAAGTCCTCATGATGTGTCTTTGGTAGCTTCTGCCATGTCTGTCTTTTCTTCTCTGTTTTTACTGCTCCTGCAGTAGAAAAAGAAATTCAGGCCCTCTTCAACTTTTACTCAGATTACTATAACAAACTGTCAATTAGCCTTTCTTCATTCTG
Source organism: Globicephala melas (assembly GCF_963455315.2). Classification (NCBI taxonomy): domain Eukaryota; kingdom Metazoa; phylum Chordata; class Mammalia; order Artiodactyla; family Delphinidae; genus Globicephala; species Globicephala melas. The sequence continues at coordinate 60,418,193 of NC_083335.1, forward strand.
TCTTCCCTTGATCTAATCCATTTTGAACATTTCAACAGTGATTCAAGTAATCCCCACTATTTAGGGGATAAAATCAAAATAAACAAAATTTGAAACTGAAACAATTGTTAGTCTTACCTTTTTAGTAGTATCTCCCACAGATATCATAAATATACAGCTCTGTCCAAATTTGTCTCCCATGACCTCCTCCTGTTTGCTAACTCCAATTCTCAGTGTTTTTTTCTTCTTGATATGTTTATAATATCTGGCACAGTTGCTCACATTCTATTGGAAACTATCTTCTCCTTGAATTAGCACTGTTCAGAAGCACCTCCTTCCTCTTATGGCTTCTGTCTCCACTGCTGGCTCCTCATTTGTGAACATTGAGAAGATAGCCTTCACTTTTACTTCAAAGAGGTAGTCATCAGACAGAAACTTTTCTTTTATACACTTAACATTTATGTACTGTACACTTAAACATTTGTTAAGAAGATTAAAAAAAGAAACTTTTCTTTAACCTCCTGCTATCAAATGTTTCAACATTCTTGCAGCTGCGCCCATGCTTTTTTTTTTTTACATATTTACATTATGTGAGTTGAAACAGCTCTTATGTCAGGTCCATTCCTCTATGTTCCAAATTCTAGTTCTTCCACATTCTCAATAACATTATACTAAAGATTTTCTCTCCTGTGTATCTTAACCACTTTCACTGCAGGGTTCACGATGCACACTGGCTTAACAAATGCTATGTTAAAAAGTATTAAAAAAAAGATTTCCTATTCTTGATCTTGTATATTCTGCTTTTCTCTCTTGACTTCATCTTTCTCATAAACATTTTCACGTGCTCAAATCTCTTTATAGAAATAGGTATATAAACAAAAAATAAAGCCTTCACATCATTCTGTGGATCTGACCCTCCACTCCCACTGGACATGAATAAGACTGAATAAAGTGGTTTAAGTTGGGGCTGGTCAGCACCACACTTTCCCTCTATCCCTGGTGTCAGAAGGGCCCAGTAAGAAATTGAATGTAGTCCACAACAAAAAGAAAAGTCCAATTGGAAAATATACAAAAAATATGAACAGATATTTTACCAAAGAGGATATAGAGATGGCAAGTAAGCACATGAGAAGATATTCAAAATCATTAGAGATTAGGGAGATGCAAATTAAAACCACAACAAGGTGGGTGTGGGTTATGAAAGGGTAGTAGAAGGGATCCTTATGGTGATAGGATTTTTCCATATTTTGACTATGTATGGTTATACCTTTCTCAATAAACACATGCATATACAGCTATTGTCCTAAGTTTCTCCTTCCTTGCACAAATTTTGACAAAATAGGTATATATTTGTAGTTTCAGTTTCCTCATATTCCACTCAGTTCTTAACTAATCTAGCTTTTACCATTATTATACTACCACTTCAACTCTTTCCACTAAATGTAAAGGCTTAAATTGACATCTGCAATACCACCATAAGTACTGGACAAGAGGTGCTCTTCACATTAGAGGGTCTTGCATATCATAAATGCACACAAAAATGTTAATGAATCATGGGTGTCTTTATCATTCATGATCCAACACACAGCTGAACCTATAACACCAAGCATTCGCTCATAAGTAACACCATTTAAGCTCCAGAAAGATGTTTTCCTTACTTTTTATTCCTTTAACCTTAAAACAAAATCTGAAGGACATGAATATTTGTGCGTGTTCCTGCTCCTGCTTTCAGGCATAGACACTATTTAAGCATGCAGAGAAACTTTGGGAGGTGAATCTTTTAGGTGAAAGAAAATAAAAATTAATAAACTTCTCAAATCCTCCTTCTTAGATAGCATAAATGTTAACAGACCCCTGTATAACAAAGTATCACTTCCTGGTAGTCCTGAGCGTTGTCTTTGTCCAATTCATAGTTCTGGATGTACTTAATAGTTAGCAATTTACTCTTAGTAGTTGCACTTTGAGAGAAACATTTTACAATATTAAACAATTCACTTTAATCTTAAATTGTATGTATAGCAGTGGTCTAGCTCTAACATGCCTGAACAGTAGTTGAATGGATTCTTTACATTGGTAACTATATGGGTATTACACACTAGAATTGTAAAGAGTATTAGGAATTTTACTTTTACTTTAGGATGTATTTTCATGATACCACATTAAACACTTTACTTTCTGACTATGGTTACCTTTTATTTTGATCTTCCCATTACTGTCAATTAAAGAAAATTACGTGAACATGTTAATAATAAATTGATTAGTTGCCTAAGTTATGGCAAGAAAAAGTAATTTATGGAATGGATATAAATTATGAATAATATATACCATTACTTTATTACTCATTCAAACGTCATAAACTCACCAGCAGAATATTCAAATGTGCACAATAAGAAAATGCTGTTGTCTGTGATATTTTGTTACCATCATAAAACTGTTGCTTTTTTCTGTAATTTAAATTTAGTTGTTATGAAGGGATATTTGTCAAATTAGGAGGATAAATACATTTTATTTAACAAAATTTAACTTATAACTTAAGTTGACATATGGTATTTGATTTTCATTTGTAATGTTGCCCTGACCTTGATCATTCACGTGCAAATATCTCTGTCCTAATGTTCTTCTCTGGGCTGTAGACCCATATTTTTAATAGCCCACTGAAACTCTGCACCTGAATATCTGAAATGCAGTATATCCAATACAAAATTTGTGATCTTTTCTCCAAAGTCTAGTTATTTCCTAGTGCTCCTAATTTATTAACATTTGTTGTCTCCATCCATCAGATTTATAATTAAAAAAATCTAGGAGTCTTCCTTGATTATTTTTCTTTTATTATCCCCATGATCAATATATTACAAATTTTTTAGATGTTATCTCTAAAATAAATCTCAAATAAATTAATTTTTCTCCAACATCTCTATCACCACTATAGTCCAATACCCCATCATGTTTGCCAAGGTTTAAGCAGTAGCCTCACAGTTTGTCTCCCCATACTTATTCTTGCTCCTTTGAAAGCTGTTCTCCACACTCCATACATTGTGACTTTTTCAAAATACAAATATGTTTATGTCACCCTACCTTCCCCACTTAGTGTCAATGGCTCCTCATTGACCTTAAAACAGATATCCAAATTTTAATGTGTCATACAAGCTTTTTAATAGTCTGTCCTTGCAAATCTCTTTAGCCTAATCTCATATTAAAGTTCCCTTATTGTTCCTCAGTGTACCAAGCTTATTGCCAGTCAAGAGATATTGTATATCCTACTGCTCTTGCTGCTCTCTCCATAAGTCAGCACCCCCTCCCACATACTTATAATAGTTAACTCCTATTTATCTTCAGCTTAAGCATTACTCCTTCACGAAGAATTCTCTGGCTCTCTTAAATCAGGTCTCTTTGTTTCATGCTTTTCTAGCATCATTTTCCTGTCCTAAAAGCGGTTACAGCAGTTTAAATTATGCATAATTATTGTTATGTAATTAATTTTTATGTCTTCCACTAAAGTATAAACTGCATGTTGGCAATAACTGAGTCTGCATTAGTTCACTACTGTAACCTTTCTGGCTAGCACTGTTTTGGGCACATAGTATATACTACTGTCTCCAGAAATATTGGTTGAATACATGAATGAATCCACATATGAAATTATACATATATATTAGAATAAATACATATATGAAATTATATATATATAAAAGTATAGAGTATATATAGTAGAGAATGTAATGCAGATCATTCATGGGTTCAGTATAGGCAGGATGGTAGCTGTAGCTAAGGTTGATATTTGACAGATAGAGATTGTTACAGTTCACCGTTACCAACAAGACTTATACTTCAAACATTATTACAGATAAAGGTCAGAGTAGAGAAAAGCAGTTCAAAATAAGAAGCTAAGACCCCAGGCAAGGAAAGCTTTACCCAGTGAGTCAGGTGAGATGCTCAAAGAATCTTGTTGCCTTGGGGACATAAACTATATGATATTTTTAATCTAGAGCTAATTATGGTCTACCTAAAAAGCAATTCCTCTGAGGCAAAGTATGGTCCATTTTAGAGGACCAGCTGTTATACATTCTCTTGCTTTCCAGGTCCTCAAGCGAGTGCAAACTTTCTTGGGATTCTTCTTCAATGGAAGTATTGTGCATGGAAATATACTTCAGATGATGTTGATTATTTTATTTTATTTTATTGTGGTACGTGGGCCTCTCACTGCTGTGGCCTCTCTCGTTGTGGAGCACAGGCTCCGGACACACAGGCTCAGTGGCCATGGCTCACGGGCCCAGCCACTCCGCGGCATGTGGGATTTTCCTGGACCGGGGCACAAACCCATGTCCCCTGCATTGGCAGGCGGACTCTCAACCACTGCACCACCAGGGAAGCCCAATGTTGATTCTTAAATAGTGGTTTAGGTGTTCCCTCAGTGTGATATAATGCACCTTCTCTTAGTACTTGGGGTTCCTTTATTAGAATATTTATCTTCTAGAGTCTCACAAATCCATAATATTAAGATGGGATTCTGGCAGAAAATCCTCTGAACAAGCTATGACAACTCCAACCTCCACAAGGGCTCTCATCTAGTCTCATTGCTTATACAACTTATCCAACCTCAGGCTTCAATGATGCCTTTAAGGAAATTACTTCCAAATACAAGCAGTCTTCACTCTGCATAGTACTGATATGTATGAATTTCAGTTACAAAATGTAGCTTAAAAACCTCATAAATGTATTTTGTTTTAATTACTGTGAAACATTATGATAATTGCATTAAATACAGACTTTGCTTCTAGTTCTTAAGTCCACAAGTCACTATACAAACCACTGATGAGCATCATCATTACTGACCAATCATAACATTTCTTTCAAAGTCTGTTAGTAATTGTTCACTACACATCTGTTATTCTGTTTATACACAGAGAGAAAAATATGTTGTTGTGTTACTTTCTTGTCTCAAAGTAAGAAAACCATGTGACACTTTATAAAAATGTAAAATCAAAACAGGGATTTGAAAGGGAATGGATAAGATGGCAGAATAGGAAGACCCTGAGCTAACCTCTTCCCACAGGCAGACCAAAATTGCAGCTATTTATAGAGCAACTATCAGTGAGAATGACTTGAAGACTCGCAGAAAATATTTTCCACAAATGAAGAGATAAAGAAGGAACAATTATAAGAAGGGTAGAAAGGGTAGAGGGATGATGGATAGTCAAGACCCACAACCCCTGCTAAGCAACCCATAAATAAGAGGATAATCACAACTGCAGAGTTTCTCCAAGAGAAGAAAGGTGCCAGAGCCCCATATAAAGTTCCTCAGCCCAGGATACTGCATGGGAAGATGAGCCCTGAGAATCTCTGGCTTTGTAGCCCCGTGTGGTTTGTGTACAAGAGAGCAGGAGAGCTGTAAGAAACAGACTCAACACTTAAAGTGTACATGCAAAATCTCACATGCTCCAAGAACCAATGCAGAGACAGTAATTTGAAAAAAAGTCTACAGAGTGAAGTAAGTCAGAAAGAGAAAAACAAATACCGTATGCTAACACATATATATGGAATCTAAGAAAGAAAAAAAAAGGTCATGAAGAACCTAAGGGTAAGACGTGAATAAAGACACAGACCTACTAGAGAATGGACTTGAGGATATGGGGAGGGGGAAGGGTAAGCTGTGACAAAGCGAGAGAGTGGCATGGACATATATATACTACCAAACGTAAAATAGATAACTAGTGGGAAGCAGCCACATAGCACAGAGAGATCAGCTCGGTGGTTTGTGACCACCTAGAGGGGTGGGATAGGGAGGGTGAGAGGGAGGGAGACGCAAGAGGGAAGAGATATGGGAACATATGTATATGTATAACTGATTCACTTTGTTATAAACCAGAAGCTAAAACACACCATTGCAAAGCAATTATACTCCAATAAAGATGTTAAAAAAAAAAAAAGCTGAGGTCCTAATATCCCTCAGCTATTTTCTGTTTTGCCTATCATCCAGTTCTTCGGTCTAGGGCAGGACACAGGTGATTACCAATTAAATAAAATGTTTAAACTAGGGACAAAGTGAGAGAGTGGCATGGACATATACACTACCAAATGTAAAATAGATAGCTAGTGGGAAGCAGCCACATAGCACAGGGAGATCAGCTCAGTGCTTTGTGACCACCTAGAGGTGTGGGATAGGGAGAGAGACACAAGAGGGAAAAGATATGTGGATATATGTATATGTATAGCTGATTTACTTTGTTATACAGCAGAAACTAACACACAATTGTAAAGCAATTATACTCCAATAAAGATGTTAAAGAAAAAAGAATAAAATGTTGGCAAAAAAAAAAAAAGCCTGGGCTATACCCACTTGCTGTTTTTGGAGATTCTTCTGTAGAGGCAGGAGGCAAATGGAGCTCCTTGACACTGACACTGACAGGAACCTTTTCTGGGAGCTTATACTACCACAAGGGCACTAGTGCTAGCAAGTACTATTTTGGAGTCCTTCTGCTACACTATTAAGACCAGTGGCTTACCAACTCACAAGAAGGTTAACACCAGCCCCATCACTCCCCAGGACAAGTATCCAGCAATTTGGTACCCAGCCCCACCAACCAGCAAGACTTAACCTGCCCTAGGACCCTCCAGGCCCTCCAGCAAGCTGCCCTGGAACCAAGCACCACCCATCATCCAGGGCCCCACAGCCAGCCACGCCAGGGCTGGGCACCTCCCTCCAGTAGATTGGGAGCAGAGCCAGGAAACTGCAGGTTTTTCTCCACTTGCACCAGTATCTGACCTGTATACCAGCAGGATGGCAACAGCCCCAGGACTACCAATGTCCCAGCCCAAACAACTAGCAGGCTAGTACCAGCACTGGAAACCCCCATTACCTGTAGTCACCTATATCAGGACATTCCCTGCCCAACAGCAGGCTGGCATCAGCCACAGGACCCACAGGACTGAAAATGAGCTGCTCTATTTATCCCTGGTCTCATGGCTAGCAGTCCTATCACCTGGTCCCACCAACAAGCACTGTGGCACAAGCCCCAGGACTCTCCAGGCTACACTGTCAGCCATACCAGGACACAGCCCAACCCACCAGTGGCTGATAGCCTCTGCACAAGTCAGGTCTAGGCAGACATCTAGGCTGGGGAACAGCAGTGACTATCAACATAGTAGTCAACCCCACCACAACAGAAGGGCCTGATCAATTCACATTGAGGGCATCCCTAGATTATATACCTCTTGTGACCAGAAGGGAGTGTGCTGATAAGCTCTATGAAAGGTCTCCTATATAAGGCCATTTCTCTAAGAAAGGGAAACATAACCGATCTACCTAATACATAAAAATGAAGAGAATTGGACAAAATGAACTAATAAAGGAATATGTTTCATAGAAGGAGTAGATAAAACCCAAGAAGAAGAGCTAAGTGAAGTGGAGATAAGAAATCTGTCTGATAAAAAGTTCAAGGTAATGATTATAATGATGCTCAACAAACTTGGGAGAATAAATGAACACACTGAAAACTTTAGAAAAGAATTAGAAATTATAAAAAAGAACCAAACAGAGCTGAAAAACATGATAACTGACATTTAAAAAATAAACTAGAAAGAATCACCAGTAGATTGGGTGATACAGAGAAACAGATCAGTGAACTGGAAGGCAGAGTAGTGGAAATCATCCAAGTTGGACAGAAAAAAAGAATACTAACAAATGAGGACAGATTAAAAGGAATCTGGGACAATGTGAGATATACTAACATTCTCATTATAGTTGTCCCAGAAGGAGGAAGAGAGAGAGGATGGGGCAGAAAACTTATTTGAACTGACCATAGCTGAAAATTTATCTAACCTGGGAAAGGAAACAGATATCTAGGTCCAATAAGCACAGAGTCCCAAAACAGATCAACCCAAAGAGAGCCACATGAAGACATATTGTAATTAAAACAGCAAAAAATAAAGATAAAGAGAGAATCTTAAAATCATTAATGGAAAAGGAAAAAGTTACATACAAGAGGACTCCCATAAGATAGTCAGATGACTTTTCCTTAGAAACTCTGCAGAACAAAAGGGAATGACATGATGTATTTAAAGTGATAAAAGGGTGGGAAAATCTGCAAGTGAGAACTATACAAACAAGGCTACAATTAAAATTTGAAGAAGAGAAAAAGAGTTTCACACACAAGCTAAAAGAGTTCAACACCACTAAACCAGCTTAACAAGAGATATTAAAGGGACACCTCTAAGCAGAAAAGTAAAGACAACAACTGAAAATATAAAAATTACAAACTCGTGGATCACCATGACGAAGTAAGAGGATGTGGAGCTCACTTCCCTTCACAAACACATCAAAAATACATCTACACAGGAAGAATGCTCATGGAAAACTAACAGGAAACTGATAGAAGGAATTCTGGTAATAAAAATGCTAACTGAATCAGGGAAGATAATTGATCTAAATACAGATCAAGTTAACAAGGAACTAGAAAATATAAAGAGTACTCAATCAAATTCAATATCTAATCTAAAAGTATACTCTAGAAGTAATGAATAGCAGAATAAATGGCACAGAAAAATACATAAATGATCTGGAAGGCAGAATAATTGAAATAACTGAATCAGAACAGCAGAAAGAAAGGCAAATAAAATAAAAAAAAACAAGTACAATATACAATACCTCTAGGAAAACATCAAATTTGCAAACATTTACATTATAGGGGTTCCAGAAGGAGAAAAGAGAAGTGTATCAGACATGTACTTGAAGAAATTATTACTGAAAACTTCCTGAACCTAAAGAAGGAAAAAGATATCCAGGCCAAGGAAGCACAGAGGGCCCCAAACAAGATGGACACAAACAGACCCACAACAAGACATATTAAAATGGCAAAAGCTAAGATAAAGAGAGAATTCTAAGGGCAGCAAGAGAAACTAATGAGTCATAAACAGCGAAATTCCCATAGGCTATCAGATAATTTCTCTGAAGAAATATTGCAGGCCAGAAGGGAGTGGCATGGTATATTCAAAGTACTACAAGGGAAAAATCTGCAGTATAATATACTATACCTTGCAAGAATATCATTTAGAATAGAAGGAGAAATAAAGAACTTCTCAGAGAAACAAATCCTGAAAAAAACATCGATACTAAACCTTCCCTAAAAGAAATGCTGAAAGCTCTTCTCTAAATGGTAAAGAAGTATGAATCTATAAAAAAGGGAAAATCAAAATAGGAAAGGCAAATATATAGTAAGGATTCAAGATCACTTTAAACCAGTACATAGATTAAAAGAAAAAATGTAAATGTAGCTATAACTACAATGAACAGTAAAGGGGGAAGCATGAAGATGTACAATATGACATCAAAAAATGTGATGGAAAGAACTAAAAATTAGATTTTGAGAATGTGTTTGAACTTAAATGACTGAGTTTAAATCAAGTAGATATAATTAGGGGTCAACATATATAAATCCCATGATAGCCACAAATCAAAACAGAAGCACAAAAACCAAAAAGAATTGAACCCAATCACACTACTAAAGAAAATTATCAAAGCACAATGGGAGAAGCAAATATATATATATATATATATATATATATATATATGAAATGAATGGGGAAAAATAACTGGAAAACAAGTAATAAAATGGCAATAAGTACATACCTATCAATAATTATTTTAAATGTCAATGGACTAAATGCACTGATAAAAAGATATAGATATAGACTACCTGACTTGATTTAAAAAGAAAGGACCCTTCAATATGGTGCATACAAGAGACCCAATTCAGGGATAAAAAAGCACACAGAAAGTGAGGAAATGGAAAAAAGATATATTATGTAAACAGAAACAAGAAAGCAGGGGTAGCAATACTTATATCCAACAAAATATACTTAAAACAAAGGCTATAACAAAAGACAAAAATGGATAATATATAATGATAAAAGGATGAATACAAGAAGAAGATATTATACTTGTTTATATATATATATATATATATTCAATACAGGGGCACATAATATGTATAAAACAAATATTAACAAATATAAAGGGAGAAATTGACAATACAGTAGGGGACTTTAACACAATGCTTACATCTATGGACAGATTATTAAGACAAAAATCAATAAGACAACAGTGGTCTTAAATGGTACAATAGACAAGTTGGACTTATTAGGTATCTACAGAACATTCCATCCAAAAAGACAAGAATATCCGTTCCATTCAAGTGCACATTTAATATTTCCAGAATAGATCACATGCTAGGCCACAAATCTAGCCTCAAAAAATTTAGGGAATAGGAATTATATCAAGCATTTTTTCTGACCACAATAATGTGAAACTAGAAATCAACTACAGAAAGAAAAGTGGGGAAAAAGCAAACACGTGGAGACTAAAAACACGCTACTAAAAATGAATAGGTCAATGAAGAAATCAAAGGGGAAATAAAAAAATACCTTGAGAGAAGTGAAAATAGAAACACAAAACTGAAAATCTATAGAATGCAGCAAAAGCAGTTCTTAGAGGGAAGTTTATAGCAATACAAGCCTACCTCAACAAACAAGAAAATCTCAAATAAAGAACCTAACCTTCCATCTAAAGAAACTAGAAAAAGAAGAACAAACAAAGCCCAGAGTCAGCAGAAGGAAGAATATTTTTTTAAATTTCAGAGAGGAAACAATTAAAATAGTTATTAAAAAACAGAAAAGATCAATGAAACCAAGAGCTGGATTTTGAAAAGATAAAATTAAACCTTTAGACAGGCTCACCAAGAACAAAAGTGAGAGGACGGAAATAAAATAATAAATGAAAGAGGAAAAATAACAACCAGTAACACAGAGATCCAAAAAATATCATAAGAAAATACCATGAACAGTTATATACTAACAAATTGGACAACCTAAAATAAATGGACAAATTTCTACAAACATGCAGCCTGACAAGACTGAGTCAAAAAGAAACAGACAATTTGAACAATAAGATCACTAGAAGTGAAATACAATTTATAATTTAAGAAACCCAAGCCAACAAAAGTCCAAAATCAGATAGTTTCACATGGAAATTCTATTAAACATATAAAGAAGGATTAAAACCTATCCTTCTCAAACCATTTCAAAAATTGAATATGAGAGAACACTCCCAAATTCATTCTATGAGACACCCATTACCCTGGAAACAAAATCAGACAAAGACACTACAAAAAAGAGAATTACAGGCCAACATCTTTGATGAATATATATGCAAAAATTCTCAGCAAAATATTAACAAACAGAATACAACAATATATAAAAAGGATCATGCACCATGATCAAGTTGGATATATTCTAAGGTCACAGGAATGTTTCAACATGTAGAATCAGTCAATGTGATAAACCACATTAACAAAAGGAAAGATAAAAATAAAATGATCATCTCTGTAGGTGCAGAGAAACATTTGACAAAATTCAATAACCATTCACAATGAAAACTCTCATCAAAGTGGGTATACAGGGAACATATTTAAACATAATAAAGGCCATTTACAGCAAACCCACAGCTAATATAATACTCAGTGGTGAGTATTCCCACTAAATTCAGGAACAAAACTAGAATGCTCACTCTTGATCTTGCTACTTAACATAGTGCTAACCACAACAATCAGACAAGAAAAAATTGAAGGCATGCAAATTGGGAGGGAAGAGCTAAAACTGTCATAATTTTCAGATGACATGATACAGAGAACCCTAAATTCCCCACCCAAAATCTATTAGAACTAAGAAGTGAATGCAGGAAGTTTGCAGGATACAAGGTTAAAACACAAATATGTTGGGTTTCTATACACTAATAATGAAATAACAGAGAGAATTTAAAAAAAACAACCCCACTTAAAATTGCATAAAAGCAGTAAAATACATGGGAATAATCTTAACCAAGGAGCTGAAAGTCATATACACTGAAAATTCTAAAACACTGATGAAGGAAATTGAACATAATACAAAGAATAGAAAGATATCTTGTGCTCTTGGATTAGAAGAATTAAAATTGTTAAAATGGCCATAATATCCCAAACAAGCTACAGATTTAATGCAATCCCTATCAAAATACCCATGGCATTATTCATAGAACTAGAATAAATAATTATAAATTCATATGGAACTGAAAAGACCCCAAATTGCCAAAGCAATCTTGATAAAAAAGAACAAAGTTTGAGCTATCACAATCTCAGCCTTCAGACTATACTACAAATCTGCAGTAATCAAAACAGCATGGTAATGGCACAAAAAGAGATATATAGATCAATGGAACAGAATAGAGAGCTCATAAATAAACTCATGTATGTATCTATGGTCAATTAACATACAACAAAGGAGACAAAATTATACAATGGACAGTCTCTTCAATAAGTTGTACTGGGAAAACTGGCTACATGTAAAACAATGAAATTATAACATTTTCTAACACCGTATACAAAAATAAACTCAAAATGGATTAAAGACCTAAATATAAGACCTGAAACCATAAAACTCCTGGAAGAGAAATAGGCAGAACATTCTTTGACATAAGGTGCAGCAATAGTTTTTTTGGATCTGTTTCCTAAAGCAAAAGAAATAAAAGCAAAAATAAACAAATGGAGCTAATGAAACTTGAAAACTTTTGCTCAGCAAAGGAAACCATCAACAAAACAAGAAGACAACCTACAGAATGGGACAAAATATTTGCAAATGATATGACCAACAAGAGGTTAATAATCAAATATATATATAGCTCACAAAACTCAACATCCAAAACACAAACAATACAACAGGGACATGAAAAGATGCTCAACATTGCTAATTATTAGAGAAATGTAAATCAAAAGAACAATGAGATATCACCTGGCACCTATCAGATTGCCTATCATCAAAAAGTCCACAAGTAACAAATGTTGGAGAGGATATGGAGAAAAGGAAACCCTTTTACACTGTTGCTCGCAATGTAAATTGATGCAGTCACTATGGAAAACAGTATGGATGTTCATCAAAAAACTAGAAGTAGAATTATCATATGATCCAGCAATTTCACTCCTGGGTATATGTCTAGAAAAAACAAAAACTGTAATTTTAAAAGGTGCATGCAGGGCTTCCCTGGTGGCGCAGTGGTTGAGAGTCCACCTGCTGATGCAGGGGACATGGGTTCGTGCCCGGGTCCAGGAAGATCCAACATGCCGTGGAGTGGTTGCATGCGTGAGCCACGGCCGCTGAGGCTGCGTGTCCGGAGCCTGTGCTCCGCAATGGGAGAGGCCACAACAGTGAGAGGCCCGTGTACCGCAAAAAAAAAAAAAAAAAAAAAAAGGTGCATGCGCCTCGATGTTCATAGCAGTACAACACAATTTACCTTTAATTTTTGGCATTTAATTACAACGTGTCTTGATGTGTTGCTCTTTGGGTTCAAACACTGCATTTCTTCAACTTGGGTAACCATTTCCTTTCCTAGGTTAGGGATGTTTTCAGCTAGTTTGTCTCCAAACATGTTCTAAGGCCATTTCATTAGTGTGTTTGATGTTGTCCCAGAGGTCTCTTAAACTGTCCTCATTTCTTTTCACTCTTTTTTTCTGTTCAGCAGCAGTGATTTCCACTACTCTGTCTTCCAGCTCACTGATCTATTCCTCTGTATCATTTAGTCTGTTATAAATTCATAATAATGTGTTTTCCATTTCAGTTATTCTATTCTTCATCTCTCTTTGTTCTTTATATTTTCAAACTTTTTGTTTAAAACTTTTGACTACTCACTCTATGCATCCATTTTTCTCCCAAGCTCTTTAATCATCTTTATGATGGATACTTTGAACTCTTTCTCAGGTAGATTGCATATCTCCACTTCACTTAGTTCTTCTTCTGGAGTTTTATCTTTTCCTTTCCCTGGAACATGTTTCCTCTGTCACCTCATTTTGTCTAAATTGCTATTTGTATTTTTATGTATATGGTAGGTTAGTTACATTTCTTGACCTTAGAGAAGTGGCCTTCTGTTGGAGACATCTTATGTGTCACAGCAGTGCACCCCTCTCATCACCCAAGCCATACGCTCTAGGGTTTATGCCTAAGATGGCTGTGTGGGTTCTTCTGTTATGGTGGGCTGAGTATGTGGGTGATCTAGTTGTCTTGGTTGGCCTCTAGCCTGGTTATTTACCAGCCTCTGCCTTATTTGGATGCTTCTGGTTGCTGTTTAGCAGGGTCTGGTCATGAGGCAGCTGACTGCAGAGCCCTAGGGGGACCCAGGGTTAGTGCTGGCTCACCAGTGTGTGGAGTCAGGGTCCTGAAGACTCCGAGAGTGTTGTCCAACCACTGATGGGTAAAGCCCGGTCCTGGGATTAGTGCTGGACTACTGCAAGGCAGAGCCAGTTCCTGGAGTCTGGCTTCAGGGCCCAAGGATCCCAGAACTTATTTGAGATCACTGGAGGGTTGTCTGTTTACTGATACAGTCAGCTATGGGGTTTAGTGTGTCCAGAAGTTAGCATTGACCTACTAGTGGAGAGAATCAGGGCCCACTTGGTCTCAGGATTAGGTTTTGGCCTGCTATTGGTAGGCTGGTACTTTAGGCTGTGGGATTGTAATTTTCTGGCATCAGGTGTCTGCCCCTGGTGGGTAAGGCTGATCTAGAAACTATTGCAGGCTTCCTGGATGGAAGGGCTGGTGCCTGCCCATTGGAGAGTGGAGTTGGTCTTCACCCTATGGTGGTAGGGCCATGTCTTGGGGGATGTCTAGAGATGGGTATGGGCTCAGAAATTCAGTCTGTCTGCTGTTGGGTGAGGCTGCATCCCTACCCAGTTAGTTGTTTGGCCTGAGGCATCCTAGCATTGGCACTTACAGGCACTTGGCTGGGGCAAAGTCTTGTGCTAATGAGCCAAGCTGGAGGTCACCACCAGCCTGTTCATGTGGTAGAATATTCCCAAATATGTCTGCCACCAGTGTCTATGTCCTCAGGGTGAGCTTAAGTGACCTCTACCTCTCTGAGAAACTCTCCAAGACCAGGAAGTAGGTCTGGCCCAATGTTCTATCAAATTATTTCTTTTTCCCTGTATCTTGGTGCACAGGCGATTTTGTGTGCACTATTGAAAAGTGAAGTCCCTAATTCCCCCTGTCCTGTGGTGCTCCTGCAGTTAAGCTCCACTGGCCTTCAAAACCAAATAGTCTGGGGGATTATTTTCCCAGTGCAGGACCCCTGAGCTGGGGATCCCAATGTGAAACTCAGAACTCTTACTCATGTGGGAGAACCTCCATCTTGTTGTAGTTCCTTATTTATGTATATAGTTGTAGAAGATCTTTTCTGGTAGGTTCCAGGCTTTTTCATCTATGATTGTTCTGCAGATAGTGGTGAATTTGGTGTATTCATGAAAAGAGGCCAGCTCAGGGTCGTTCTGCTCTGCCATCTTGACTGCTCTCCCAACTATTGAAATTTTAATTGGGAAATATAAAACTATATAATAAAACCCTTAACCACCCAAGTGTTGGGGTCATCCTTATCAATCACCATCAGGTTTTATTTATTCAGCTCTAAGTTCAATTTGTCTCTTAGTTTTTCCTCTCATTTGCTAAATTATTTTCCATCTGGCCTCCAAATGTCAGAAGGACTTCAGAGTTTAGTATTCTGACCTCACTGTCTACTATACTCTGTTCCAATATAATCTTGTGAAGTCTCAGGACCAGCTCAAATGAAACAGCAGTTTTGCCTTGCAGAAGGTGGGCAGATATCTTCAAGTCCTTTTAGGTTCAGAGAAGTTTCGTTTTGATGTAAGATGGTGTGAGTGAACACCAGCAGAGAAAAATTCAGGCAGCACTGTTTACAATAGCCAACTCTTGGAAGCAACCCAAGTGCTCATCAACAGATGAAACTTATATAACATTGTATAGAAAGTATATTTTAATCAAAATATATTACAAAATTTAAAAAAAACACCTTTGATAAGACAAATCCATAGTCAAGGTAGTAGATCAACTACTATAAAACTAGTTGGAAAGTTAAAAAAAAAAGTAGTAAAATGATCTATGATTAGTAGTTAAGAAATACCAAAAAAAAGTGTGTAAAATATGATGTCAAAAACATTAAACATGGCAGGGATAGTAACAATTCATGGTTCTTAGAATGCATTCAAATTTAACACATCATCATCTTTAAATAAGCATATATGTGGCCATATATGTACCTCATATTAGACACAAACCAAAAATCTACAAAACACAAACACACAAAACGTGAGAGGAATCCAAACATAACACTAAAGAGTTATAGAATCACAGATGAAAAGAACAAAAAAAAAAAGAAGAATAAAAGAACTATAAAAATAACCCCTTAACAAGTAACAAAATAAGTATATACCTACAAATAATTTCTTCAAATGAAAATGGACTAAATGCTTCAATCAAAAGACATAGAGTGGCTGAATGAATACAAAAGCAAGATCCATATGTATGTTCCCTACAAGAGACTCACTACAAATTTAAAACACAGAGAGACTGAAAGTGTGGGGGTGGGAAAAGGTACTCCATGCAAAAGGAAACAGAAAAAATAGACTTTATAACAAAGACTGTAACAAGAGAGAAAGAAAGACATTACATATTTTTAAAGAGATTTATTGAACAGGAAGAATGTAGCAATATTAAGTATATATGGGCCTAACATAGGAGCATCTGAATACATAAAGCAACTATTAACTTACACAAAGGGAGAAATTGACAGTAACACAATTTAGTAAAGGACTTTAACACCCCACTTACATCAATGGACATATCATCCAGACAGAAAATCAGTAAGGAAACACAGTCCCTAAAAGAAGTATTAGAGTATAGAAATACAACAGATTTCTGCATAGTAATTTTGTATCCTGCAACTTTACTGAATTAATTGATGAGCTCTAGAAGTTTTCTGGTAGCATCTTTAGGATTTTCTATGTATAATATCAGGTCATCTGAAAACAGTGACAGTTTAAATTATTCTTTTCCAATTTGGATTCTATTATTTCTTTTTCTTCTCTGATTGCCATGGCTAAGACTTCCAAAACTATGTTGAATAATAGTGGTGTGAGTGGACATCCTTGTCTGGTTCCTGATCTTAGAGGAAATGTTTTCAAATTTTCAACATTGAGTATGATGTTAGTTCTAGGTTTGCCACATGTGGCCTTTAGTATGTTGAGGTATGTTTCCTCTATGCCCACTTTCTGGAGAGTTTTTATCATAAATGGGTGTTGAATTTTGTCAAAAGCTTTTTCTATCTCTATTGAGATGATCATATGGTTTTTATTATTCAACTAGCTATACACTAACAATGAAAGATCAGAAAGATAAATTCAAGAAAAAAATCCCATTTACTATCACACAAAAAAGGATAAAATACCTAGTAATAAACCTACCTAAGGAGACAAAAGACCTGTACTTCAAAAACTATAAGATGCTGGTGAACACAATTGAATATGACACAAAGAGATCGAAAGATACACTGTGTTCCTGGATTGGAAGAATCCATATTATCAAAATGACTATATTACCCAAAGCAACTACAGATTCAATGCAATCCCTGCCAAACTACCAATGGCATTTTTCACAGAATTAGAGCAAAATATTTTACATTTTTTTTAGAAACACAAAAGACCACAAATAGCCAAAGCAATCTTGAGAAAGAAAAAAGGAGCTGGAGGAATCAGGCTCCCTGACTTAAAACTATACTACAAAGTTATAGTCATCAAAACAGTATGGTACTGGCACAAAAATAGATATATAAATCAATGGAACAAGATAGAAAGCCCAGAAATTAACCAACGCAATATGGTCAATTAATCTACAACAAAGGAGGCAAGACTATACAATAGAGGAAAGATGGTCTCTTCAATAAATGGTGTTGGGAAAACTGGAAAGCTACATGTAAAAAATGAAATTAGAACATTCTTTGACACCATACAGGAAAGTAAACTCAAAATGGATTAAAGACCTAAATGGGAGACCAGACACTATAAAACTCTTAGAGGAAAACATAGGCAGAACACTCTGGCATAAATTGCATCAATATCTTTCTGATCCATCTCCGAGAGTAATGGAAATAAAAACAAAAATAAACAATTGGGACTTAATTAAACTCAAAACATTTTGCACTGCAAAGAAAACAATAAAAAAAAAGAAAAGACAACCCACAGAATGGGAGAAAATATTTGCAAATAATGTGACTGACAAGGGATTAGTCTCCAAAATTTACAAACAGCCCACGAGGCTTAATATCATCAAAACAAACAATCCAATCAAAAAATGTGTAGAAGACCTAAATAGATATTTCTCCAAAGAAGAAATACAGATGGCCAAGAGGCACTTGAAAAGATGTTCAGCATTGTTAATTATTACAGAAATGCAAATCAAAATTACAAAGAGATATCACCTCACACCAGCCAAAACAAAAACTAGAAAAAGACACCACAAAAACAGTATTGTAAGCTATTATCTCTCATGACTCTTGATGCAAAAATCCTCAACAAAATATTAGCAAAATGAATTCAATACATTAAAAGATCATAAAACATGATCAGTTGGGATTTATCTCAGGGATAAAAAAACAGTTCAATATCTGTAAATCAGTAAATGTTATACACAATATTAACAAACTGACGAAAAAATATCATATGATTATCTCAATAAATGTGCAGAAAGCTTTTTTGACAAAATTTGACATAAAACTATAGAAAAAAATCTCAAAAAAGTGGATATAATGGGAACATACCTCAACAGAATTAAGGTAATATATGACAAAACTACAGCCAACATCATACTCTATGGTGATAACCTCAAAGTATTTACTTTAATATTAGAAACAAGAAGCCCCCTCTTGCTTTTATATAATATAGTATTGGAAGTCTTAGCCACAGCAAGCAGCCAAAAACAAACAAACAAACAAAGAATCCAAACTGGAAAGAAAGAAGTCAAACTGTCTGTGTTAGCAGATGACAGAATACTATTTAAAGAAAATCCTAAAGATTCCAGCCATAAAACTATTAGAACTAATAAATTAATTCAGTAAAGTTGTAGCATACAAACTTAATATATAAAAATATGTTAAGTTTTTATACACTAAGCACAAGCTATCAGTAAGAGAAATTAAGAAAACAATTTCACTTATAGTTACATGAAAAACATTAAAATACCTCAGAATAAATCTAACCAAGGAAGTAAAATATGTGTGCTTAGGAAACTATAGGAAATTGATGAAATAAATTGAAGATGACAAAAACAAATGAAAAGATATACTATGCTCATGGATTGGAAGAATTGATATTGCTACAATGACCATACTATCCAAGGCAATCTACAGATTCAATGCAATACCTATCAAAATACCAAAGGCATTTTTCAGAGAACGAGAACAAATAGTTCTAAAATATTTATGAAAACACAAAAGACTCTAACTAACCAAAACATTCTTGAGAAAGAAGAACAAAGCTGGAGCTCGCTAATTTTAAACATGTTCCCTAATTTTAAATCACTACAAAGCTACAATAATCAGAACAACATGGTTACTGTCACAAAAACTGACACATAAATCAAGGGAACAGAATGGAGACCTCAAAAACAGATCCACACATATATGGTAAATTAATCATTGACAAAGGAGGCACAAATATACAATGGGGAAAAGACATTCCTCAACAAATGGGTGTTGGGAAATCTGGACAGCTACATGCAAAAGAATCAAACTGGACTACTTTCTCATGTCATATAAAAAATAAACTAAACATGGATTAAAGACAAATGTAAGTCTTTTTTGTTGATAAGTCCTGAAATAATAAAATAAAATTCATAGAAGAAAATAAAAGCAGTAGGCTCTTTGACATTGGTCTTAGCAATTATTTTTTTGTATATGTCTCTCAGGCAAAGGAAACAAATTTAAAAAAATAAACAAATATGACTACACCAAAGTGAAAATATTTTGCAGAGCAAAAGAAGCAATCAACAAAACAAGAAGACCACTTACTGAATGGGAGAATATATTTCCAAATGATATATCTTATAAGGGGTTAATATCCAAAATATACAAAGAACTCATCCAACTCAACAGCACAAAAATAATTTTAAAATGTGCAGATGACATGAATAGACGATTTTTAAGAAGACATACAGATGGCTTACAGGCCAATAAAAAAATGTTCAACATCACTATTCATCAGTGAAATGCAAATCAAAACCACAATAAAATATCACCTCCTGCCTGTCAGAATTGCTATGATCAAAAAAGACATTAATAACAAGTGTTAGTGAGAATATGGAGAAAAGGGAACTCTCATGAACTGTTGGTGGGAATGTAAATTGCTGCAGCTACTCTGGAAAACAGTATGGAGGTTCTTCAAAAAAAATCTATCATAGAATTCAGAAATTCCACTTTTGGGTATTTTTCCAAGGGGGGAAAAAACTAATTTGAAAGGATATATGAGCCCTTATGTTCATTGCAGCATTAATGAAAATCACCAAGGTATGGAAACAACCTAAGTGCCCATCCATAGATGAATGGATAAAGAAGATGTGTTATATATACACAATGGAATATTACTCAGCTATATAAATGAATGAAAACTTGCCATTTGTGAAAACATGGATGGACCTAGAGGGTGATATGCTGAGTGACATAAGTCAGAAGGAAAGACAAACATATGATTTCATTTGTATGTAGAATCTCAAAAACAAAACAAATAAACAAAAACAACAGAAATACACTCATAGATACAGAGAACAAACAGGTGTTTGTCAGAGGGGAAGCAGTTGGGAGGATGAGTAAAATAGGTGTCAGATATTAAAGGTACAAACTTCTAGTTACAAAATAAATGAGTCACAGAGATAAAATATAGAGTGAGGAATATAGTTATTAATAATATGATATCATTGTGTGTTGACAGATGGTAACAAGACTTATAATGATAATCAGTTTGTAAAGTATAGAAATAAGAAATCACTATGTTTTTGCAATGGGAAATTAGACAGTGTTGTAGGTCAATCAATTTTCAAAGAAAACCAAACAAAAATCAATTAAACATATAGGAAAATAGTTCAGATTTGTGATTATCAGAGTTGGAGGTGGGGAGGGGGATAGATTGAATGTGGTCAAAATATACAAACTTCCAAGTATAAGATAAATAAGTACTAGGAATGTAATGTACAACATGTTTAATATAATTAAATCTGTGTGTTTTACACGGAAGTTATTAAGAGAGTAAATCCTAAGAATTCTCATCACAAGGAATATTTTTTTCCTTTTATGTATCTATAGAGATGATGGATATTCACTAAACTTATTGTGGTAATCATTTCATTACATATGCAAGTCAAATCATTATGCTATACATCTTAAACTTATGTGTTGCTGTATGTCAATTATATCAATAAAACAGGAAGAAAAATAAGCACTTGGCCAAGAAAGATGGATTTGGGGCAAATAAATGAAAAGTGATATTTGGAGGTGAAATTTGAATAGAACATAAGTACATTTTTAGAATAAATAGCTGACCTTGGGAATACTAACACTACCACCTTCCCAGTGACTCTAGATTTTCAGTCAGAGGAACTTAGTGAATGTTAACATATCAACATAAATGAGGAAAGTAGTTGTCATGAAAGGATGATTTCCCAGAGAAAATAACACCAGAAAAAATGTTCACATTGAAGAAATTCTCAAGTATTTTCTACAGCTTTTATGTGCAAATAATAACATTTGGAAACTGATTCAAAATTTTAAAGAAAGTTTAACAAAGCAAAGATGCTCACTTTGTACTGTAAGTTATACAAGATGAAGAATGCAAAAACTGTTTACACAAATCTTTTATAACTTTTTACAAGTAAATAAAAATTATCTGTTTTTAGTACAGTGTTCTAAATGCATATTACTTTTTATATTTAAAAAAACTTTCTAAAATGTTATAATAGACAATAAAAGAGTTTTTAATGTTTTAAATATATACACTTTTAAATGTTTGTAATCTTTAGTATTTCCATTTTGTACATCCTTTGCTCCCATTGTACATTTTAAATTATTTTTAATTGTAGTAAAATACATATAAAATACATCATCTTAAACATTTTTAAAATGTACAATTCAGTGGCATAAACTTCATTCACACTTTTGTGCAAACTTCACCACCATCCAGCACCAAAACACTTTTCTGTCTTGCAAAAGAGAAACTCTGTACCCATTTGACAATAACTGCTCATACTATCCTTACCCAGCCCCTGGCAACCATCATTTTATTTTGTTATTATTCTATAAATTTGACTAGTCAAGCTATTTCATATAAATGGAATCACAGTGTTACTCCTTTTGTGACTGGCTTTTTTCACTTAGCATAATATACTTGACTTTTATTCACGTTGTAGCATGTGTAAGAGTTTCTTTTTTAAGACTGAATAACATTTCATTGTATGTGTTTTGTTTATTAATTCATCTGTTGATGAACATTTGGTTTGCTTTTGTCATTTGGGTATTGTGACTAATTCTGCTAAAAACATGGTTATACAAATAACTGTAGGAGTCCTTTCTTTACATACTTTAGGGTATATATCCGGAAGTGCAATTGCTGGTTCATTTTGTAATTCTATTTTAAGGTTTTGAGGAACTGCCATGTTATATGCCACAGTGGCTACATAATTTCACATTCTCATCAACAGTACTCAGTGTGTCCTATTTTTCTACATTTGCTGCAGAAATTTGCTGTCTTCCATTTTTTAGATAGTAGCCATCCTAATGAGTGTGATTTGGTATCTCATTGTGGTTTTGACTTGTATTTCTCTAACAGTGATGTTGAACATTTTTTCATATATTTTTCATTTGTATATTTTATTTGGAGAAAATTCTATTCTACTATTCAAAATGTTTTTCAGCTTATTTTTTGAGTTGTAAGAATTCTTTTTATATTCTGAATATAAACCCTTTATCAGATATATGATATGCAATATTTTCACTCATTCTGTGATTCCCTTTACACCCTGTTGATTGTGTCCTTTGCTGTACAGAAGTTATAAATGCTGATATAATCCAATTTATCTCTTTTTTATTTTTGCTGCCTGTGCTTTTGGTGTCATATCCAATAAGTCACTACACAATCTAATCTACTGAAACTTTTCTCCAACGTTTTCTTCAAAGAATTTTGTAACTTTAGCTCTTACATTTAAATTTTTGATCCATTTTGAATTAATTTTTATATGGTGTAAGAGTTGAATATCATTCTTTAGCATGAGGACATTTAATATTCCTAATACCAATTGTTAAAGACTGTTCTTTCCCCATTGAATGCTCTTGTCACTGTTGTGGAAAAATCATTTGAACATTTATATGAGGGTGAATTTCTGGGCCTCATACTCTATTCCACTGGTTTATACATCATACTTTCTTAAAATTAACTTTTATTGGAGTATAGTTGATTTACAATGTTGTGTTAGTTTCTGATGTACATAAAAGTGAATCAGTTATACATATACATATATCCGTATATATATATATTTTTTTTGCAGTATGCAGGCCTCTCACTGTTGTGGCCTCTCCCATTGCGGAGCACAGGCTCTGGACGTGCAGGCACAGCAGCCTTGGCTCACGGGCCCAGCCACTCCGCAGCATGTGGGATCTTCCCGGACCAGGGCGTGAACCCGTGTGCCCTACATCGGCAGGTGGACTCTCAACAACTACGCCACTAGGGAAGCCCTATCTGCACTTTTTTTTAGATTCTTTTCCCATGTGGGTCATTACAGAGTATTGAATAGTGTTCCCTGTGCTATACAGTAGGTTCTTATTCATCTATTTCATATATAGTAATGTGTATATGTCAATCCCAGTCTCCCAATTAAACTCTTCCCCTCACTTTCCACCTTGGTAACCATAAGTTAGATTTCTACATCTGTGGCTCTATTTCTGTTTAATAAATAAGTTCCTTTGTACCATTATTTTTTAGATTCCACATATAAGCAATATCATATGATATTTGTCTTTCTCTGTCTGACTTACTTCACCCAGTATGATAATCTCTAGGTCCATCCATGTCGCTGCAAATGGCATTATTTTGTTCTTTCTTATGGCTGAGTAATACTTCATTGTAGATATGTACCACATCTTCTTTATCCATTCATCTCTTGTTGGACATTTAGGTTGTTCCCATGTCCTGGGTGTTGTAAATAGTGCTGCGATGAACATCGGGGTACTTGCGTCCTTTTGAATTATAGTTTTCTCTGGGTATATTTCCAGTAGTGGGATGCTGGGTCACATGGTAATTCTACTTTTAGGTTTTTAAGGAACCTCCATACTGTTCTCCATAGTGGCTGTATATATTTACCACCACCAACAGTGCAAGAGTTCTTTTCTCCACACCCTCTCCAACATTTATTGCTTGTAGATTTTCTGATGATGACCATTCTGACTGGTGTAAGGTGATACTTCATTGTAGTTTTGATTTGCATTTTTCTAATAATTAGTGATGTTGAGCATCTTTTCATGTGCCTCTTGGCCATCTGTATGTCTTCTTCGGAGGAATGTCTATTTAGATCTCCCACCAGTTTTTTGATTGGGCTGTATTTTTTTTATATTAAACTGTGTGAGCTGTTTGTATATTTTGGAGGTTAATCCCTGATAAAAAAATCAAACATGGGTTTCCCTGGTGGCGCAGTGGTTGAGGGTCCGCCTGCCGATGCAGGGGACATGGGTTCGTGCCCCGGTCCAGGAGGATCCCACATGCCGCGGAGCGGCTGGGCCTGTGAGCCATGGCCGCTGAGCTTGCGCGTCCAGAGCCTGTGCTCCGCAACGGGAGAGGCCACAACAGCGAGAGGCCCGCGTACCACAAAAAAAAAAAAAAAAAAATCAAACATGACACAAACAAATTGAGAGATATACCATGTTCCTGGATTGGAAGGATCAACATTGTGAAAACGACAGTACTACCCAAAGCAATCTACAAATTCAATGCAATCCTTGTCAAATGACCAAAGGCATTTTTCACAGAATTACAACAAAAATTTTTACAATTTGTATGGAAACATAAAAGACCATGAATAGCCAAAGCAATCTTGAGAAAGAAAAATGGAGCTGGAGGTATCAGGCTCCCTGACTTCAGACTATACAACAAAACTATACTCAATGAAACAGTATTGATATTTTTATATTTAGTTTGTTTGTTCTTCATTTTCATGTTCCTTGGGGTGTAAATTTAGGTTGCTAATTTGGAACATTTATTATTTTTTAATGTAAGCACTCATAGCTATAAATTTTCCTCTTATTACTGCTTTTGCAGCATCCCATAATTTTAGTATATTGTGTTTTCTCAAAACACAATTTTGAGAAAACAATTTTCATTTATCTCAAAATAGTTTCTAATTTATCTTGTGGATTTTTAACCCATTCTTTGTTTGAGTGTCAACCTTAAAAATAAAATAACAAGTTATTTTACCAGTGAAATGAGTTTATTTGGGAATAGAAGAGGAATTGCAGTTCAGGACAAGAAAAATGTAGCAAACCATAGGCAAGACCTGAGAACAATGGAGGACAATGTTCTTTTACAGAAGAAATGGGAGAGCTGGGAGGGGCTGATTCTGAACAAAGTCCAATGGAGGACAGTGCGAATTCAGGATTTTGGTGGTTCCTTATTGGCTGAGTTGTTTTGACTTCTTATTGGCTGGGATAATGCTGGGAAAGGAGAAAATCGTTCTTCCTCCTTCTGGTGTATGTAAAGTAAGCTTCTTCCTGTGGGGAGTAAAAAGTACACTTTCTCCTGCTGGAGTCTGTGAGTAGTGAGGAGTGATAATGCATGATAGCTCTCTTTCCAGTGCTTCCTAACTCCTTTTTAAATTAGTTTTCCGTTTTTCATTTTCACATTTTCTCCCTTTGATCAAGACCTTTCATCAGAAGAATTGCTGGTCAACATTCAGTTTTTTTCACATTTAGTGATTTTGTCCCTCAGTGCCAGAAAGACCTTTCTTGGTTTTCATGTCCCACATCAGAGAGAAAGCATAGATTGGAAGCTCTTGAGCCCACATTTGAGTAACAAGGAAGAGTAGGAGGGAGAACTTTCAGGCATTTTCCATCTAAAATCTATGTCTTATCAAGGTCATGAGCATTGGAGATCATCTCAAAATGTTAAGCTAGCTACCATATTGACCATGTCATATCTACAAGATTTTAACAGGCAATGCTTAATATAGTTATGCATAAACAGTATTAAAAGTAATATGTCACATCCAATTTGTATGACTGTTCTATACCAGGATCCCAAACCTGAAGATAACCATCTAAAGAGATCAAAGGCCCATGGATTAGCAGGTGAAATTTGTTGTAGCCAATGTGATTGTTTACTAATTTTGCAAATTTAGGTTTCTACTTTCCCAGAGGAATTTATCCATGTGCAACTGGTGGTATTTGCTATCACAAAAATGAATATTTGTTCAGCTAGTAGATAATTAAGGCTATGAAATTATCCAAAAATATTTAAGCTAACAAGTCAAGTGATCGCTGTTGGACTACCATTGCTTTGGCTGCAGAATTGGCTAGCTCTCCTATATTAGGGAGAGATTTCTGACCATGCATTTATTGGCACTTACTCTTACCTAAGGGAGAAAAGCTCTCCCTACAGATGCAAACCCAGTCATGTATGCATTTTGAAACATCCCATTTGAGGCGACTATGGAAGTTTAATGTGGTGGGCCCGTGGGAAGATTCTGATATGTTACAGATATCTATAGGACAGTTAAATGTCCCAATAAGTACTGACCTCCAATTCACCAGCTATCTAAGCATTCATATGCCCATGGGCAACGCCATCCACTAAAGACAAAAATAAAACCAGGTTGAGGACAGATAACTCCAAGTAAGTTGTAGTTATTAATAGCTTCATTATCTGGAATTTCCTGATTGACCTTTTCAAACCAGGGGTAAGAGGCATTGGGATAACATTCTGCAAGGTACCATCCCAACCTGGAGGAGTCTTTTCTAAAAGCCTTGCCAATAGGAGTTAGCTCATTTGCATTTCCCTTGGATGCAAGGGAACAGATTGTATTTAAATAGGAAAACGTGTTGGGGAGAAAATATCGTACTGTTGGCAAAGGTGGAAGTGTTCAGCTTAGCTAATATGGTTATGGTTGGAGAAAGGTTGAACCAAGGTATGGCAACAGCTGGCTATAATAGTCTAACCTTATAGCTAATACTCATAGGTTTGCAGGTATAATTGAAAGTGGCCCATGAGACTAAAGACAAATTGAATACAGGTAAGACCAAAGGGATCTCCAACATTGTAAACAGATCTACGCTTTGGGTGACAGATCCAATAGTCAGAAAGGTTTCCCCCTTTTGCAATAGATTGGGAAATGCAGGTAAGAGTGTTGTCTTTCTAAGAAAGAGAGGGAGCAAATAAGGTAAAAGGCAACAGAAAGAAAAATGTATTCAGGCCTGGTCTGGTTATCTTGGGAAAGCTGTCTCCTTCAGCTCTCATCTCTTTCAGTTCCTAAAAATCTTTACTTTCAGGTCACCAGTGTACAGGTGATCAGGACTTGGTGCTTTCTTTAGATGTGACACGTGAATCCAGTAGGCTATTTTTTGTAGTTTGGCAGGAAAAGTGTTAGCCAACAGTCCCTGATAAGGACCTTTCCAAAGGGGTTTAAAAGAGTCTTTCTAGACTTTTTTATTATTTTTTTGGTTTGTTCATTTATTTTAATTATTTTTGATATTCCATATATAAGTGGAATCATATGGTGCTTATCTTGTCCTTTGCAACAACAAGGATGGATCTTGAGGACATTATGCTAAGTAAAATAAGTCAGAGAGAGGAAGACAAATACCGTATGATTTCATTTACATATGGAATCTAAAAACAAAAAGCCCATGAACTCATAGATACATGGAACAGATTGATGATTGACAGAGGTGAGTAGTGTGGGGTGGGTGAAATGGGTTAAGGGAGCCCAAAGTTACAAACTTCCAGTTATAAAATAAGTCTTGGGGATGTAAAGTACAGCATGGTGACTATAGTTAGTAATACTGTATTGCATGTTTGAAACTTGCTAAGAGAGTATATCTTAAAAGTGTTAATCACAAGAAAATGATTTTGAAACTATACATGGGGACATGTTAAATAGATTTATCATGATGATCATTTTGCAATATATACAAATATCAAATCATTATGCTGTATATCTGAAACTAATATAATGCTATGTATCAGTTTTACCTCAATAAAAAAAAACTATATCAGTAATCCCTCTGAATTTTCAGTCTAACTCAAAGAATTATAAAACAGATGTGTGTGCATATAAATAGAATATGCAATAATAATGTATCTGAAGAGAAGGGGTAAGATTAGTAGGATGCTTGACCCTCATCTCTATCCTAGTCTTTGAGTTGATATTTATCCATCATGATTTTTTAAAATACTATGTTGTTTAGTTTTCACATCTTTAAAATTTTCCAGTATGCCTTTTCCTATTGTTTTCTAGTTTCACTGCATTGTGAACAGTAAAGATACTTTGTTTGACTTCAATCTTTTTACATTTATTAAGACTTGTTTGGTGAACTAACATATGGATTAACATGAAGGATGTTCCATATGCACTTGAGAAAAAAATGTGTATTCTCCTATTTTTGGGTGGAGAGCTCTATACATGATTATTAAGCTCAAAATTGGTATTTACTGTTGTTCAAGTATTTAATTTACTTACTCATCTGTCTGGTTCTTCTATGCATTATTTCAAGTGAGGAAAATAAGTCTCCTATTACTATTTTAGAGCTGTTTATTTTTCCCTTCAATTTTATCAGTGATTGCTTCAGGTACTTTGGAACACTGATAAGATGCATATATGCTTACAATGGTTGTATCTTCTTGGTAAATGAATCATTTACCATTATATAATGTCCGTATTTGTATCTTGCTAGAGTTTTTGACTTACAGTCTATTTTCTCTGATATTATTACAGTCTCCCTCAACTTTCATTACTACTAGCATCGCATATTATTTTTCATCCTTTTAAATTCAACTCATGAATATCTTCATGTCTAAAATGAGTTCTTATAGACAGTATATGGTTGGATACTTTTTCTTTAGCTTTTTCTTTTACTTTTTAATTTTTTTTAAACATCTTTACTGGAGTATAACTGCTTTACAATGGTGTGTTAGTTTCTGCTTTATAACAAAGTGAATCAGTTATACATATACATATATCCCCATTTCTCTTCACTAATGCATCTCCCTCCCTCCCACCCTCCCTATCCCACCCTTCTAGGTGGTCACAAAGCACCAAGCTGCTCTCGCAGTGCTATGTGGCTGCTTCCCAATAGCTATCTATTTTACATTTGGTAGTGTATATATGTCAATGCCACTCCCTCACTTTGTCCCAACTTATGCTTCCCCCTTCCCATGTCCGCAATCCATTCTATAGGAGGTCTGCATCTTTATTCCCATCTTGCCCCTAGGTTCTTCATGACCATTATTTTTGTTTGTTTTTAGATTCCATATATATGTGTTAGCATACAATATTTATTTTTCTCTTTCTGGCTTACTTCATTCTGTATGAAAGAGTCTAGGTCCATCCACCTTACAAATAACTCAATTTCGTTTCTTTTTATGGCTGAGTAATATACCATTGTATATATGTGCCACATCTTCTTTATCCATTCATCTGTTGATGGACACTTAGGTTGCTTCCATCTCCTGGCTATTGTAAATAGAGCTGCAATGAACATTTTGGTACATGACTCTTTTTGAATTATGGATTTCTAAGGGTATATGCCCAGTAGTGCAACTGCTGGATCATATGGTATTCTCACTTTTAGTTTTTTAAGGAACCTCCATACTGTTCTCCATAGTGTCTGTATCAATTTACATTACCACCAACAGTGCAAGAGGGTTCCCTTTTCTCCACACCCTCTCCAGCATTTATTGATTGTAGATTTTTGATGATGGCCATTCTGACCAGTATGAAATGATATCTCATTGTAGTTTTAATTTGCATTTCTCTAATGATTAAAGATGTTGAGCATTCTTTCATGTGTTTATTGGCAGTCTGTATATCTTCTTTGGAGAAATGTCTATTTCAGGCTTCTGCCCATTTTTGGATTGGGTTGTTTCATTTTTTGATATTGAGCTGCATGAGCTGCTTGTAAATTTTGGAGATTAATCCTCTGTCAGTTGCTTCATTGGCAATTATTTCCTTCCATTCTGAGAGTTGTCTTGTTTACAGTTTCCTTTGCTGTGCAAAAGGTTTTAAGTTTCATTAGGTCCCATTTGTTTAATTTTATTTTTATTTCCATTTCTCTAGGAGGTGTGTCAAAAAGGATCTTGCTGTGATTTATGTCATAGAGTGTTCTGCCTATGTTTTCCTCTAAGAGTTTGATAGTTTCTGGCCTTACAATTAGGTCTTTAATCCATTTTGAGCTTATTTTTGTGTATGGTGTTAAGGAGTGATCTAAACTCATACTTTTACATGTACCTGTCCAGTTTTCCCAGCACCACTTATTGACGAGTCTGTCTTTTCTCCATTGTATAGTCTTGCCTCCTTTATCAAGGATAAGCTGACCATATGTGTGCAGGTTTATCTCCAGGCTTTCTATCCTGTCCCATTGATTTAAATTTCTTTTTTTTCTGCCAGTACCATACAGTCTTGATTACTGTAGGTTTGTAGTATACTCTGAAGTCAGAGAGGCTGATTCCTCCAGGTCATCTTTTTGTTCTCAAGATTGCTTTTGCTATTCAGGATCTTTTGTGTTTCCATACAAATTGTGAAATTTTTTGTTCTATTTCTGTGAAAAAATGCCAGTGGTAGTTTAATAGGGATTACATTGAATCTGTAGATTGCCTTGGGTAGTATAGTCACTTTCACAATGTTGATTTTTCCAATCCAAGAACATGATACATCTCTCCATCTGTTTGGGTCATCTTTAATTTCTTTCGTCAGTGTCTTATAATTTTCTGCGTACAGGTCTTTTATCTCCTTACGTAAGTTGTTTCCTAGATATTTTATTCTTTTTGTTGCAGTGGTAAATGGGAGTGTTTTCTTAATTCCACTTTCAGATTTTTCATCATTAGTGTGTACAAATGCAAGAGATTTCTGTGCATTAATTTTGTATCCTGCTACTTTACCAAATTCATTAAATAGCTCTAGTATTTTTCTGGTAGCATCTTTAGGATTATCTATGTATAGTATCATGTCATCTACAAACAGTGACAACTTTACTTCTCCTTTTCTGACTTGGATTAATTTTTTTTCCTTTTGCTTCTCTGATTGCTGTGGCTAAAACTTCCAAAACTGTGTTGAATAATAGCAGTGAGAGTGGGCAACTTTGTTTGGTTCCCGATCTTAGGGGATATGGTTTCATATTTTCACCATTGAGGACGATGTTGGCTGTGGTTTTGTCATATATGGCCTTTATTATGTTAGAGGTAAGTTCCCTCTATGCCTACTTTCTGGAGGGTTTTAATCATAAAATGGTGTTGAATTTTGTCAAAAGCTTTCTCTGCATCAATTGAGATGATCATATGGTTTTTCTCCTTTGATTTGTTAATATGGTGTATCACATAGTTTGACTGGTGTATATTGAAGAATCCTTGCATTCCTTGGATAAACCACACTTGATCATGTGTGCACGATGCTTTTAATGTGCTGTTGGATTCTGTTAGGTAGTATTTCGGTGAGGATTTTTGCATTTATGTTCATCAGTGATATTGGCCTGTAGTTTTCTTTCTTTGTGCCATCTTTGTCTGATTTTGGTATTAGCATGTTGGTGGTCTCGTAGAATGAGTTTGGGAGTGTTCCTCTCTCTGCTGTATTTTGGGAGAGTTTTAGAAGGATAGCTGTTAGCTCTTCTCTAAATGTATGATAGAATTCGCCTGTGAAAGCTTCTGGTCCTGGGTTTTTGTTTGTTGGAAGATTTTTAATCATGGTTTCAAATTCAGTGCTTGTGATTGGTCTGTTTTTATTTTCTATTTCTTCCTGATTCAGTCTCGGAATGTTGTGCATTTCCAAGAATTTGTCCATTTATTCCAGGTTGTCCATTTTATTGGCATAGAGTTGCTTGTAGTAATCTCTCATGATCTTTTGTATTTCTGCAGTGTCTGTTTTTACTTCTCCTTTTTCATTTCTAATTCTATTGATTTGAGTCTTCTCCCTTTTTTTTCTTGATGAGTCTGGTTAATGGCTTATCAATTTTTTTATCTTCTCAAAGAAACTGTTTTTAGTTTTATTGATCTTTGCTATGGTTTTCTTCATTTCTTTTTCATTTATATCTGACCTGATGTTTATGATTTCTTTCCCTCAGCTAACACTTGGTTATTTTGTTTCTTCTTCCTCTAATTGCTATAGGTTTAATGTTAGGTTGTTTATTTGAGAT
The DNA here is from genome assembly GCF_963455315.2 of Globicephala melas. Lineage (NCBI taxonomy): Eukaryota > Metazoa > Chordata > Mammalia > Artiodactyla > Delphinidae > Globicephala > Globicephala melas. The sequence goes on from NC_083335.1 coordinate 60,450,456, forward strand.
GTTTCTTGTTTCTTAAGGTAGGATTGCATTACTATAAACTTCCCTCTTAGAACTGTTTTTCTGCATCTCATAGGTTTGGGGTTGTCGTGTTTTCATAGTCATTTGTTTCTAGGGATTTTTAAATTTCTTCTTTGATTTCTTCAGTGGTCTCTTGGTTTTTAAGTCCTGTATTGTTTAGCTTCCATGTGTTTGTATTTTTTACAGAATTTTTCCGTAATTGATATCTCATCTCATAGTGTTGTGGTTGGAAAAGATACTTGATATGATTTCAATTTTCTTAAATTTACCAAGGCTTGATTTGTGCCCCAAGATATGATCTATCCTGGAGGAAGTTCCATGAGCACCTGAGAAGAAAGTGCATTCTGTTTTTTCTGGGTGGAATGTCCTATAAATATCAATTAAGTCCATCTTGTTTAATGTATCATTTAAAGCTTGTTTTTCCTTATTTATTTTAATTTTGGATGATCTGTCCATTGGTGAAAATGGGGTGTTAACGTCCCCTACTATGATTGTGTTTCTGTCAATTTCCTCTTTTATGGCTGTTAGTATTTGCCTTATGTATTGAGGTGCTGCTATGTTGGGTGCATAAATATTTACAATTGTTATATCTTCTTCTTGAATTGATCCCTTGATCATTATATAGTGTCCTTCTTTGTCTCTTGCTATAGTCTTTGTTTTAAAGTTCATTTTGTCTGATATGATTGTTGCTACTCCAGCTTTCTTTTGATTTCCATTTGCAGGGGGTATCTTTTTCCCCCTCCTCACTTTCAGTCTGTATGTGTCTGTAGGCCTGAAGTGGGTCTCTTTCTGCTAGCATATATACAAGTCTTGTTTTTGTATCCATTCAGCCAGTCTCTGTCTTTTGGTTGGAACATTTAATCCATTTACATTTAAGGTAGTTATTGATATGTATGTTCTTATTACCATTTTCTTAATTGCTTTGTGTTTGTTATTGTAGGTCTTTTCCTTGTCTTGTGTTTCCTGCCTAGAGAAGTTCCTTTAGCATTTGTTTTAAGGCTGGTTTGGTGGTGCTGAATTTTCTTAGCTTTTGCTTGTCTGTAAATGTGTTAATTTCTCCATCAAATCTGAATGAGATCTGTGCTGTGTAGAGTAATCTTGGTTGTAGGTTTTTAGCCTTCACCACCTTAAATATGTCCTGCCACTCCCTTCCGGTTTGCAGTTTCTGCTGAGAGATCAGCTCTTAACCATATGGGGATTCCCTTGTACGTTATTTGTTGTTTTTCCCTTGTTGCTTTTAATATATTTTTCTTTATATTTAATTTTTGATAGTTTGATTAATATGTTTGTTGGTGTGTTTCTCCTTGGATTTAACCTGTATGGGACTCTCTGTGCTTCCTGGACTTGTTTAACTATTTCCTTTCCCATATTTGGAATGTTTTCAACTGTAATCTCTTCAAATATTTTCTCAGTCCCTTTGTTTTTCTCTTCTTCTTCTGGGACCCGTATAATTCGAATGTTGGTGTGTTTAATGTTGTCCCAGACGTCTCTGAGACTGTCCTCAGTTCTTTTCATTCTTTTTTCTGCTCTGCAGCAGTTATTTCCAATATTTTATCTTCCAGGTCACTTATCCGTTCTTCTGCTTCAGTTATTCTGCTATTGATCCCTTCTAGAGTATTTTTATTTTCATTTAATATGTTGCTCATCATTGCTTGTTTCCTCTTTAGTTCTTCTAGGTCCTTGTTAAATGTTTCTTGCATTTTGTGTATTCTATTTCCAAGATTTTGGATCATCTTTACTATCATTATTCTGAATTCTTTTTCAGGTAGACTGCCTATTTCCTCTTCATTTGTTAGGTCTGGTGGGTTTTTACATTGCTCCTCCATCTGCTGTGTGTTTCTCTTTCTTCTCATTTTGCTTAACTTACTGTGTTTTGTGTCTCCTGTTTGCTGGCTGCAGGTTCTTAGTTCCCGTTGTTTTTGGTGTCTGTCCCCAGTGGCTAAGGTTGGTTCAGTTTTTCGTGTAGGCTTCCTGGTGGAGGGTACTAGTGCCTGTGTTCTGATGGATGAGTGTAGATCTTCTGTTTCTGGTGGACAGGGTCACATCTGGTGATGTGTTTTATGGTGTCTGTGGCCTTAATATGATTTTAGACAGCCTCTGTGCTAATGGGTGGTTTTGTGTTCCTGTCTTGCTAGTTGTTTGGCACATATTTTCCAGCACTATAGCTTGCTGGTCGCTGAGTGGAGCTGGGTCATGGTGTTGAGGTGGAGATCTCTGGGAGATTTTTGCTGTTTGATATTACATAGATCTGGGAGGTCTCTTGTAGACCAATGTCCTGAATTTTGCTACTCACTTCAGAGGCACAGCCCTGACACCTCACTGGAGCACCAAGATCCTGTCATCCACACATCTCAGAATAAAAGGGACAAAAGAGAAAGTAAGAAAGAAAGACTAAGATAAAGTAAAAGAAAATAAAATTTTAAAAGTCATTACAATAAAAAATAATTATTAAAAAAAATTTAAGTAATAAAAAAAAAGACAGAAGGTAACAACCAACCCAAAAAACAAATCCACCAATGATAACAAGCACTAAAATCTATACAGAAAAAAAAAGTGGACAGACTGAGCTCTACGACGAATGGTAAAAGCAAAGGTATACAGACAAAATCACACACAGGAACATACACATACACACTCACAAAAAGAGAAAAAGAGGAAAAATTCTATATATCATTTCTCCTAATATCCTCCTCCTCAGTTTGGGATGATTTGTTGTCTATTCAGGTATCCACAGATGCAGGGTACTTCAAGTTGATTGTGGGAATTTAATCTGTTGCTCCTAAGGCTTCTGGGAGAAATTTCCTTTTCTCTTCTTTTTGCGCACAACTCCCAGTGTTCAGCTTTGGATTTGGCCCCACCTCTGCGTGTATGTCACCTGAGGGTATCTATTCTTCTCTTAGACAGGACGGGGTTAAAGGAGAGGCTGATTTGGGGTCTCTGGCTCACTCAGGCTGTGGGGAGGGAGTGGTATGGAGTGCAGGGCAAACCTGCTGCAGCAGGGGCTGGCATGACTTTGCAACAGCCTGAGGTGCACCGTGTGTTCTCCTGAGGAAGTTGTCCCTGGATCACGGGACCCTGGCAGTGGCAAGCTGCACCATCTCCCTAGAGGGGTGCTGTGGATAGTGACCTGTGCTTACACACAGGCTTATTGGTGGTGTCAGCAGCAGCCTTACCATCTCATGCCTGTCTCTGGGATCCACGCTGATAGCCACGGCTCATGCCCATCTCTGGGACTCCTTTAAGTGGCGCTGTTAATACTCTATCCTGGTGCACCAGGAAACAAAGAGGTAAGAAAAAGTCTCTTGCCTCTTTGGCAGCTCCAGATGTTTTCGTGGACTCCCTCCCAGCTAGCCATGGTGCACTAGCCCCCTTTGGGCTGTGTTAACCCAGCCAACCCCAGTCCTATCCCTGGGATCCGACCTCTGAATCCTGAACCTCAGATTGCAGTCCTCACCCATCCCGATGTGTGACCAGACAAGCCTCTCGGGCTGGTGAGTGATGGTCAGCGCTGATCCTCTGTGCGGGAATCTCTCCACTTTGCCCTGCGCACCCCTGTGGCTGTGCTCTCCTCCACGGCTCTGAACCTTCCCCCCTCCGCCACCCGCAGTCTCTGCCCGTGAAGGGGCTTGTAGTGTGTGGAAACCTTTCCTCCTTCACAGCTCCCTCCCACTGGTGCAGGTCCCCTCCCTATTCTTTTGTCTCCATTTATTCTTTTTTCTTTTGCACTACCCAGGTACATGGGGAGTTTCTTGCCCTTTGGGAAGTCTGAGGTCTTCTGCCAGCTTTCAGTAGGTGTTCTGTAGGAGTTGTTCCACACGTAGATGTATTTGTGGGGAGGAAGGCAATCTGCACGTCTCATTCCTCCACCATCTTGAAGGTGTCCAAGTCTAACCTTTTTTCCCTTTCTCTTTTCCTTTGTGATTAGTCTGGTGTCACTTTTTCAAAGGGTGCCTCAAGCAGAGGCCTCGCACCTGGCACTTCAGACAGAGTTCCCATGGCCAGGGGCTGTGCCTGATATATTTTTGGGGAGGAAGGTGATCTACACATCTTACTCTTTTGCCATTTTGAAGCTCCTCTGGATACTTTTTAAATTTTCATTCTTCCAGTCTTTTACTGTTAACTGGAGAGGGGAGGTTAATCTGCTCATATTTAAAATATTTACTCATAATAAAGGGCGTATTTCATTTTGTTATGTGTTATATATATGTCTCATAGTATTTTGACATTCTTCCCATCTGATATGTATTCGTTTTTACTTGATACTTTGTGTTAACACATGCTGATTCTCTTTTCATTTCCTTTTTTAAAATTTCTGAATATATATATATAGTGTAGTCATTAACATATGTTTATTATAATTATTTTTCATGATTTTGTCTTTTAAATCCCGTAAAATAATGAAAAGTAGACATATGTATCAAAATTTCAATAATAGAGGTTTTTATATATGTCCAGGAAATTTAAATTATTTCTGAGATATAATTGTTATATAAATCATGTAAGTTTAAGGTGTACAACACATTGATTTAATACATTTATATATTGCAAAATGATTACCACTGTAGCATTAGCCAACACATCTATCGCATCATATAACTGTCAATCCTTTATGTGGTGGGAACAATTAAGATCCAGACTCTTAGAAACTTTGAAGTTTATTGTATTGAGTATTGTCATTCACCACAGTGCTATGCAATAGATCGCCAGGATTTATTAATCTACTGGTTGAAAGTTTGTACCCTTAAACCATATAACCCTAATTCTCCCAAATCCCAGACATAGGTAACCACCATTCTACTCTCTGTTTTATGAATTTGACTATTTTATATTCTACATATAAGTGATAACATACAGTATTTGTCTTTTACTGTATGACATCTCATTTAGCATAATACCTTCAAGGTTCATTCCTGTTGTCACAAATGGCAGGAATTCCCTCTTTTTTATGGCTGAATAGTATTTCATTCTTTATATATAAAACATCTTTATCCATTCATCAAATGACAAGTAAGTTGTTTCCATATCTTGGCTGTTGTGAATAATGTTGTAATTACATGGGAGTGCATGTATCTCTTTGATATTCTGTTTTCATTTCCTTCAGATATACACCCAGGAATGAAACCACTGGATCACAAAGTAGTTGTATTTTTAATTTTTTGAGGAACTTTCATACTGTTTTCCATAGTTGTTGAACTAATTTGCATTCCCACTAGCAGTTTTCAAATACGATCTTTTCTCCACATCCTTGCCAGTACTTATTACCTTCCCTTAACAATAGCCATTCTAACAGGTCTGATATAATAATTCATTGTGGTTTAACTCACAGTACCTGATGATTAGTGATGTTGAGCATCTCTTCGTGTATTTGTTAGTCATTTGAATGTCTTCTTTAGATAAATATCTATTTAGTTCCTCTGCCAATTTTTAAATCATTTTTTTAACATCTTTATTGGGGTATAATTGCTCCACAATGGTGCACAAGCTTCTGCTTCACAACAAAGTGAATCAGCCATAAACACACACATGCTCCCATATCTCTTCCCTCTTCCGTCTTCCTCCCTCCCTCCCACCATCCACATCCCACCCCTCCAGGAGGTCACAAAGCACTGAGCCGATATCCCTGTGCTATGCAGCTGCTTCCCACCAGCTATCTACCTTATGTTTGTTAGTGTGTATATGTCCATGACTCTCTCTCACACTGTCACAGCTCACCCTTCCTCCTCACCATATCCTCAAGTCCATTCTCTAGTAGGTCTGTGTCTTTATTCCTGTCCTACCCCTAGGCTCTCCATAACATCTTCTTTACTCTTAAATTCCATATATATGTGTTAGCATATGGTATTTGTCTTCCTCTTTCTGACTTACTTAACTCTGTATGACAGACTCTAGGTCTATCCACCTCATTGCAAATAGCTCTATTTCGTTTCCTTTTATGGTTGAGTAATATTCCATTGTATATATGTGCCACATCTTCTTTATCCATTCATCCGATGATGGGCACTTAGGTTGTTTCCATCTCTGGGCTATTGTAAATAGAGCTGCAATGAACATTTTTGTACATGACTCTTTTTGAATTTTGGTTTTCTTAGGATATATGCCCAGTAGTGGGATTGCTGAGTCATATGGTAGTTCTATTTGTAGTTTTTTAAGGAACCTCCATACTGTTCTCCATAGTGGCTGAACCAATTCACATTCCCACCAGCAGTGCAAGAGTGCTCCCTTTTCTCCACACCCTCTCCAGCATTTATTGTTTCTAGATTTTTTGATGATGGCCATTCTGACTGGTGTGAGATGATATCTCATTGTAGTTTTGATTTGCATTTCTCTAATGATTAATGATGTTGAGCATTCTTTCATGTGTTTGTTGGCAGTCTGTATATCTTCTTTGGAGAAATGTCTATTTAGGTCTTCTACCCATTTTTGGATTGGGTTTTTTCTTTTGCTATTGAGCTGCATGAGCTGCTTGTAGATTTTGGAGATTAATCCTTTGTCAGTTGCTTCATTTGCAAATATTTTCTCCCATTCTGATAGTTGTCTTTTGGTCTTGTTTATGGTTTCCTTTGCTGTACAAAAGCTTTGAAGTTTCATTAGGTCCCATTTGTTTATTTTTGTTTTTATTTCCATTTCTCTAGGAGGTGGGTCAGAAAGGATCTTGCTGTGATTTATGTCATAGAGTAATCTCCCTATGTTTTCCTCTAAGAGTTTGATAGTTTCTGGCCTTACATTTAGGTCTTTAATCCATTTTGAGCTTATATTTGTGTATGGTGTTAGGGACTGATCTAATCTCATACTTTTACATGTAGCTGTCTAGTTTTCCCAGAACAACTTATTGAAGAGGCTGTCCTTTCTCCACTGTACATTCCTACCACCTTTATCAAAGATAAGGTGTCCATATGTGTGTGGGTTTATCTCTGGGCTTTCTATCCTGTTCCACTGATCTATATTTCTGTTTTTGTGCCAGTACCATACTGTCTTGATTACTGTAGCTTTGTAGTATAGTCCGAAGTCAGGTTGCCTGATTCCTCCAGCTCCTTTTTTCATTCTCAAGATTGCTTTGGCTATTCGCGGTCTTTTGTGATTCAATACAAGTTGCGAAACTTTTTGTTCTAGTTCTGTGAAAAATGCCAGTGGTAGTTTGACAGGGATTGCATTGAATCCACAGATTGCTTTGGGTAGTAGAGTCATTTTCACAATGTTGATTCTTCCAATCCAAGAACATGGTATATCTCTCCATCTACTTGTATCATCTTTAATTTCTTTCATCAGTGTCTTATAATTTTCTGCGTACAGGTCTTTTGTCTCCTTATGTAGGTTTATTCCTAGATATGTTATTTTTTATGTTGCAGTGGTAAATGGGAGTGTTTTCTTGTTTTCAATTTCAGATTTTTCATCATTAGTATATAGGAATGCCAGAGATTTCTGTGCATTAATTTTGTATCCTGCTACTTTACCAAATTCATTGATTAGCTCCAGTAGTTTCCTGGTAGCATCTTTAGGATGTATAGTATCATGTCATCTGCAAACAGTGACAGGTTTACTTCTTCTTTTCCGATTTGGATTCCTTTTATTTCCTTTTCTTGTCTGATTGCTGTGGCTAAAACTTCCAAAACTATGTTAAATAACAGTGGTGAGAGGGGGCAACCTTGTCTTGTTCCTGATCTTAGTGGAAATACTTTCAGTTTTTCACTGTTGAGAATGATGTTGGCTGTGGGCTTGTCATATATGGCCTTTATTATGTTGAGGAAAGTTCCGTCCATGCCTACTTTCTACAGGGTTTTTATCATAAATGGGTGTTGGATTTTGTCAAAAGCTTTCTCTGCATCTATTGAGATGATGATATGGTTTTTCTCCTTCAGTTGGTTAATATGGTTTATCACATTGATAGATTTGCGTATATTGAAGAATCCTTGCATTCCTGGAATAAACCCCACTTGATCATGGTGTATGATCCTTTTAATGTGCTGTTGGATTCTGTTTGCTAGTATTTTGTTGAGGATTTTTGCATCTATGTTCATCAGTGATACTGACCTGTAGTTTTCTTTCTTTATGACATCCTTGTCTGGTTTTGGTATCAAGGTGATGGTGGCCTCCTAGAAGGAATTTGGGAGTGTTCCGCTCTCTGCTATATTTTGGAAGAGTGTGAGAAGGATAGGTGTTAGCCCTTCTCTAAATGTTTGATAGAATTCGCCTCTGAAGCCATCTGGTCCTGGGCTTTTGTTTGTTGGAAGATTTTTAATCACAGTTTCAATTTCAGTGCTTGTGATTGGTCTGTTCTTATTTTCTATTTATTCCTGATTCAGTCTTGGCACGTTGTGCATTTCTAAGAATTTGTCCATTTCTTCCAGATTGTCCATTTTATTGGCATAGAGTTGCTTGTAGTAATCTCTCATGATCTTTTTTATTTCTGCAGTGTCAGTTGTTACTTCTTTTTCATTTCTAATTCTATTGATTTGAGTCTTCTCGCTTTTTTTCTTGATGAGTCTGGCTAGTGGTTTATCTATTTTATTTATCTTCTCAAAGAACCAGCTTTTAGTTTTATTGATCTTTGCTATTGTTTCTTTCATTTCTTTTTCATTTGTTTCTGATCTGATTTTTATGATTTCTTTCCTTCTGCTAGCTATGGGGCTTTTTGTTCTTCTTTCTCTAATTGCTTGAGGTGCAAGGTTAGGTTGTTTCCTCCAGATGTTTCCTGCTTCTTAAGGTGGGCTTGTATTTCTATAAACTCCCCCCTTAGAACTGCTTTTGCTGCATCCCATAGGTTTTGGGTCATTGTGTCTCCATTGTCATTTGTTTCTAGGTATTTTTTTTTATTTCCTGTTTGATTTCTTCAGTGATCACTTCATTTTTAAGTAGTGCATTGTTTAACCTCCATGTGTTTGTATTTTTTACAGATCTTCTCCTGTAATGGATATCTAGTCTCATGGCGTTGTGGTTGGAAAAGATACTTGACACAATTTCAATTTTCTTACATTTACCAAGGCTTGATTTGTGACCCAAGATATGATCTATCCTGGAGAATGTTCCATGAGCACTGGAGAAAAATGTGTATTCTGTTGTTTTTGGATGGAGTGTCCTATAAATATCAATTAAGTCCATCTTGTTTAATGTATCATTTAAAGCTTGTGTTTCCTTATTTATTTTCATTTTGGATGATCTGTCCATGGGTGAAAGTGGGGTGTTAAAGTCCCCTACTATGAATATGTTACTGTTGATTTCCCCTTTTATGGCTGTTAGTATTTGCCTTATGTATTGAGGTGCTCCTATGTTCGGTGCAGAAATATTTACAATTGTTATATCTTCTTCTTGGATCGATCCCTTGATCATTTTGTAGTGTCCTTCTTTGTCTCTTCTAATAATCCTTATTTTAAAGTCTATTTTGTCTGATATGAGAATTGCTACTCCAGCTTTCTTTTGGTTTCCATTTGCATGGAATATATTTTCCATCCCCTTACTTTCAGTCTGTATGCATCTCTAGGTCTGAAGTGGGTCTCTTGTAGACAGCATATATAAGGGTCTTGTTTTTGTATCCATTCAGCCAATCTGTGTCTTTTGGTGGGAGCATTTAGTCCATTTACATTTAAGGTAATTATCGATATGTATGTTCCTATTCCCATTTTCTAAACTGTTTTGGGTTCGTTATTATAGGTCTTTTCCTTCTCTTGTGTTTCTTGTCTAGAGAAGTCCTTTAGGATTTGTTGTAAAGCTGGTTTGGTTGTGCTGAACTCTCTCAGCTTTTGCTTGTTTGTAAAAGTTTTAATTCTCCATCAAATCTGAGTGAGATCCTTGCTGAGTAGTGTAGTCTTGGTTGCAGGTTTTACTCCTTCATCATTTTCAGTATATCGTGCCACTCCCTTCTGTCTTGTAGGGTTTCTGCTGAGAGATCAACTGTTAACCTTACAGGGATTCCACTGTGTGTAATTTGTTGTTTTTCCCTTGCTGCTTTTAATATGCTTTCTTTGTATTTAATTTTTGACAGTTTGATTAATATGTGTCTTGGCATATTTCTCCTTGGATTTATCCTGTATGGGACTCTCTGTGCTTCCTGGACTTGATTAACTATTTCCTTTCCCATATTAGGGAAGTTTTCAACTATAATCTCTTCAAGTATTTTTCCATTCCCTTTCTTTTTCTCTTCTTCTTCTGGAACTCCTATAATTCAAATGTTGGTGTGTTTAATGTTGTCCCAGAGGTCTCTGAGACTTTCCTCAGTTCTTTTCATTCTTTTTTCTTTATTCTGTTCTGCAGTAGTTATTTCCACTATTTTATCTTCCAGGTCACTTATCCGTTCTTCTGCCTCAGTTATTCTGCTATTGATCCCATCTAGAGTAATTTTAATTTGATTTATTGTGCTGTTCATTGTTGCTTGTTTCATCTTTATTTCTTCTAGCTCCTTGTTAACTGTTTCTTGCATTTTGTCCATCCTATTTCCAAGATTTTGGATCATCCTTACTATCATTATTCTGAATTCTTTTTCAGGTTGACTGCATATTTCATCTTCATTTGTTAGGTCTGGTGCATTTTTATCTTGCTCCTTTATCTGCTGTGTGTTTTTCTGTCTTCTCATTTTGCTTGTCTTACTGTGTTTGGGGTCTCCTTTTTGCACGCTGCAGGTTCGTAGTTCCCGCTGTTTTTGATGTCTGTCTCCAGTGGCTAAGGTTGGTTCAGTGGGTTGTGTCGGCTTCCTGGTGGAGGGGAATAGTGCCTGTGTTGTGGTGGATGAGGCTGGATCTTGTCTCTCTAGTGGGCAGGTTCACTTCTGGTGGTGCGTTTTGGGGTGTCTGTGGCCTTATTGTGATTTTAGATAGCCTCTCTGCTAATGGGTGGGGTTGTGTTCCTGTTTTGCTAGTTGTTTGGCATAGGTTGTCCAGCACTGTAGCTTGCTGGTCGTTGAGTGAAGCTGGGTGCTGGTGTTAAGATGGAGGTCTCTGGGAGATTTTTGCCGTTTGATATTATGTGGAGCTGGGAGGTCTCTTGTTGACCAGTGTCCTGAAGTTCGCTCTCCTACCTCAGAGGCAGAGCCCTGACTCCGGCTGGAGCACCAAGAGCCTTTCATCCACACAGCTCAGAATAAAAGGGAGAAAAAAGTAGAGAGAATTAGTACAATTATGAAGAAATGAAAGAAAGAAAGAAAGGAGGGAAGGAAGGAAGGAAGGAAGGATGGAAGTATAAAAGAACAAAAGAAAGAAGCAAAGAAGGAAAGAAGGTAAGAAGGAAAGAAAGGAGGGAGGGAGGGAGGGAGTAAGGAAGGAGGGAAACAAGGAAAAAAGACAGAAAGAAAGAAGATACAGTAAAATAAAATAAAGTATAATAAAGTTATTGAATTAAAAAATATTTAGAAAAAAAAAGGGGACGGATAGAACCTTAGGACAAATGTTGGAAGCAAAGCTATACAGACAAAATCTTACAGAGAAGCATACACATACACCCTCACAAAAAGAGGTAAAGAGGAAATAATCATAAATCTTGCTCTCAGAGACCACCTCCTCAATTTGGGATGATTTGTTGTCTAAAGGAGGGAAGGAAGGAAGGAAGGAAAGAAAGAAAGAAAGAAAGAAAGAAAGAAAGAAAGAAAGAAAGAAAGAAAGAAAGAAAGAAAGAAAGAAAGAAAGAAAGAAAGAAAGAAAGGAAGAAAGAAAGAAAGAAAGGAAGAAAGAAAGAAAGAAGGTAAAGTATAATAAAGTTGTTAAAATTAATTATTAAGAAAAAAATTTTTAAATAAACCATGGACGGATAGAACCCTAGGACAAATGGTGGAAGCAAAACTATACAGACAAGATCTCACACAGAAGCACACACATACACATTCACGAAAAGAGGAAAAGGGGAAAAAATCATAGATCTTGCTCTCAAAGCCCACCTCCTCAATTTGGGATGACTCGTTGTCTATTCATGTATTCCACACATGCAGGGTACATCAAGTTGATTGTGGAGCTTTAATCCGCTGTTTCTGAGGCTGCTGGGAGAGATTTCCCTTTCTCTTTGTTCTCACAAGTCCCAGGGGCTCAGCTTTGGATTTGGCCCTGCCTCTGCATGTAGGTCATTGGAGGGTGTCTGTTTTTTGCTCAGACAGGACGGGGTTAAAGGAGCCGCTGATTCGGGGGCTCTGGTGCACTCAGGCCGGGGGGGAAGGAGGGGCACTGGGTGCGGGGCGGGCCTGCGGCGGCAGAGGCCGGCATGAGGTTGCACCAACCTGAGGCCAGCCGTGCGTTCTCCCGGGGAAGTTGTCCCTGGATCCTGGGAACCTGACATTGGCGGGCTGCACAGCCTCCGCGGAAGAGGGGTGTGGATAGTGACCTGTACTTGCGCACAGACCCCTTGGTGGCGGCAGCAGCAGCCTTAGCGTCTCCCGCCCGTCCCTGTGGTTTGCACTTTTAGCCGCGGCTGGCACCAGTCTCTGGAGTTCCTTTAAGCAGCGCTCTTAAACCCCTCTCCTTTGCACCAGGAAACAAAGAGCTAAATTTTTTTATTGAGCTGTGTGTGTTCTTTATATGTTTTGCATATTATCTACTTAACAATATATGGTTTGTAAATATTCTCTTCCATTCTGAAGGTTATCTTTTCATTTTTTTAAACATCTTTATTGGGGTATAATTGCTTTACAATGGTGTGTTACTTTCTGCTTTATAACTAAGTGAATCAGTTATACATATACATATGTTCCCATATGTCTTCCCTCTTGCATCTCCCTCCCTCCCACCCTCCCTATCCCACCCCTCCAGGCTGTCACAAAGCACCGAGCCAATATACCTGTGCCATGCAGCTGCTTCCCACTAGCTATCTACCTTACGTTTGTTAGTGTGTATAAGTCCATGACTCTCTCTCGTCCTGTCACAGCTCATCCTTCCCCCTCACCATATCCTCAAGTCCATTCTCCAGTAGGTCTGTGTCTTTATTCCTGTCTTACCCCTAGGTTCTTCATGACATTTTTTTTCTTAAATTCTATATATATATGTGTTAGCATACGGTATTTGTCTTTGTCTTTCTGACTTATTTCACTCTGTATGACAGACTCTAGGTCTATCCACCTCATTGCAAATAGCTCTATTTCGTTTCTTCTTATGGCTGAGTAATATTCCATTGTATATATGTGCCACATCTTCTTTATCCATTCATCCGATGATGGGCACTTAGGTTGTTTCCATCTCCGGGCTATTGTAAATAGGGCTGCAATGAACATTTTTGTACATGACTCTTTTTGAATTTTGGTTTTCTCAGGGTATATGCCCAGTAGTGGGATTGCTGGGTCATATGGTAGTTCTAGCTGTAGTTTTTTAAGGAACCTCCATACTGTTCTCCATAGTGGCTGAACCAATTCACATTCCCACCAGCAGTGCAAGAGGGTTCCCTTTTCTCCACACCCTCTCCAGCATTTATTGTTTCTAGATTTTTTGATGATGGCCATTCTGACTGGTGTGAGATGATATCTCATTGTAGTTTTGATTTGCATTTCTCTAATGATTAATGATGTTGAGCATTCTTTCATGTGTTTGTTGTCAGTCTGTATATCTTCTTTGGAGAAATGTCTTTTTAGGTCTTCTGCCCATTTTTGGATTGGGTTGTTTGTTTTTTTGTTACTGAGCTGCATGAGCTGCTTGTAAATTTTGGAGATTAATCCTTTGTCAGTTGCTTCATTTGCAAATATTTTCTCTCATTCTGAGGGTTGTCTTTTGGTCTTGTTTATGGTTTCCTTTGCTGTACAAAAGCTTTGAAGTTTCATTAGGTCCCATTTGTTTATTTTTGTTTTTATTTCCATTACTCTAGGAGGTGGGTCAGAAAGGATCTTGCTGTGTTTTATGTCATAGAGTGTTCTACCTATGTTTTCCTCTAAGAGTTTGATAGTTTCTGGCCTTATATTTAGGTCTTTAATCCATTTTGAACTTATTTTTGTGTATGGTGTTAAGGAGTGATCTAAGCTCATACTTTTACATGTATCTGTCCAGTTTTCGCAGCACCACTTATTCAAGAGGCTGTCCTGTTTCCACTGTACATTCCTGCCACCTTTATGAAAGATAAGGTGTCCATATGTGTGTGGGTTTATCTCTGGGCTTTCTATCCTCTTCCATTGATCTATATTTCTGTTTCTCTGCCAGTACCACACTCTCTTGATTACTGTAGCTTTGTAGTATAGTCTGAAGTCAGGGAGCCTGATTCCTCCAGCACCTTTTTTCGTTCTCAAGATAGCTTTGGCTTTTCGGGGTCTTTTGTGTTTCCAAACAAATTGCGAAATTTTTTGTTCTAGTTCTGTGAAAAATGCCAGTGGTAGTTTGATAGGGATTGCATTGAATCTATAGATTGCTTTGGGTAGTAGAGTCATTTTCACAATGTTGATTCTTCCAATCCAAGAACATGGTATATCTCTCCATCTATTTGTATCATCTTTAATTTCTTTCATCAGTGTCTTATAATTTTCTGCATACAGGTCTTTTGTCTCCTTAGGTAGGTTTATTCCTAGATATTTTATTCTTTTTGTTGCAGTGGTAAATGGGAGTGTTTTCTTGATTTCACTTTCAGATTTTTCCTCATTAGTATATAGGAATGCCAGAGATTTCTGTGCATTAATTTTGTATCCTGCCACTTTACCAAATTCATTGTTTAGCTCTAGTAGTTTTCTGGTAGCATCCTTAGGATTCTCTATGTATAGTATCATGTCATCTGCAAACAGTGACAGCTTTACGTCTTCTTTTCTGATTTGGATTCCTTTTATTTCCTTTTCTTCTCTGATTGCTGTGGCTAAAACTTCCAAAACTATGTTGAATAAGACTGATGAGAGTGGCCAACCTTGTCTTGCTCCTTATCTTAGTGGAAATGCTTTCAGTTTTTCACCATTGAGGATGATGTTGGCTGTGGGCTTGTCATATATGGCCTTAATTATGTTGAGGAAAGTTCCCTCTATGCCTACTTTCTGCAGGGTTTTTTTTTTTTTATCATAAATGGGTGTTGAATTTTGTCAAAAGCTTTCTCTGCATCTATTGAGATGATCATATGGTTTTTCTCCTTCAGTTGGTTAATATGGTTTATCACATTGATAGATTTGCGTATATTGAAGAATCCTTGCATTCCTGGAATAAACCCCACTTGATCATGGTGTATGATCCTTTTATTATGCTGTTGGATTCTGTTTGCTAGTATTTTGTTGAGGATTTTGCATCTATGTTCATCAGTGATACTGGCCTGTAGTTTTCTTTCTTTGTGACATCCTTGTCTGGTTTTGGTATCAAGATGATGGTGGCCTCCTAGAAGGAATTTGGGAGTGTTCCTCCCTCTGCTATATTTTGGAAGAGTTTGAGAAGGATAGGTGTTAGCTCTTCTTTAAATGTTTGATAGAATTCACCTCTGAAGCCATATGGTCCTGGGCTTTTGTTTGTTGGAAGATTTTTAATCACAGTTTCAATTTGAGTGCTTGTGATTGGTCTGTTCATATTTTCTATTTATTCCTGATTCAGTCTTGGTAGGTTGTGCATTTCTAAGAATTTGTCCATTTCTTCCAGATTGTCCATTTTATTGGCATAGAGTTGCTTGTAGTAATCTCTCATGATCTTTTTTATTTCTGCAGTGTCAGTTGTTACTTCTTTTTCATTTCTAATTCTATTGATTTGAGTCTTCTCGCTTTTTTTCTTGATGAGTCTGGCTAGTGGTTTATCTATTTTGTTTATCTTCTCAAAGAACCAGCTTTTAGTTTTATTGATCTTTGCTATTGTTTCCTTCATTTCTTTTTCATTTATTTCCGTTCTGATTTTATGATTTCTTTCCTTCTGCTAGCTTTGGGTTTCTTTTGTTCTTCTTTCTCTAATTGCTTGAGGTGCAAGGTTAGGTTGTTTCCTCCAGATGTTTCCTGCTTCTTAAGGTGGGCTTGTATTTCTATAAACTTCCCCCTTAGAACTGCTTTTGCTGCATCCCATAGGTTTTGGGTCATTGTGTCTCCATTGTCATTTGTTTCTAGGTATTTTTTATTTCCTCTTTGATTTCTTCAGTGATCACTTTTTTATTAAGTAGTGTATTGTTTAGCCTCTGTTTGTTTGTATTTTTTACAGATCTTTTCCTGTAATTGATATCTAGTCTCATGGCGTTGTGGTCGGAAAAGATACTTGATACAATTTCAATTTTCTTACATTTACCAAGGCTTGATTTGTGACCCAAGATATGATCTATCCTGGAGAATGTTCCATGAGCACTTGAGAAAAATGTGTATTCTGTTGTTTTTGGATGGAGTGTCCTATAAATATCAATTAAGTCCTTCTTGTTCAATGTATCATTTAAAGCTTGTGTTTCCTTATTTATTTTCATTTTGGATGATCTGTCCATGGGTAAAAGTGGGGTGTTAAAGTCCCCTACTATGAATATGTTACTGTTGATTTCCCCTTTTATGGCTGTTAGCATTTACCTTATGTATTGAGGTGCTCCTATGTTCGGTGCAGAAATATTTACAATTGTTATATCTTCTTCTTGGATCAATCCCTTAATCATTATGTAGTGTCCTTCTTTGTCCCTTCTAATAGTCCTTATTTTAAAATCTATTTTGTCTGATATGAGAATTGCTACTCCAGCTTTCTTTTGGTTTTCAATTGCATGGAATATCTTTTTCATCCCCTTACTTTCAGTCTGTATGTGTCTCTAGGTCTGAAGTGGGTCTCTTGTAGACAGCATATATAAGGGTCTTGTTTTTGTATCCATTCAGCCAATCTGTGTCTTTTGGTGGGAGCATTTAGTCCATTTACATTTAAGGTAATTATCGATATGTATGTTCCTATTCCCATTTTCTAAACTGTTTTGGGTTCGTTATTATAGGTCTTTTCCTTCTCTTGTGTTTCTTGCTTAGAGATGATCCTTTAGCATTTGTTGTAAAGCTGGTTTGGTGGTGCTGAACTCTCTCAGCTTTTGCTTGTCTGTAAAGGTTTTAATTTCTCCATCAAATCTGAATGAGATCCTTGTTGGGTAGAGTAGTGTTGGTTGCAGGTGTTTCTCCTTCATAACTTTCAGTATGTCCTGCCACTCCCTTCTGGCTTGTAGGGTTTCTGCTGAGAGATCAGCTGTTACCCTTATGAGGATTCCACTGTGTGTAATTTGTTGTTTTTCCCTTGCTGCTTTTAATATGCTTTCTTTGTATTTAATTTTTGACAGTTTGATTAATATATGTCTTGGCGTATTTCTCCTTGGATTTATCCTGTATGGGACTCTCTGTGCTTCCTGGACTTGATTAACTATTTCCTTTCCCATATTAGGGAACTTTTCAACTATAATCTCTTCAAATATTTTCTCAGTCCCTTTCTTTTTCACTTCTTCTTCTGTAACCCCTATAATTCAAAGGTTGGTACATTTAAGTCCCAGAGGTCTCTGAGACTGTCCTCAGTTCCTTTCATTTTTTTTCTTTATTCTGCTCTGCAGTAGTTATTTCCACTATTTTATCTTCCAGATCACTTATCCATTCTTCTCCCTCAGTTATTCTGCTATTGATCCCATCTAGAGTAATTTTAATTTGATTTATTGTGTTGTTCATCGTTGCTTGTTTCATCTTTATTTCTTCTAGGTCCTTGTTAACTGTTTCTTGCATTTTGTCCATCCTATTTCCAAGATTTTGGATCATCCTTACTATCATTATTCTGAATTCTTTTTCAGGTTGACTGCATATTTCATCTTCATTTGTTAGGTCTGGTGCATTTTTATCTTGCTCCTTTATCTGCTGTGTGTTTTTCTGTCTTCTGATTTTGCTTATCTTACTGTGTTTGGGGTCTCCTTTTTGCAGGCTGCAGGTTCATAGTTCCCGCTGTTTTTGATGTCTGTCTCCAGTGGCTAAGGTTGGTTCAGTGGGTTGTGTCGGCTTCCTGGTGGAGGGGAATAGTGCCTGTGTTGTGGTGGATGAGGCTGGATCTTGTCTCTCTAGTGGGCAGGTTCACTTCTGGTGGTGCGTTTTGGGGTGTCTGTGGCCTTATTGTGATTTTAGGCAGCCTCTCTGCTAATGGGTGGGATTGTGTTCCTGTTTTGCTAGTTGTTTGGCATAGGTTGTCCAGCACTGTAGCTTGCTGGTCATTGAGTGATGCTGGGTGCTGGTGTTAAGATGGAGGTCTCTGGGAGATTTTTCCATTTGATATTATGTGGAGCTGGGAGGTCTCTTGTTGACCAGTGTCCTGAAGTTCGTTCTCCTACCTCAGAGGCAGAGCCCTGACTCCTGGCTGGAGCACCAAGAGCCTTTCATCCACATGGCTCAGAATAAAAGGGAGAAAAAGTAGAGAGAATTAGTAGAATTATGAAGAAAGAAAGAAAGAAAGAAAGAAAGAAAGAAAGGAGGGAAGGAAGGAAGGAAGGACGGAAGAACGAAAGAAAGAAGCAAAGAAGGAAAGAAGGTAAGAAGGAAAGAAAGGAGGGAGAGAGGGACGGAGTAAGGAAGGAGGGAAACAAAGAAAAAAGACAGAAAGAAAGAAGATACAGTAAAATAAAATAAAGTATAATAAAGTTATTGAATTAAAAAATACTTATTTAGAAAAAAAAAAGGGGACTGATAGAACCTTAGGACAAATGTTGGAAGCAAAGCTATACAGACAAAATCTTACAGAGACGCATACACATACACCCTCACAAAAAGAGGTAAAGGGGAAATAATCATAAATCTTGCTCTCAGAGACCACCTCCTCAATTTGGGATGATTCGTTGTCTAAAGGAGGGAAGGAAGGAAGGAAAGAAAGAAAGAAAGAAAGAAAAAATGAAAGAAAGAAAGAACGAAGGTAAAGTATATTAAAGTTGTTAAAATTAAAATTAATTATTAAGAAAAAAATTTTTAAATAAACCATGGACGGATAGAACCCTAGGACAAATGGTGGAAGCAAAACTATACAGACAAGATCTCACACAGAAGCATACACATACACATTCACGAAAAGAGGAAAAGGGGAAAAAATCATAGATCTTGCTCTCGAAGCCCACCTCCTCAATTTGGGATGACTCGTTGTCTATTCATGTATTCCACACATGCAGGGTACATCAAGTTGATTGTGGAGCTTTAATCTGCTGTTTCTGAGGCTGCTGGGAGAGATTTCCCTTTCTCTTCTTTGATCTCACAGGGGCTCAGCTTTGGATTTGGCCCTGCCTCTGCGTGTAGGTCGCTGGAGAGCGTCTTTTTTTTGCTCAGACAGGACGGGGTTAAAGGAGCCGCTGATTCGGGGGCTCTGGTGCACTCAGGCCGGGGGCGAGGGAGAGACCCTGCCTGTGGGGCGGGCCTGCAGCGGCAGAGGCCGGCGTGACGTTGCACCAACCTGAGGCCCGCCGTGCGTTCTCCCGGGGAAGTTGTCCCTGGATTCCGGGAACCTGGCATTGGCAGGCTGCACAGGCTCCACAGAAGAGGGGTGTGGATAGTGACCTGTACTTGCACACAGGCGCCTTGGTGGCGGCAGCAGCAGCCTTACCGTCTCCCGCCCGTCCCTGTGGTTCGTGCTTTTAGCCGCGGCTCACGCTCGTCTCTGGAGTTCCTTTAAGCAGCGCTCTTAAACCCCTCTCCTCGCGCACCAGGAAACAAAGAACCATTTTATTTTTATTGAGCTGTATGTGTTCTTTATATGTTTTGCATATTATCTACTTTTACAATATATGGTTTGTAAATATTCTCTTCCATTCTGAAGGTTATCTTTTCATTTTTTATTGTATCTTTTGCTGTGCAGAATCTTGTTAGTTTGATGTAGTTCCTTCTGTTGATTTTTATATTTGTTGATTGTGCTTTTGTTATCTACGAAAAAATAATTGCCAAGAACAATGTCAAGGAATTTTTTCTATGTTTTCTTCTAGAAGTTTACAGTATCAGGTCTGATATTTAAATCTTCAAGTCAGTTTCTGTTAATTTTTTTGTGAGTGTAAAATAGGGTTTCAATTTCATTTTTCTGCATGTAGTTATCCAGTTTTCCTGACAGGTTTTGTTGAAGAGATAATTATTTCCTTATTGAGTGTTCTTGGCACACTTGTCAAATGTTATTTGACCACGTTTATATGCATGTATTTGGGAACTCTCAAATCTATTTCATTGGTCTATGTTTTGGTGCCAGTGCCATACTGTTTTAGTAACCGTAGCTGCAGTATAGCTTGAAATCAGGAAATATAATGCCCCTAGCATTGTTCTTCTTGTTCATAATTACTTTGGATATTTGGAGTCTTTTGTGTCTCCATACACATTTTAGGATTGCTTTTTCTATTTCTGTGAAAAACGCCATTGGAATTTTGATAGGGATTGTGGATCTATAGATGACTTTGGGTATTTTGAATATATTTGTAATTAATATTAATTTTAATGTTCTGATCCATTAAAACAAGATATCTTTCAATTTGTTAATGTTTTCTTCAATTTCTTTCATCAAATTCCTATAGTTTCCATTATACAGTTGACCCTTGATTAACATGGGAGCAAGGGGCCCTGACCTTCCACACAGCTGAAAATCTATTTATAACTTTACAGTCAGCCCTTAGTATTCACAATTCCACATCTGTTGATTCAATCAACTTCAGAATATGTAGTACTGTAGTATGTACATAGTGAAAAATAATTTGTGTATAAGTGGACCCAGGCAGTTCAAATCCATATTGTTCAGTGGTCCACTGTATAGATATTTAACTTCCTTCATTAAATGTATTCCTAAGAAATAAAAGCTTTCAATTTTTCAGTGTTTATTTTATTTTCATATCAGCTATGTGTTTGTGGTATATAGCCTTTATTACATTTAGTTATGTTCCTTTTATACTCAATTTGTTGAGGGTTTTAGTCATGAAAAGATGTATTTTGTCAAATGCTTTTACTGTCTATCAAGATAACCATATGATTTTTATCTTTCATTCCATTAACATGGTGTATCACACTTTTGATTTGTGTATACTGAAGCATATGCTTGCATCTCAGTGATAAATCCCACTTGTTCAAGGTGTGTAATCCATTTAATGTGTTGTTGAGTTTGATTTGCTAATAATATGTTGAGAAGTTTTGCATTTATATTCCTTAGTGATATTGGTCTATAGTTTTCTTGTAGTGTGCTTATCTGGCTTTGGTATAAGAGTAATGCTGGCCTCATGAAATAAGTTTGGGAGTGCTTAGTCTTCTTCAAATTTTTAGAATAGTTAGAAAGGATTAATTTAAATTATCCTTTAAAATTTTAGCCATCTGGTCTTGGTAGGTTGTCTGCTTTTTGAAATTTATCTATTCTATGTGATCCAAGTTCTTGATATATAATTGTTCATAGTAGTGTCTTATGATTATTTGTATATCTGTTTAGTGTCTTTTCATTTCAGCTTGAAGAACTCCTTTCAGCATTTTTGGCAAGACAGGTCTAGTGCTGATGAATTCCAGTAACTTGTTTGTATATGAATGTCTTTATTTTTTCTTTAATATTGCTGATAGAACATTCTTGGCTTACAATATTTATCTTTCAACATTTTGAATATGTCATCTCACTCTTTCCTAGCCTGTGTGACTTCTGTTGAGAAATTCTCTGATAGTCTAATGGTGGTTCCTTTTTAGGTATTTTTCCCCCACTGGCTGTTTTTAGGATTCTTTCTCTATATTTAATTTTTGAGTTTTGTTGTGTCTTAGAGAAGGTTTTTGGCACTGTGGTAATAAGAGTGTTCCACTAGCTTCATAAGCTTGGATGTCCAATTCTTTTCCCAGGTTTGAGAATTTCTCAGCTATTATTTCTTTAAATAAATTTTCTGTACCTTTCACCCTTACTTCTCCATCGGAAATCTCTGTTATTTTAGTATTTTTACTTTTGATGGCTTCCCTACGGATCAAGTAAAATTTTCTTGCTCTTTTCCATTATTTTTTATTTTTCACCTCTAAATGAGTTATTTCAAATTTTCTATCCTGTTACTTATTTTGTCTTCTGTTTGTTCTACTCTACTGCAGTTATCATTTAATTCACTGAGTTGTTCAGTTCCAGAATTTCTGCTTGTTTTGTTATTATAATTTCTATTTCTTTGGTAAATATATCATTTTGAACCTGTATTTTTTTGTAAATTTTATTGATTTTTTATGTTCCTTGTAGTTTTGTGTTGCTGTTTTCACATTAGAAGTAACATACACTTCCTTTAATCTTTGCAAGTTGCATTGAGATGGAGGACTTTGTCCATTTGTGGTTTTTTTAATCTGGGGTTTTCTCTGCCTTTGTGTGGATACACCTGTTCCATTCTGCTTGCTCCTTCTTCAAGCAGAATTTTTAAGCTTTTTTTCTTCTCTGGTTCTTACAATGCACTAGGCTGGTTATTGGAAACGTCTGTCTTGTTTTCAAGAAGTTGGCACTATAGCTCAAGTTTTTGGTTTCTCCCTTGCCCACTGACCTGGCCTGTTTTCTGAGTGCCCTCATAATCTACCAGAGTTTGTCTTGCTTCTGTTATTGAGAGTGCTCACAAGGAACCAGCCACAGAGTGGGGAGAGGTGTGGCTTTAGTATTTGAGGCACTGGGGGTGCCTGTGGACCCAGTATAGATATCCCTGTGGTGGTCTTCTCAGAAGCTTGTGGGGTAGACTTCTTGCTGAGTGCACTCAACAATAACTGGATCACCTTAATGCTTTTTCATATTATTTGTTTCTTTTCCAATCTCTTCCCTCCTTTCAGTCATGGAGGTCCTGCTGCAGAGAAAGTGATTTTTCCAGATGCGTCCTGCAACACTGGGACAGCTGGGCACTTGCTCATTGTATTCTTTTTTCCCTGCTGGTGAGGTTGCTGCCACCTGATAGTTCAGCCCTGTGCAGTGTTGCCTTGAGTGGGGGTTGGTGCTGGCAAAGTTCTAATTACCATCTTTGCTGTGTCCAAACTATTTTCTTTAACTTTGCTCCAGTGGCATTCTGGAGTCCTCCCTCAGCAAAGCTGGACTTCTGCAATGTATATCTTATCCCTGTGTGTCTCCCCAGGTCAACACTCTGCAGATTTTTCCCCCAATCTAAGTGAGAGGGGTTGGGGAAGGTTCACTGGTCCTCTGGTTCCACAGCACATACCAAGGTCTGCATGCCTATTACCAGATGAACCAATAGTAAAACTGTTCTTGGGTCCCTCTGCACATGGTGTTGGATCCCAAATCTCCCACAAAGATATTATTTTTTGTGGATGAATGTCTAATTATTTCTTGAAAAAAGAGCTCAAAAAGGAGAATGTCTTACACTACTATCATGCTGGTGTCACTCCTATTTGTCCATGTATGCACTTTTGCAGAGAACTTTAGATTTGCATTTGCCTTTGAGTTACTGACTAGAGTCTTTTAATTTCAACTTGAAGGGCTCCATTTAGCATTTATATATATATATATATAGCAGGCAGGTCTAGTGGTAATGAACTCTCTCAACTTTTGTTTATCTGGAGAGTCTTGACATTTTGCTTATGTTTAAATTACATTTCAGTCAAATATACAATTTACAGTTGACAGAGTTGGTTTTTTTTCTTTATTTACTTTAAATTTAAACTTCGTTTACTTTAAATCTCACAGCCTTCCATTGTACAAAGTTTTTCCTGAGGTAGCTGCTGATAATTTTATTTAGGGATCTTTGTATGTGATTAGTCACTTTTTTTTCTTGCTTTTTTCAACATTCTCTGTCTTTGGCTTTATACAATTTTACAATAATTTGTCTCAGTGTGGGTTTGTTTGGATTCTTCCTACCTGGATTGATTGAAATTCTTTTATTTGTAGATATATGTCATCCCTCAAATAAAGAAGCTGTTGGCCATTGTTTCATCAAATAAGCTCTTGGATTATTTTTCATTCTCTTCTCCTTCTGGGGATCTCATAATGCAAATATTCCTCTTGATGGTATCTTGTAATTCTCTTAGGCTCTGTTGTTGTTGTTTTTCTTTCATTCTTGAGACTCAGTCATTTCAAATGGTCTGTCCTCAAGTTCACTGATGCTTTTTTGTTCATGTTCTAGTCAGTTTTTTAATCCTTCTAGTGAGTGGTACAAGTTCCATATTATTATTTTTAGTTCCAGAATTTCAGCTTTTTAAATATATATATATATATACACATACATGCCTTTGTTATTTTCATTTTGTTCATATGTCATTTTTTTCTAATTTCATTTTGTTCTTTGTGTTTTCCTTTAGTTATTTGGGTATATTTTAAACCATTGTTTTAAAGTCTTTGTCTAGTATCTCAGAAACCTGTGTTTCTTTAGGGTTTCTGGCTAATTATTTTGTTTCTTTGAATAATCCACATTTTACATTTTTTATTGTAAGCCTTGTGATGATTTGTTGAAAATTTTAAATTTGTAAAAAGAACCTCCTCTCCTAGCCTTTTCAGGCTGACTTTGCAGTAGAAGACCTTCACTAATCAGACTGGCATGAAAAATTTCTCAGGTCTTTTCTAGGAAAGCATTTTCCCTCTCGTGTGTGTGTATGAGTTTGTGTGTTTTCCCCACCCCCTTCCCCCAATATGCACAATTGCTTTTAAATGTCTTAATTTCCCTAAGTGTCTCTTTTTTGCTTCTTTTGAAGTCTTAGATACTTTATTCCATTTCTCAGCATGTAATATTTTGCCACCAAGCATCTGCTTGTCTGTATGTCCCCTGCAGACTTCACATGCTGCAGCATCCACTACTGATTTCTCTGGCTTTAACAAGCCTTAGATCTGAGTTATGCTGAGCCATTCACATCTGAGGTGTGTGTCAGTTTAGATAGAATTCTGTCCCACAGGAGCTCTCAAACAGCCTAAAATGCTTCAAACATGTTCCACTCTTTTCCTTCCAACCAGAAGGAGAAATCAGAATTGGCCAGTTTCCTTCTGACTGCACATCACATTATGGAAGGGGTGGCTCAGAACTGAGCAAAATTGTTACTAAAATTTCTCCTACTTGGACTGTGGATTTTTATTTTTTATTTAAATAAATAAAATGTATTTATTTAATAAATAATAAAAATTTATTTTTATTTATTTATTTTTATTTTATTTTAGTCAATGTGTTGTCTACTTGCTGTTTCCTTGGAGGAATGAGGGCCTGGAGCTTTCTAGTCCATCATCTTGCTGACATTATTCCAATTTTGAAAAAATGTAAAGGTCACAGAACAACTGAATTTTCTCCATTGATTAGTAAGATTGCTACATTTGAATTATTTTTATGAATCCCTTGTTACTGTGTGAAGCAAAAGCATGGATTTTATTTATTTATTTATTTTATTTATGGATTTTATTCCTGGCATCTCTTTCAAACTCCAAAGTTGCATTTTCTATAACTTTCGGGGTATAATCAGTCTGCCTCTCTCTGTGGCATTTTGCTTGGCTTATCTAAAGATTAACTCATCATGTTCCTATAAAACTGACTACTACCTCTGAATACCTATCTTGCTTAATGAAATAGCCAGTCTCCACATACTCAACCTCAGCATTTTACTATCATTCTGTAATTTTTCTTTTTCCTTGGCTTCCTCTATCCCAGTCCCACATCCTCCTATAATTATGGAATTTTAGAGGTCCAAAGAGGAAATTTTAGAGATTGTTGGATTAACCTCTTCATTTTAAGATGAGGAAACAAAGCTCCAGTGAGATAAAGATTATAGATTTTGTGACTCAAAATTCAGTGCTCTCTGACAAGAATAAGATTATTTTCTATCCAATAACTCTCATATTTGTCCCTTTTCTAACTCTTCTCCCCTACCATTGGCCTAGATCATGCTTTATTATCACATGCTTGGACCACTGCACTATCCCTCAATATATCTGTCTTCAGTTCCCCCATTCCCCTCTGTAATATGTTTCATCCTCTACTCTATAATATTCTTTATATAATAACATTTAATTCACATAACTGTTAAACCTCCCACACCTCCCAGTTTAATTTCCAAAATTTAGAACTCCATATTTGCTGAATTAATGAATTATTTCCTTTCTGTGTTCTAAACCCCACATTCAATTCCCTTCTCTGTCCTTTTTCATATTCTTGATATGACTTAGGCTTTCTTTATATTTATTTTATTCATTTATTTGGTTGCACTGGCTCTTAGTTGTGACATGTATGCTCCTTAGATGTGGCATGCAAACTCTTAGTTTCTGCATGCACGTGGGATCTAGTTCCCTCACCAGGGATCGATCAGGCCCCCTGCTTTTTGAGTGCAGAGTCTTATCTACTGCACAACAAGGGAAGTCCCAGTCTATCTTCTCATATATAACTAACCTATTATTTATCATCTTGCTCCAATCTCATCTCTTTTTGAAGCCTCTGTGATTGCGTATTTCCATTTTCAAATTCTGTAGCATTTATTGCCTATATTTCTTTTCTAGTACTTAGAATAAGCAGGCTTTCAGTGCAAATACATTTGCTTGTGTCTTTAACTACCTGGTCAATTCTTGAATGTAAGAACCATAACATACCCCACTTGGAAACTCTCTCATCCTTTGGCATGGTGCAATGTTCAGACTAGGCTCATAATATTTTGTTAATTGCTGACTTACATGAAAAAACACTATACAAATGTTGAATGAGTCAATAAGTTAATTATTTCTACATCCTCAGAATATTCAATAGCATAAGTTTATCAGATACTTAACACAATGTGAAAAGAGGCTGAAACAACCTACCCAGTCTACTTCCCTGGCACTAAAGGGACATGAAATTATTTCCAGTTACTCCATCATGATTTTCTGCACCAAAAAGAAACTCATCCATGTATTTCCACAATCCTCTGCTTATTCTTTTACAGGAAGAATTTTCAACAGTGCCATTTTTTAAACCAAGATCTTCGCAAAGACTTCCAATCTGAACTAATTCTTATTTTTTTAACAAATATTTATAGCAGCATTATTTATAATAACTAAAAAGGGGAAACAACCCACATGTTCATCAACCGTTGAATGGTAAATGAAATTAGCACTATCCATACAAGGGAATAGTGTTACAGCCACAAAAAGGGAGGCCACTCTGATAGTGTATATATGTCTATGCTACAACATGGATGAACCTTGAAAACTTCATGCAAAGTGAAAGAAGGCAGACATAAAACACCACACATATTGTATGCTTCCATTTAATGGCACGTCCAGGGTAGGCAAATTCATAGAGACATAAAATAAATTAGTGCTTTCCAGGGGCTGTTTGTAGGGAGAATAAGGAATGACTGCTAACTGGCACAGGGTTACATTCTGGGATGATGAAACTACTTTAAAATTGATTGTGATGATAGTTGCCCAACCCTGTGAATGTACTAAAAACCACTGAGTTGTGCACTTCAAAATGGTGAATTTCATGGAAGTAATGTTATTTCAATGTTTGAAAAAGGACTCGGGTAAGTGGGCATGCTGGTATAGATATACTATGTAAGGTCAGAAAACCCACCAGATGACTGATCCATAGAAGGACGTAGAGGATATATCATCTACCAAAGCAATAAAGAATATGTTGGTGAAAAGACACAAAAATCACTATGAAGTTCAGTAGCATCTTTCTTTTGCAGGCTGGACTGATTATGGTAGGCAATGCTGTTATAAAACTGACTTCCTTATTAGCAGTGGAGTTAATACAACCAGAAATAATTGAACCAGATGGCATCCCAAAAGTGTCAGAAACCATGTGGATGCAATTATGATAATAAGTGGCAAGATCAAAGTGGCAACTAGGGGGCCCTGACCTGCAGAGAGTTATGGAGATAATTAATAAAACATGGTGTCACTTGCTGAAAAATAGATGGGCAGCCAATAAGGGTACTACTCAGTTTGTACAAGCAAAAGAAAACAAAGAGGGTGGAGGGAATGGCACTATTTGGGAGCAAAGTTTCTTTTTTTCCCCCATCCCTAATTTTATTTATTTATTTATTTATTTGTTTGTTTATTTAACATCTTTATTGGAATATAATTGCTTTACAATGTTGTGTTAGTTTCTACTGTATAACAAAGTGAATAAGTTATATGTATACATACATCACCATATCCACTCCCTTTTGCACCTCCCTCCCACTCTCCATATCCCACCCCTCTAGGTGGTCAATAAGCACCAAGCTGATCTGCTACGCAGCTGCTTCCCACTAGCTATATAATTTACAGTTGGTAATGTATATATGTCAATGCTACTCTCTCACTTCATCCTAGCTTACACTTGCCCCCACTCCCATGTCCTCAAATCCATTCTCTACATCTGTGTCTTTATTCCTGTCCTGCCTCTAGGCTCATCAGAACCATATTTTTTAGATTCCATATATATGTGTTAGCATACGGTATTTGTTTTTGTCTTTCTGACTTACTTCACTCTGTATGACAGACTCTAGGTCCATCCACCTCATGTTAACAACTCAATTGCATTTCTATATATGGCTGAGTAATAGTCCATTGTATATTTGTGTCACATGTTCTTTAACCATTCATCTGTCAATGGACATTTAGGTTGACTCCATGTCCTGGATATTGTAAATAGTTGTGCAATGAACATTGCAGTACATGTCTCTTTTTGAATTATTGTTTTCTGAGGGTTTATGCACAGTAGTGGGATTACTGGCTTGTATGGTAGTTCTAGTTTAATTTCTAAAGGAACCTCCATACTGTTCTCCATAGTGGCTGTATGAGTTTACATTCCCAACAGTTCAAGAGAGTTCCCTTTTCTACACACCCTCTCCAGCATCTATTGTTTGTAGATTTTTGATGATGGCCATTTTGACGGGTGTAAGGTGATACCACATTGTGGCTTTGATTTGCATTTCTCTAATGATCAGGGATGTTGTGCATCCTTTCATGTGTTTGTTGGCAATCTGTATATCTTTTGTGGATAAATGTCTATTTAGGTCTTCTGCCCATTTTGGTGTTGGGTTGTTTTCTTTGATATTGACCTGCATGAGCTGCTTGTATATTTTGGAGATTAATCCTTTGTCAGTTGCTCTGTCTGCAAATATTTTCCCCATTCTGAGGGTTGTCTTTTTGTCTTGTTTATGGTTTTGTTTTCTGTGCAAAGATTTTAGGTCTCATTAGTTTCCACTTGTTTATTTTTGTTTTTATTTCCATTTCTCTAGGAGGTGAGGCAAAAAGGGCTTTCTTGTGCTTTATGTCATAGAGTGTTCTGCCTATGTTTTCTTCTAAGATTTTTACAGTGTCTGGCCTTACATTTATGTCATTAATCTATTTTGAGATTGTTTTTGTGCATGGTGTTAGAAAGTGTTCTAATTTCATTCTTTTAAATGTAGCTGTCCTATTTTTCCAGCACCACTTATTGAAGACGCTGTCTTTTCTCCATTGTATATTCTTGCCTCTGTTATCAAAAATAAGATGACCATATGTGTGTGGGTTTATCTCTGGACTTTATATCCTGTTCCATTTACCTATATTTCTGTTTTTGTGCCAGTACCATACTGTCTTGATTACTGTAGCTTTGTATTATAGTCTGAAGTGAAAGATCTTGATTCCTCCTGCTTCTTTTCTCTTTCTCAAGATTGCTTTTCCTATTCAGGGTCTTTGTGTTTTCATACAAATTGTAAAATATTTTGTTCTAATTTTGTGACAAATGCCATTTGTAGCTTGATTGAGGTTGCATTGAATCTGTAGCTTGCTTTGGTTAATATAGTCATTTTCACAATATTTGTTCTTCCAATCCAAGAACATGCTATATCTCTCCATCAGTTTGTATCATCTTTAATTTCTTTCATCAGTGCTTTATAGTTTTCTGCATACAGGTCTTTTGTTTCCCTAGGTGGGTTTATTCCTAGGTATTTTATTCTTTTTGTTGCAATGGTAAATGGGAGTGTCTCCATAATTTCTCTTTCAGATTTTTCATCATTAGTTTATAGGAATGCAAGAGATTTCTGTGCATTAATTTTCTGTCTTGCTACTTTACCAAATTCATTGATTAGTTCTTTTAGCTTTCTAGTAGCATCTTTAGGACACTCTATGTATAGTATCATGTCATCTGCAAACAGTGACAGTTTTACTTCTTCTTTTCCAATTTAGATTCTTTTATTTCTTTTTCATCTCTGAAGGCCGTGGCTAATACTTCCAAAACTGTGTTGGATAATAGTGGTGAGATTGGGCACCCTTGTCTTGCTCCTGATTTTAGAGTAAATGGTTTCAGTTTTTCACCATTGAGAATGATGTTGGCTGTGTGCTTGCCATATAGGGCCTTTATTATGTTGAGATAGGTTCCCTCTATGTCCAGTTTCTGGAGAGTTTTTATCATAAATGGGTGTTGAATTTTTTTAAAAGCTTTTTCTGCATCTATTGAGATTATCATATGTTTTTTGTCCTTCAATTTGTTAATATTGATTTGCATATATTGAAGAATCCTTGCATTCCTGGGAAAAACTCCACTTGAACATGGTGTATGTTCCTTTTAATGTGCTGTTGGATTCTGTTTGCTACTCTTCTCTTGAGGATTTTTGCTTCTATGTTCATCAGTGATATTGGTCCATAGTTTTCATTTTTTGTGACAGCTTTGTCTTGTTTTGGTAACAGGGCGATGGTGGACTCATAGAATGAGTTTGGGAGTGTTCCTCCCTCTGCTGTATTT
Source organism: Globicephala melas (assembly GCF_963455315.2). Lineage (NCBI taxonomy): Eukaryota > Metazoa > Chordata > Mammalia > Artiodactyla > Delphinidae > Globicephala > Globicephala melas. The sequence continues at coordinate 60,480,894 of NC_083335.1, forward strand.
TGGAAGTGTTTGAGAAAGATAGGTCTTAGGTCTTCTCTAAATATTTGTTAGAATTCACCTCTGAAGCAATCTAGTCCTGGGCTTTTTTTGTTGGAAGAGTTTAATCACAGTTTCAATTTCAGTGCTTGTGATTGGACTTTTCATATTTTCTATTTCTTCCTGATTCAGTCTCAGAAGGTTATGCTTTTCTAAGAATTTATTTATTTCTTCCAGGTGGTGCATTTTATAGGCATATAGTTTCTTGTAATGTCTCTCATGATGCTTTGTATTTCTGCAGTGTCAATTATTCTCTTTTTTCATTTCTAATTCTGTTGATTTGAGTCTTCTTTTTTTCAATGAGTCTGGCTAATTGTTTATCAATTTTGTTTATCTTCTCAAAGAAACACCTTTTAGTTTTATTGATCTTTTCTATTGTTTCCTTCATTTCATTTTCATTTACTTCTTATTGATCTTTATGTTTTCTTTTCTTCTGCTAGCTTTTTTGTTGTTGTTCTTCTTCTTTCTCTAATTGCTTTAGGTGTAAGTTTAGGTCGTTTATTTGAGATGTTTCTTGTTTCTTGAGGTAGGATTTTATTGCTATAAACTTCTCTCTTAGAGCTGTTTTTGTTGTATCTCATAGGTTTTGGGCAGCTGTGGTTTCATTTTCATTTGTTTCTAGGTATTTTTTGATTTCCTCTTTGATTTCTTCAGTAAACTCTTGGTTATTTAGTAGTGTATTGTTTACACACAATGTATTTGTATATTTTATAGTTTTTTTCCCTGTAATTGGTATCTAGTCTCATAGTATTGTGGTTATGAAAAATACTTGGTATGATTTCAATTTTCTTAAATTTACCAAGGCTTGTTTTATGATCCAAGATATGATTTATCCTGTTGAATGTTCCATGAGCACTTGAGAAGAAAATTTATTCTTTTGTTTTGGATGGAATGTCCTATAAATATCTATTAAATCCATCTGGTCTAACATATCATTTAAAGCTTGTGTTTTCTTATTTATTTTCATTTTGGATGATCTGTCCATTGGTGAAAGTGGGGTGTTAAATTCCCCTACTATCATTATGTTTGTCAATTTCCTCTTTTATGGCTATTAGCATTTGTCTTATGTATTGAGGTGCTCCTATGTTGGGTGCATAAATATTTACAGTTTTTATATCTTCTTCTTGGATTGATCTCTTGATCATTATGTAGTGTCCTTCTTTGTCTCTTGTAATAGTCTTATTTTAAAGTCTATTTTGTCTGCTATGAGTATTGCTACTCCAGCTTTCTTTTGATTACAATTTGAATGTAATATATTTTTCCATCCCATCACTTTCAGTCTGTATGTATTCCTAGGTCAGAAGTTTGTCTCTCATAGACAACATATATATGGGTCTTGTTTTTTTATCCATTCAGCCAGTCTGTGTTTTTGGTTGGAGCATTTCATCCATTTACATTTAAGGTAATTATCATTATATATGTTCTTATTACCATTTTTTAAATTTTGGGGGGTTTGTTATGGTAGGTCTTTTCCTTCTCTTGTGTTTCCTGCCTAGAGAAGTTCCTTTAGCATTTGTTGTAAACGTGGTTTGGTGGTGCTGAATTCTCTTAGCTTTCACTTGTCTGTAAAGATTTTAATTTCTCCATTAAATGTGAATGAGATCCTTGCTGGGGAGAGTAATCTTGGTTGTAGGTATTTCCCTTTCATCACTTTAAATATGTCCTGCCAGTCCCTTCTGGCTTGCAGAGTTTCTGCTGAAAGGTCAGCTGATAACCTTATGGGGATTCCCTTGAATATTATTTGCTGCTTTTCCCTTGTTGCTTTTAATACTTTTTCTTTGTATTTAATTTTTGATAGTTTGATTAATATGTGTCTTGACGTGTTTCTCCTTGGATTTATCCTGTATGGGATGCTCTGTGCTTCCTGGACTTGCTTGACTCTTTCCTTCCCCATGTTAAGGAAATTTTTGAGTATAATCTCTTCAAATATTTTCTCAGACCCTCTCTTTCTTTTCTTCTACTGGGACACTTATAATTCAAATGTTGGTGTGTTTAATGTTGTCCCAGACGTCTCTGAGACTGTCCTCAATTCTTTTCATTCTTTTTTCTTTATTCTTTTTTGTGGCAGTAATTTCCACTATTTTATATTCCATGCCTTTTCTCCCTTCTTCTGCCTCAGTTATTCTGCTATTGATTCTTCTTAGAGTATTTTTAATTTCATTTATTGTGTTGTTGATAATTGTTTGTTTGCTTTTTAGTTCTTCTAGGTCCTAGTTAAACGTTTCTGTTTTTTTCCCTTCTATTTCTGTATTCTGGATCATCTTTACTATCATTACTCTGAATTATTTTTCAGGTAGACTGCCTCTTTCCTATTCATTTGTTTGGTCTGGTGGGGTTTTACCTTGCTCCTTCATGTGCTGTGTATTTCTGTCTTCTCATTTTGCTTAACTTACTGTGTTTTGCATCTCCTGTTTGCAGGCTGCAGGTTCTTAGTTCCCAGTTTTTTTGGTGTCTGCCCCCAGTGGGTGAGGTTGGTTCAGTTGCTTGTGTCAGCTTCCTGTTGGAGGGGACTGGTGCCTGTGTTCTGCTGGGTGGGGTTTGATCTTGTTTTTCTGGTGGGCAGGACCACTACGGTGGTGTGTTTTGGGGTATCTGAGAAGTTAGTATGTCTTTTGGCAGCCCCTCTGCTAATGGGTGTGGTTGTATTCCTGTCTTGCTAGTTCTTTGGTATGGGTCTTCCAGGAATGGGGCTTGCTGGCCCTTGGGTGGAGCTGGGTCTTTGTGTTGGGACAGAGATCTCTGGTAGAACTCAGGCCAATTGATATCAGATGGTGCTGGGAGGTTTCTGCTTCTCCAGTGTCCTGGACTCAGCCACCTCGGGTTCTCAGGCCCAACACCTGGCTGGAGCACAAAGACCCTGCCAGCCACATGGCTCAGAAGAAAAGTAAGAAAAAAAATACAAACAAATAGAACCACAAACCAAATGGTAAATGCAAACCTAAACAGACAAAATCACTCAAGTAAACATACACATACTCACAAAAATTAAAAAAGGAAAAAAGTGTTAAAAATATAATAAAATAAAAATAATAAAAATTAAAAAAGGAAGAGAGTAACCAAACCAATAAACAAATCCACAGATGATAACAAGCACTAAAACCTAAGCAAAGATAAACATAAAACCAAAAGCAAATCAGATACAGAAAGCAAACCCCAGTTCTACAGTTGCTCCTATAGACTACCTTCTCAATTTTGGGAATATTTGTTGTCTATTCATGTATACCACAGATGCAGCATTTATCAAGTTGACTGTGGGAATTTAATCTCTGCTCCTGAGGATTCATAGATAAATTTCCCTTTCTCTTCTTTGGTCTCACAGCTCCTGGGGTTCAGCTTTGGTTTTGACCCTGCCTCTGCATTTAGGCCACCCTCAGAGTCTTTTCTCCACTCAGACAGGAGGGAGTTAAAGCAGTGGCTGATTATTGTCCTCTTGCTCACTCAGGCCAGGGAGAGGGAGGGGTATGGTAGTCATAATTGGAATGCAGGGCGAGCCTGCAGTGGCAGAGACTGACGTGACATTGCATCAGCCTTGAGGTGCACCTTCTGTTCTCCTGGGAAGTTGTTTCTGGATCATGGGATGCTGGCAGTGGCATGCGGCACAGGCTCCTGGGGCTTGGGTGTGGATAGTGACTTGTGCTTGCACACAAGATTCTTGGTGTCAATGGCAGCAGCTTTAGCGTTTCACTCCTGTCTCTGGGGTCCAAACTGATAGCTGCGACACATGTCTCTCTCTGGAGCTTGCTTAGGCATTGCTCTGCCTTCTGTGGGCATACTGGGAAGGAATCCCCTCTCCTCACGCACCCTGAAACAAAGGTTTCTTGCCTCTCCAGAAGGTCCAGATTTTTCCTGGACTCCACCCTAGGCAGCTGTCCCCTTTCAGGCTGTCTTTATGCAGTCAACCCCAGCCCTCTCCCTGGGGTCTGACCTCTGAACCCTGAGCCTGAGTTCCCAGCCTGCACCCACCCCGGTGGGTGAGCAGACAACCATCTCAGTTTGGTGAGTGTTGGTTGGCACTGATCATTTGTGTGGGAGTCTCTCTGCTTTGCCCTCTGCACCCCTGTTGCTGCACTCACCTCCATGGCTCTGAAGCTTCTTCCCCACTCACCTTCCTTCCCCACCAGTGAAGGGGCTCCCTAGTGTGTGGAAACTTTTCCTCCTTCACAGCTCCTTCTTAGAGGTACAGTTCCCATCCCTATTCTTTTGTCTCTGTTTTTTCTTTTTTCTTTTGCCCTACCCAGGTAAGTGGAGATTTTCTTGCCTTTTGGGAAGTCTGAGGTCTTCTGCCAGCATTCAATAGGTGTTCTGTAGGAATTGTTCCACATATAGATGTATTTTTGATGTATTTGTGTGGAGGAAGGTGATCTCCACGTCTTAATCTTCGGCCATCTTGAAGGTCTCTGACCTAATGCTTTTTGCTGATTCCCCTTGGGGTCTGTGGCTTCTTTGGCTGCCTCTAATTGTTCCCACATGCAGCATACTAAACGCTCCTGCAAGGAAGTGGTGCCAAATTTCTCAAGTGAGAGTTTCCTTGTCACCACTCCTACTGCCATTTCCCTAAGTTATTTGGAACTCAGCCATAGAGTTGCACAGATTATGATTTAGTTCTCTTGCCCTCAGGGACCAAATTTGTTATTGGCAATTTAGAAAGGAAAAGGAAGAGGAGAATGAACTAAATTCTCAGCCAATTTTCTAGGAATCAGCAAATCTAGTTTCTACTACATGCCATTGTTCCCAGCTTTGCCCTTAGAATGTTATTCTGGCAATGTTAACAATGCATAATTTCCCTTGTCAAACATTTTATTTACTTGATTATGTTTAGACAGCTCTGAAGCTATAGTTTATTTTATTTTCCCCCAGTGTTACTGAAACTGTTTGTTTTCTTCATACTCAGTTTACATTGTATATTAAAAAAACAACACTAACCAAAGTATTGAAAGACCTGTTTCAAGATTATTTCTTTACTAATATTTCCTCTCTACAAGCTAATTCAACAAGAAATTATCTTTGTACAAACATCTAAACTGACTTTTAATTTCCAGTGGTTGGTAAGAAGGCCAACATGTGCCTTACACAGTAGTGTTTGCTTACATAAACCTACATAGTTTTCTATTGTTCTAGGAACTGTTTGTTCATATATAAAGTTCCAATTATTTCAGACCTCCTGTTTACAATGATGTCTAATGGAGTTATTTTTCTGCCACAGCTTGAATTGCATTTTTTCAGATGGTCACAATAAGTAACATATTCTTATGGATCATCTATGCTATTAAAATGCATTATTGTATTTCCATAATGGGCATTTTCCTATAAGGATATAAAAGATGGTCCTTCGCATGCTATTAAAATGAAAACATATGCCTCACTGCCCTTATTTTAAAAGAGGCATTGAATAAAATCTGTAGCCTACTATATCTAGTGTGTGATTGAAGTAATAATCTAGAGAAAGAACTAAATAACACCAAAATAATTTTACTCACCATCTTCCCAAAATATTTGAATTATATAACATAAAATTCAGTTACCATCTGTTCCAAAGTTTAAGATAGATCATTAACATTCAGAGTTGTTGGAATATTAATTATTACAGTATTGAACCTGGCATAACACATGGCTCCCTGAAGTCTAATCATAATTGCTGGAAAAAATTCCTGAAAAGAAAACTCCCAGTCATAGTCTGTTCAGGATTCTATAACAAAAAGACAGTATATTGGGTAGGCTGTGAACAACAGAAACTTATTTTTCATAGTTTTTGTGTCTGAGAAATCCAATTTTATGTTGCTGGAAGATAATGTCAGATGAAAACCCATTTTCTGGTTCATAGATGGCTGAATTTTCACTGCCTCCTCTTATAGCAAAAGGAACAAGAATCTTACTATGGCTTCTTTTATAAGGGTACTAATCTTCATTCATGAAAACTGCCCTCATGATTTAACCACCTCCCAAAAACTCCATCTCTAAACAACATCATGTTGGGGAATAGGTCTCAACATATGAATTCTGAAGGGACAAAAATGTTCAGTCCATACACTCTCCTCAAGTAATTTTTCTGTTCAAGGAGTTATAGTGGGTCCTTGTTTAATCAATAAAATTTCAAAAATTTTGTTCATTTTTAAGGCCCATTTTCTTCTTATTCCATCATTTCTATTTAACTGTATTTCACACTCACCTCCAAAGCAAGCTATTGTATCTAGTCAGATAAAGTTTCTCATGCATTTCATGCTAATTACAACCTCCATGCCTTAATCACCCTGTGCTTAAGGCTGAATATCTTCCTTCAATTGCCAATATTTAAAATATATTAATATTTCAAGTTCCAGCTGAATCCCGATTCTTTCTACAGAATCGTTCCAGAATTTACTTTAGTATAAACTATACTTTTTATAAGCTACTATTAACATAGATTTATTTTTTAACTATTTTTATTGGAGTATAATTGCTTTACAATGGTGTGTTAGCTTCTGCTGTATAACAAAGTGAATCAGCTATATATAGAGATATATACTCTCCCTCTTACACCTCCTTCCCCTCTCCCTATCCCACCACTCTAGGTGGTCAAAAAGCACCGTGCTGATCTCCCTGTGCTATGCAGCTTCTTCTCATGAGCTATCTATTTTACATTCAGTAGTGTATACATGTCAATGCTACTCTCTCACTTCGTCCCAGCTTACGCTTCTACCCCCTGTGTCCTCAAGTCCATTCTCTACCTCTGTGTCTTTATTCTTGCCCTTCCCCTAGGTTCACCAGAACCATTTTTTTTTTTAGATTCCATATATATGTGTTAGCATACGGTATTTGTTTATCTCTTTCTGACTTACTTCACTCTGTATGACAGAGTCTATATCCACCCACCTCACTACAAATAACTCAATTTTGTTTCTTTTTATGGCTGAGTAATATTCCATTGTATATATGTGCCACATCTTCTTTATCCATTTATCTGTCGATGGGCACTAAGGTTGCTTCCATGTCCTGGTTTTTGTAATAAGTGCTGCAATGAACATTGTGGTACTTGTCTCTTTTTGAATTATGGTTTTCTCGGAAGGTATACAGATTGCCAACAAACACATGAAAGGATGCTCAACATCACTAAACATTAGAGAAATGCAAATCAAAACCACAATGTATCATCTCACACCAGTCAGGATGGCCATCATCAAAAAATCTACAAACAATAAATGCTGGAGAGGGTGTGGAGAAAAGGTAACCCTCTTCACAGTTGGTGTGAATGTAAATTGATACAGTCATTATGGAGAACAGTAAGGATGTTCCTTAAAAATTAATAATATATCTACTATATGTCCCAGCAATACCACTTCTGGGCATATAACATAGATTTCTTAACACAACATATAATAAGTCATTGGAATTTAATCCTTACTGCTCTAATTGTTCCATTTGTTTATGCCTTACATTCTTAAATGAAACATAAGTTTCTTATGAACAATAAATGCTTATGATTTTTTGTACCCATTTAACACCTAGCATATTTTTGGGTATGTAGAAAGCCTTAAATAAGATTTTGCTTAACTGGTGCTAAAATATAAATTCAACAATCCCACAAGTATATTTGGTATAAATATCCAATGGATTTTTAAACATATAGCATTTAACTACATCACTGAGATTACATACTGTCTCATTTTGTAGTAGCACACTATATATTAGTTCTTTTTAAGATGAAACAATTGTCCATAAATTACTGTAGATAATATCAGGACAGCACTTATTATTAAATTAGAAGACAATTATTCTGTATAGGCATTCTGGAAATGGTTCACAACTAAAGCATTAACTCAAATATTTAAGTAAACATTTTTACTTGGTATTTATGTGTTGAAAGTAATATTGCCATTGTTTTCTTTTGTTGTTGTTGTTGTTGTTTCTGTGTGTGTGTTTTGTTTGTTTTTTTAACATCTTTATTGGAGTATAATTGCTTTACAGTGTTGTGTTTGTTTCTACTGTATAACAAAGTGAATCAGCTATATGTATGCATATATTAGCATATCCCCTCCTTCTTGCATCTCCCTCTCACACTCCCTATCCCACCTCTCTAGGTGGTCACAAAGCATCAAGCTGATCTCCCTGTACTATGTAACTGCTTCCCACTAGCAATCTACTTTACATTTGATAGTGTATATATATCAAAGCTACTCTCTCACTTTGTCCCAGCTTACCCTTACCCCTCCCTCTGTCTTCAACTTCTATCTCTAGGTCTGCATGTGTATTCCTGTGCTAGGTTCATCAAAAACTTTTTATAATTCCATATATATGTGTTAGCATGCAGTATTTATTTTTCTCTTTCAGACTAACTTCACTCTGTATGACAGACTCTAGGTTCATCCACCTCACTACTAATACCTCAGTTTTGTTTCTTTTTATGGCTGAGTACTATTCCATTGTATATACGTACCACATCTTCTTTATCCATTCATCTGTTGATGGACACTTAGGTTGCTTCCATGTCCTGGCTATTGTAAATAGTGTTACAGTGAACATTGTGGAACATAGCTCTTTTGGAATTATGGTTTTCTCAGAGTGTATGACCAGTAAGAGGATTGTTGGGTATATGGCAGTTCTATTTTTAGTTTTCTTAAGGAACCTCCATACTGTTTTCCATAGTGGCTGTATCAATTTACATTCCCACCAACAGTGCAGGAGGGTTCCCTTTTCTCCACACCCACTTCAGCATTTATTGTTTGTAGATTTTTTGAGGATGGTCATTCTGACCAGTGTGAGGTGATACTTCAATGTAGTTTTGATTTGCATTTCTCTACTGATTAGTGACGCTGAGCATCCTTTCATGTGTTTGTTGGCAATCTGTATATCTTCTTGGGTGAAATGTCTCTTTGGATCTTCTGCCCAATTTTGGATTGGGTTTTTGGGGTTTTTTTATATTGAGCTGCATGAGTTGCTTGTATATTTTTGAGATTAATCCTTTGTCAGTTGCTACATTTGCAAATATTTTCTCCCATTCTGAGAGTTGTCTTTTCATCTTGTTTATGGTTCCCTTTGCTGTGCAAAAGCTTTTAAGTTTCATTAGGTCCCATTTGTTTATGTTAGGTTTTATTTCCATTTCTCTAGGAGGTGGGTCAAAAAGAATCTTCCTGTGAATTATGTCATAGAGTGTTCTGCCTATGTTTTCTTCTAAGAGTTTTAGAGTGTGTGGTCTTGCATTTAGATCTTTACTCCATTTTGAGTTTATTTCTGTGTATGGTGTTTGGAAGTGTTCTAATTTGATTCTTTTACATATAGCTTGCCAGTTTTCCCAGCACCACTTATCGAAGAGGCTGTCTTTTCTCCATTGTGTATTCTTTCCTCCTTTATCAGAAATAAGGTGACCATATGTGTGTGCATTTTTCTCTGGACTTTCTATCCTGTTGCATTGATCTATATTTCTGTTTTTGTGTCAGTACCAAACTGTCTTGACTACTGTAGCTTTGTCGTATAGTTTGAAGTCAGGGAGCCTGATTCCTCCAGCTCCATTTTTCTTTCTCAAGATTGCTTTGGCTATTAGGAGTCTTTTTTGTTTCCATACAAATTGTTAAAATTTTGTTCTAATTCTGTAAAAAGTGCCATTGGTAGTTTGATAGAGATTACAGTTTTGTGTGTGTGTGTGTGGTATGTGGGCCTCTCACTGTTGTGGCCTCTCCCATTGTGGAGCACAGGTTCCAGACATGCAGGCTCAGTGGCCATATGCTCACGGACCTAGCCACTCCATGGCATGTGGGATCTTCCTGGACTGGGGCACCAACCTGTGTCCCCTGCATTGACAGGCAGACTCTCAACCACTGTTCCACCAGGGAAGCCCAGGGATTACATTTAATCTGTAGATTGTTTTGGGTAGTTTAGTCATTTGTCATTGTTAAGAAAAGAAAATATTTACTGTATATTCTTTTCTATGCTGAAAATACTATAGCTATTGGTCTCATCTTTATGAACTATAAGTCAATTATAAAACCCAAGAGAGGAGACTTCAGAATTAAAAGGGGAAATGTTAAGCTTCATATTTACAAAGATCTAAATTTCCTATGTAAAAAGCTGTCTCTGTGAGGTTTTCCACATATGTCAAATAATCCAATCATGAGCCATTCAGTTGGTAAGCACAAGTATCTAGATCTCAGTAAATTAAATTGCCTAAATAATATTAGAGACTTATGCTAGAATTCACCATTTTCAGTAAAATATAACTGGATATCTTAACCAGCAGTAATTCCCTGAGCCAAAATAAATTTCTTAAAGAGGCAGACTAGAGTATCTGCTACTGATATGATTTTAGAATACTCAGTGCAACAACAATATCTATGCATTGAGAGATTAATATATTCAATTAATACCTCTAATAATTTTACAAATAGTAAAATTTGATATAGTACTTATATAGTACTCCCTGACACCCATTAAAAATGGTTTAGAAACTCTCTCATTGTGAATAAGGACATTGTTAAGTTGAAGTTCTTCAACTTTCCCCAAATTATAGTTAGCAAATGCCAGTCTCAAGATATGAATCCAAGTATGTCTGCCTCCAAAGCTTATATTAAAGACAACCTTCCTGAAATATGTAGTTAATTATGCTTCAACTTATTTTTACCAGTGAGGCGGTAAGCTTTTCATCCATAGTGAGAAAGACAATTTTCCTGAAATAATTATTCAGTTATATTCAACTTGTTTTTACCAGTAGAAAAAGAAGCTTTTCTTCCCATAATGAGAAAGAAGGTTTAACTTGTATATAATTAGATTTCATAATTTGATAAGTGCATTTAACTGGACACCACCATTTAATAGTTGGAAGACCATATTGATGAAACATTTCTAGATATAAATATGGCATTGTATAACAGAACTTAAAATGTGCCTAAATTTTGGTCCAGAGATTCTACTACAAAGAATTTGTCTTTAAAAAAAAGTAACATGAATCCTTCTCAAACACTTCCAAAAAAATTGAAGAGGAACAAATACTGCTTAACTCATTTTATGATGCCAGCATTACTCTGTTACAAAAACCATACAAAGATATCACACAAAGAATAAAACTATGGGCCAATATTTCCTATGAATTTGGATGTAAAGTCCCCTGCACAAAATACTAGCAAAGTGAATGCAACAGCAAATTAAAATTATTACATACTGTGACAAACTGGGATTTATTCTAGGGATGCAAGGTGTTTCAGCATATGAAAATCAATCAATGTAATACACCTCTTCACAGAATAAAGAAAATTAAAATCACACTGTCATTTCAGTTGGTGCAGTAAAATATTTTGACAAAATACAACATACTTTCATGATAAAAATACTCAACAGACTAAGAGGAAAAGGCATTCATGGGAAACCCACAGCTAACATAATTCACAATGGAGAAAGTCTGAAAGGTTTTTCCCTAAGATCAGGAAGATGAAAGGGTTGCCCACATTAGCCACTTCTATTCAAAATTTTGCTAAATGTTCTAGACAGAGTAATGGGTTAGAAAAAGAAATAAGGTTCTAAATTGGAAAGGAATATATAATATTATCTCTGCAGCTGAAATAGTCTTATAAAGAAAAACTCAGAATCAACACACACACACACAAAGAATTAAGCTAATAAATAAACCCAACAAAAGGGCAGGGTACAATATCAACACACAAAAATCAATTGCATTTTTACACACTAGCAATGAAGAATCCAGCCATTGAATTTAAGTAAACATTGTCATTGCCAATGGCATCAAAAAAAAGTCATAGAAATAATTTTAACTAAGGAGATATAAGATGTGTACACTGAAAACTACAAAACATTGCTGAAATAAGTTAAAGAAGACCTAAAGTAGTGGAATGATATCCCATGTTCATTGATTGGAAAACTTAAAATCATTAAAATAATACTACTATACAAAGTTATCTACAGATACAATGCAATGCTTATCAGAGTTTCAACAGTATTTTTGCAGAAATGAAAAAGCCAATCTTAAAGTTCATATTGAATGCAAGAGAGCCTGAATAGCCACAGCAGTCTTGAAAAAGAGAAACAAAGTTGGAAGACTTACACTTCCCACTTATAAAAGTCAGTAAAAAGCAATAATAATCAAAAGTGTGTGGTTCTAGCCTATGGATAGACATGTGTGTATATATATATATATATATATATATATATATATATATATATATATATATATATATAAATGGAATATAATTTAGTGTCTATACATAAATCCATACATCTACTGTCAATTATCTTTGATAATAGTGCAAGTATATTCTCCTTAAGAATTGTGCTTGGACAATGGGATGTTCACAGGCAAAATAATAAGGTTGGATTCCTAGTTTACAGCATATACAAAAATTAACACAAAAAGGGTCAAAGATCTAAATGCAAGAGCTAAAACTGTAAAACTCAGAAGAAAACAGGGCAAATCTTGATGACCTTTAGTTTTCCAGTGGATTCTTGTATATAACACCTAAAACATGAACAACAAAAGAAAAATGAAAATAAATTTGCCTTCATCAAAATTATGAATTCCTGTGCATCAAAGGACACTAACAAGAGAATTAAAAAAATAAAACAACCTGCAGAATTGAATTACTGGCCTATCATATATCTGTAAATTGTATGATGTATAGAATATATGAAGAACTCATAACTCAAAAGCAAATCAATCTAAACAAATAGACAAGACTTAGACATTTCTCCAAAGAAGATATACTAATGGTCATCAAGCACATGAAATGAGGCTCATCATTAGTTATTAGAGAAGCACAAATCAAATTCACAATGAGATACTCCTTTACATCAATTACAATATATATTATCCAAAAAGAAAAAAGAAAATTGCAAATGTTGGTGGTCACTCAAAATATTAAACAGAGAATTACCATATGACCTAACAATCCCATTCCTAATTATATACTCCCCCAAATTGAAAACTTGTATTTAAACAAATACTTGTACAAGAAAGTTAATAGTAGCAGTATTCTCAATAGCCAAAAGATGGAAACAACCTAAAAGTTTATCAATAAGTGAATTAATAAATAAAATATGATATATCCATACAATGGAATATAATTCAGCTATGAAAACAAATAAAATACTAGCACATGCTACAATGTGGATGAACAGCAAAACAATATGTTAAATGAAGCAATATATTAAAAAGTAATATATCATATGTTTTCATTTATATGAAACATCTAGGATAGGTAAGTGCATACAGGGAGAAAACAAATTAGTGGTTGCCAGGAGCTGGAGGGAGTGGGGAATGTGGAATGACTGGTTAATGTGTCCAGGTTCTGCTTTGGTGATAATGAAAGTATTTTGGAACTTGACAGAGTTAATGGTTGCCTAACATTGTGCATGTACTAACTGTCACTGCTTTGCTTACTTTAAAATGGTTAATTTTAAGTTATCTGAATTTAACTACAATGAAAAAAAATATACTAAACATTTATGTTTGACTTAAAAAAATACAGAACTTGTGCTCTTAAATATTTTAATTTCCTGTAAAAGAAATAAAAAGACAAATCACAGATTTGGAGAAAATATTTGCAAATCACACATATCTTAAAGGAATTTCATCCTGCATATAAAGGTAAGTCTCTCAAATCTCAATTAGATTACCCAATTAAAAATGTTCAAAACTTAATTCAGATACTCTATCAAAGAAGACATGTGGATGTTAAATTGTTACATGAAAACATATTCAGAATCACTAGTTATTAAGAAAATGCAAACAAAATCTATAATATGATACCACTACACTACATGACTATTAAAATAATTAAAATTTAAAAGATGGACCAAGCAAATGGGTAAATAAATTGTGATATTCCCATAGAAAGAAATATTCAACAGAAACAAAATAGAATAATTGAACTATAGCTACATGTAACAATATGGATAAACCTTAAAATAATTATGCTAAGTGAAAGAAACCAGACCAAAAAAGTACATATTTAATTCCTTTCATAAATTTACACAAAATTCAAACTCATCAATAATAACAGAGAACAGACTAGTGGTTGACTGAGGATGAGAGTAGGTGGAGAGTGGATGTGTGGATAAGGGTAGGAAGGAGGTATTACAAGGGGCAGAAGGAAACTTTCGGAGGTGATGCTTATATATATTTTCTTGAGTGTGGTGATGCTTTCCCAGGTGTATATATGTGTCACATTTATCTAATTATACAATTTAAACATACGCAGTTTATTTTGCATCATTTATACTAAAATAAACGTCTTAAGAAATTTAGAAAAAGGGAAATATTTTCAGCAAGTATGTGTATGAACTGAACTAGGAGATTTCATATATATTGTCTCAAGACTTCCCCCCAACAGCTAAATATTAGCTTTCAAATGCACATTATTTTCTATTGTATTGATAATTCCATTGCCAAAAGAGGAGCATTAGGCAATGCTACAAAACTTCTGGGTAATTAAAATTTGAGAAAAACTTCCCTTTTTTTTTCTTATTTTCTTTTTTCAAAATTGAATTTCATCACTTAAAATTCTTTTTACCCCCTTTCTTTTGAGAATTTCACACTTAAGAGTCCATTTAGAGTGATTTAAAATGTGTGTTTTGCTTAATAAAAAGAAGAAACATCATTTTCCTGAGTAACATATGTGATATTTCTACAGCAAATCTTTTCAATATTAAACCAAACACAATTAAGAAATTTGTATCATTTATGTTCATTAGAAAATATTGATTTATTAAGATCATACTATGTGAAAGCCCTTATGTAGAGTGCTGAAACTAAATACATTTTCTAATCCATATAGATTTTTCTCAATAAGATGAAGTTCAATTTAGGTTGAGACAATAATAAAAATATATTGTCAAACTCTCCACTACCCCTCTAGATAATTATCATCAATAGTAAAAAAAAGTTTTAGAAAGTAAACCTACAGAAAAAACTCATCTCTTTTGTGTATGATTTTGAAGTTTTATTAAAAATTAGTATTACATTTTATACCAAAGAGATTTTGGAGTTAAGGGAATTATTATTAATAACAAAAATTAACATATACACACTCAAAAAATAAATTTATTATAATAAAATAGAATAAGAATAAAGCCTATAAAACATCCTAGAGACCCTGATACTGATTAATAAATATCATAGATCATTTAAGATCTCTATGCTTTCATATTGTTATAAGCTCTCTCTCTCTTCATGAGTCTCTTAATTCTGACTCCCATAAAAGTAATTCAACCAGTACTAAAGAAAACAACTTAGGTGGAGACCTTCAAAATGGCAGAGGAGTAAGACGTGGAGATCACCTTCCTCCCAAAAAATACATCAGAAATACATCTACATGTGGAACAATTCCTACAGAACACCTATTGAATGCTGGCAGAAGACCTCAGATTTCCCAAAATGCAAGAAACTCCCCACATACCTGGGTAGGGCAAAAGAAAAAAGAAAAGACAGAGACAAAAGAATATGGACAGGACCGGCACCTCTGGGAGGGAGCTGTGAAGGAGGAAAAGTTTCCATACACTAGGAAGCTCCTTCACTGGCATAGATAGGGGCTGATGGGGGGAACAGTTCAAAGCCATGGAGGAGAGCACAGCAACAGGGGTGCAGAGTGCAAAGTGGAGAGAATTCAGCACAGAGGATTGGTGCTGACAAGCACTCACCAGACTGAGAAGCTTCTCTGCTCACCTGCAAGGGGGAGTGGGAGCTGGGATCTGAGGTTCCAGCTTTGGAGGACAGATCCAAGGGAGAGGACTGGGGTTGGCTGGGTGAACACAGCATGAAGGGGGCTACTGCACCACAGCTAGCTGGGAGGGAGTCCGGGAAAAAGTCTGGACTTTTCTAGAGTCAAGAGACAATTGTTTTGGGGTGTTCGAGGAGAGGGGATTCAGAACACCACATAAACGAGTTACTGAGATGGGTGTGAGCCATGGCTATCAGCGTGGACACCATAGAAGGGTATGAAACTCTAAGGTTGCTGCTGCAGCCACCAATAAGCCTGTGTACAAGCACAGGTCACTATCCACACCTCCCCTACTGGAGACTGTGCCGATCACCACTGCCAGGGTCCCGTGATACAGGGACAACTTCCCCAGGAGAACACATGGTGTGCACCAGGCAGTTGCAATGTCACACTGGCCTCTGCCGCCTCAGGCTCACCGCACATTCCAAACCAATCCCTACCCCCCAGCCTGAGTGAGCCAGAGTCACCTAATCAGATGCTACTTTAACCGGGTCCTGTCTGAGTGAAGAACAGACACCCTCAGGTGACTTAAAGCAGAGGGGGTTACAAAATCCAAAACTAAACCCCAGGAGCTGTGCGAACAAAAAAGAGAAAGGAAAATTTCTCCCAGCAGCCTCAGGAGCAGAAGATTAAATCTCCACAATTAACTTGATGTACCCTGCACCTGTGGAATACCTGAATAGACAAAGAATCATCCCAAAATTGAGGCGGTAGACTTTGAGAGCAACTGTAGACTTGGGGTTTGCTTTCTGCATCTAATTTATTTCTGGTTTTATGTTTATTGAAGTTTAGTATTTAGAGTTTATTATCAATCGTAGATTTGTTTATTGATTTGGTTGTTCTCTTCCTCCTTTTTTAAAAATATATACATATATATATTTTTTCCATTTTTCTCTTTTAAGGAGTGTGTATGTGTATGCTTCTTTGTTTGATTTTGTCTATATAGCTTTGTTTTCACCATTTGGCCTAGGGTTCTGTCTGTCTGTTATTTTCTTCTTTTTTTAGGATAGTTTTTTTCTTTTTTCTTAGGATATTTTTTAGCACTTCTTATCTTTGGAGGATTTGTTTTTTGGTTTGGTTGCTCTGTTCTTTCTTTATTTATTTTATTTTATTATTACTTTTAAAATTTTTAATAATTAGTTTTAAATTTTTATTTTAATAACTTTAAAAGTTTTCTTTTATTGTTTATTTCTTTCTTATTTTCTTTGTTTGTTTATTTTTCTTTCTTTCTTTCTTCATTCTTTCTTTTTTCTCCCTTTTCTTCTGAGCCATGTGGCTGACAGGGTCTTGGTCCTCCAGGAGGGTGTCAGGCCTGAGCCTCTGAGGTGGGAGAGCTGAATTCAAGACATTGGTCCACCAGAGACCTCCCAGCTCCAGGTAATACCAAACAGCAAGAGTGCTAACAGAGATCTCCATCTGAATGCTAAGACCCAGGTCCACTCAATGACCAGCAAGCTTCAGTGCTCAACACCCCAAGCCAAACAAATAGCAAGACAGGAACATAACCCCAGTCATTAGCAGAGAGGCTGTCAAAAATCATAAGGTCACCAAGACCCCAAATCACACCACCAGACGTGGTCCTGCCCACAAGAAAGACAAGATCCAACCACATCCACCAGAACACAAGCACCAGTCCCTCCACCAGGAAGGCTACACAACTCATGAAACCAACCTTAGCCACTGGGGACAGACACCAAAAACAATGGGAACTACAAACCAGCAACCTGTGAAAAGGAGACACCAAACAGAATAAGTTAAGCAAAATGAGAAGATAGAGAAACACACATCAGATGAAGGAGCAAGGAAAAAACCCACCAGACCAAATAAATCAAGAGGAAATAGGCAGTCTACCTGAAAAAGAATGCAGAATAATGAAAGTAAAGATGATCCAAAATTGTAGAAATAGAAGGAAGAAAATACAAGAAACATTTAACAAGGACATAGAAGAATGAAAGAGCAAACAAACAGTGATGAACAACACAATAAATGAAATAAAAATTTCTCTAGAAATAATCAATAGCAGAATAACTGAGGCAGAATAACAGATAAGTGACCTGGAAGATAAAATAGTGGAAATAACTACTGCAGAGCAGAATAAAGAAAAAAGAATGAAAAGAATTGAGGACAGGCTGAGAGACTTCTGGGACAACATTAAAAGCACCAACATTCGAATTATAGGGGTTCCAGAAGAAGAAGAGGAAAAGAAGGACTGAGAAAGTATTTGAAAAGATTATAGTTGAAAATCTCCCTAATATGGGAAAGGAAATAGTTAATCAAGTCCAGGAAGTGCAGAGAGTTCCACACAGGAAAAATCCAAAGAGAAACATGTGAAGACTCTTATTAATCAAATTATCAAAAATTAACTACAAAGAAAAAGTGTTAAAATCAGCAAGGGAAAAGAAACAAATAACGTACAAGGGAATCCTCATAAGGTTAACAGCTGACCTTTCAGCAGAAACTCTGCAAGCAAGAAGGGACTGGAAGGACATATTTAAAGTGATGAAAGGGGGAAAAAAAACTACAACCAGGATTACTGTACCCAGCAAGGATCTCATTCAGATTCCATGCAGAAATTTAAACCTTTACAGATGAGCAAAATCTAAGAGAATTCAGCACCACCAATCCAGCTTTACAACAAATGCTAAAGGAACTTCTTTAGGCAGGAAACACAATACAAGGAAACGACCTAAAATAACAAACCCAAAACAATAAGAAAATGGTAAAAGGAACATGCATATTGATAACTACCTTAAATTTAAATGGATTAAATACTTCAAGCAAAAGACATAGACTGGCTGAATGGATACAAAAAGAAGACACGTATATATGATGTCTACAAGAGACCCACGTCAGACCTAGGGACACATACAGACTGAAAGTGAGGGGATGGAAAAAGATATTCCATGCAAATGGAAATGTAAAGAAAGGTGGAGTAGCAATTCTCATAACAGAAAAAAAGACTTTAAAATAAAGACTATTACAAGAGACAAAGAAAGACAATATAAATTCATAAAGGGATCAAGCCAAGAAGAAGATATAACAATTGTAAATATTTATGTACCCAACATAGGAGGACCTCTATACATAAGGCAAATGGTAAAAGCCATAAAAGGGGAAATCGACTGTAACACAATCATAATAGGGGACTTTAATACCCCACTTTCACCAATGGGCAGATCATCCAAAATGAAAATAAATAAGGAAACACAGCTTTGAATTATACATTAAACACGATGGACTAAATTGATCTTTATAGGACATTCCAACCAAAAAGAAAAAATAGAATAAACATTCTTCTCAAGTACTCATGGAACATTCCCCAGGATAGATATCTTGGGTCACAAATCAAACCTTGGTAAATTTAAGAAAATTTAAATCATATTAAGTATCTCTTCTGACCACAACACAATGAACCTAGATACCAATGATAGGGAAAAATCTGTAAAAAATACAAACACATGGAGGCTAAACATTACACTACTTAATAACCAAGGGATCACTGAAGATATCAAAGAGGAAATCAAAAATTACCTAGAAAAAAATGACAATGAAAACACGATGACCCAAAACCTATGAGATACAGCAAAAGTAGTTCTAAGAGGGAAGTTGATAGCAATACAATCCTACCTCAAGAAACAAGAAACATCTCAAATAAACAACCAAGCCTTACACCTAAAGCAATTAGAGAAAGAAGAAGAACAACAACAACAAAAAAACCCCTAAAGTTAGCAGAATGCAAGATATCATAAACATCAGATAAGAAGTAAATTAAAATGAAATAAAGGAAACAATAGCAAAGATCAATGAAACTTCAAGCTGGTTCATTGAGAAGATAAACATAATTGATAAACCATTAGCCAGATTCATCAAGAAAAAAAGGGAGAGAATTCAAATCAATAGAATTAGAAACGAAAAAGGAGAAGTAACAACTGACACTGCAGAAATACAAAGGATCATGAGAGATTACTAGAAGCAACTATATGCCAATAAAATGGACAACATGAAAAATGAACAAATTCTTAGAGAAGAACAGTCTTCTGAGACTGATCCAGTAAAAAATAGAAAATAAAAACAGATAAATCACAAGCACTGAAATTGAGACTGTGATTAAAAATCTTCCAGCAACCAAAAGCCCAGGACCCGACAGATTCACAGGCAAATTCTATCAAACCTTTAGAGAAGAGGTAACACCTATCCTTCTTAAACTCTTCCAAAATACAACAGATGGAGGAGCACTCCCAAAACTCATTCTATGAGGCCACCATCACCCTGATACCAAAACCAGACAAAGATGTCACAAAGAAAGAAAACTACAGGCCAATATCACTGATGAACGTGGAAAAAAAAATCCTCAAAAATTAGTAGCAGACAGAATCCAATAGCACATTAAAAGGATCATACACCATGATCAAATGATATTTATCTCAGGAAGGTAAGGATTATTCAGTCTATGCAAATCAATTAGTGTGATAAACCATATAAAAAATTAAAGAGAAAAATCATATGATCATCTCAATAGATGCAGAAAAAGTTTTAGACAAAATTCAACACACATGTATGTTAAAACCCTCGATAAAATAGGCATTACATTAACATGATATAGGCCATATATGACAAACCCACAGCCAACATCATTCTCAATGGTGAAAACCTGAAAGCATTTCCACTAAGATCAGAAACAAGACAAGGTTGCCCACTCTTACCACTCTAATTCAACATAGACTTGGAAGATTTAGCCACAGCAATAAAAGAAGAAATAGAAATAAAAGAATCCAAATCAGAATAGAAGTAAAGCTGTCACTCTTTGCAGGTGACATGATATTACACCTAGAGAATCCTAAAGATTCTACCTGAAACCTACTAGAAATAATTAATGAATTTGGTAAAGTAGCAGGATACAAAATTAATGTACAGAAATGTCTTGCATTCCTATACACTAATGACGAAAATTCTGAAAGAGAAATTAAGGAAACACTCCTATTTACCATTGCAACAAAAGGAATAAAATACCTATGAATAAAACTACCTAAGGAGACAAAAACCTGTCTGCAGAAAACTATGTAAGACAGTGATGAAAGCAATTAAAGATGATACAAACAAATGGATACAAACAAATGGAGACATATACCATGTTCTTGGATTGGAAGAATCAACATTGTTAAAATGACTATACTACCCAAAGCAATATATAGATTCAATGCAATCTCTATCACACTTCCACTGGCGGTATTCACAGAACTATAACAAAACGTTTCACAATATGTATGGAAACACAAAAGATCCCGAATAGCCAAGGCAATCTTGAGAAAGAAAAATGGAGCTGATGGAATCAGGCTCCCAGACTTCAGACTAAACTACAAAGCTATAGTAATCAAGACAGTATAGTACTCACACAAAAACAAAAATATAGATCAATGGAACAGGATAGAAAGGCCAGAGATAAACCCATGGACATATGGTCACCTTATTTTTGATAAAGGAAACAAGAATATACAATGGAGAAAAGACAGCCTCTTCAAAAAGTGGTGCTGGGATAATTAGACAGCTACATGTAAAAGAATGAAAATAGAACACTCCCTAACACCATACACAAAAATAAACTCAAAATGGATTAAAGACAAAAATGTAAGGCCAGACACTCTAAAACTCTTAGAGGAAAACATAGGCAGAACACTCTATGACATAAATAACAGCAAGATCCTTTCTGACCCACCTCCTTGAGAAGAAGAAATAAAACCAAAAATAAACAAATGGGACCTAATGAAACTTAAAAGATTTTGCACAGCAAAGGAAACCATAAACAAGATGAAAAGACAACCCTCAGAATGGGAGAAAAATATTTGCAAATGAAGCAACTGACAAAGGATTAATCTCCAAAATTTACAAGCAGCTCATGCAGCTCAATACCAGAAAAATAGACAACCCAATCCAAAAATGGGCAGAAGACCTAAAGAGACATATCTCCAAAGAAGATATACAGATTGCCAACATACACATGAAAGACTGCTCAACATCACTAATCATTAGAGAATTGCAAATCAAAACTAAAATGTGATATCACCTCACTCTAGTCATAATGGCTAGCATCAATAAATCTACAAACCGTAAATGCTGGAGAGGGTGTGGAGAAACGGGAACCCTCTTGCACTGTCGGTGGGCATGTAAATTGATACAACCACTATGGAGAACAGTATGGAGGTTCCTTAAAATCTAAAAAGAGAACCTCCATATGACCCAGCAATCGTACTACTGGGCATATACCCTGAGAAAACCATAATTCAAAAAGTGTCATGTATCACAATGTTCATTGCAGCTGTATTTACAATAGGCAGGACATGGAAGCAACCTAAGTGTCCATCGACAGATGAATGGATAAAGAAGATGTGGCACATATATAAAATGGGATATTCGTCAGTCGTAAATAAAAAATGAAATTGTGTTATTTTTAGTGAAGTGGATGGACCTAGAATCTGTCATACAGAGTGAAGTGAGAAGGAGAAAAAGAAAGACCATATGCTAACACATATATAGAGAATCTAAAAGAAAAAAGAAAAAAAAAGTGTTCTGAACAACCTAGTGTCAGGACAGGAAAAAAGATGCAGACATAGAGGATGGACCTGAGGACACAAGGAGGGTGAAGTGTAAGCTGAGACGAAGTGAGAGAGTGGCATGGATTTATATATACTACCAAATGTATAATAGATAGCTAGTGGGAAGTAGCCACATGGTACAAGGAGGTCAGCTCGGTGCTTTGTGACCACCTAGATGGGTGGTATAAGGAGGATGTGAAGGAGACACACGAGGGTGGAGATATGGGGATAAATGTATATGTATAGCTGATTCACTTTCTTATAAAGCAGAAACTAACACATCATTGTAAATTAATTATACTCCAATAAAGATGTTAAAAAAAAGAAAACAAATAGGCTAATTGTTAACAGCCTATGTGCATGGTTCAATTTTAAGAATAGATTTCTCTGAGTTACCATACTTAATATGAAAATCTCTAGATCCATCCATTTTGTTACAAATAGAATTATATTATTCTTTATTATGGCTGAGTAATATTCCATTGTGTGTGGACATATATATATGTATATATATACAAATATATGCATATATATATATATATATATAATCTTCTTTATCCGTTCATCTGTTTATGGACATTTAGGTTGCTTCCATTGCTTCCATGTCTTGACTATTGTAAACAGTGCTGCTATGGACACTGAGGTGCATGTACCTTTTCGAATTAGAGTTTTCTCTGGATATATGCACAGGACTGGGATTGCTGGATCACATGGTAACTCTATTTTCAATTTTTGTAAGGAACCTGCACTCTGTTCTCCATAGTGGCTGCACCAGTATTCATTCCCACCAACAGTGTAGGAGGACTCCTTTTTCACCCCACCCTCTCCAGCATTTATAATTTGTAGATTTTTGTTGATGGTTTTTCTCACCAGTGTGAGGTGATACCTCTCTGAAGTTTTGATTTGTATTTTTCTGATAATTAGCAATGTTGAACATATTTTCATGTGCTTGCTAGCCATCTGTATGTATTCTATGGTTGAATTTTTTTTAGGTACATTGTTTCGATTGGGTTGGTTTTCTTTTTGATATTAATCTGTGTAAGTTCTTTGTATATTTTGGAAATTAATCCCCTATTGCAAATATTTTCTTCCATTGCCTAGGCTCTTTTAATTTTTTATTGTTTCTTTGCTGTTCAAAATCTTTCAGAGAAAGGCAAATATCATATATTATTTACATGTAGAATCTAAAAAATGATACAGGTATACTTATTTAGAAAACAGAAATAGATTCGCAAACATAGAAAACAAACTTATGGTTACCAAAGGGGAAAGGGGGAGGAGGGATAAATTAGGAGTTTGGGATTAACTTATACACAGTACCATATATCAAATAGGTAAACAACCAGGACCTACTGCATAGAGCAGGGAACTATATTCAATATATTATAATAACTTATAATGGAAAAGAATCTGAGAAAAAAATATATGCATAACTGCATTATTTTTCTGCATACAGAAAAACACAACATTGTAAATCAGTTATACTTCGAGGGGAAAAATAGGGAAAAAATAGGTTTCTCATCTGCTGATTTATTAAATATACTATCTTACCAAACACTTTGATCAAATAGCAGCTTATTGTACAGAATACTTTTGATAAAGAGGGGGTAAGTTCCAACAATTTTGCTAAGTAGTTCTAATATAAAGTAATAGTTCTTGATATTTCTCCCTAATTATCTTACAGGGACAAGGACAGTAATCACAAGACATTGGTTTACTTCCCCAAGGTAAGGTTGAAATATCTAGAACACAATGTATTTGTGTAAATATATATATATATATAAATACAAACACACTGGGATTATCTGTGTAATGGCAAACTGACCCAAAGTGCTTAAATCCAGAAATCTGGATTCACTGATTGTCTTCCAAATTTATGACTATTTCACCCACTTGAAGCTATTGCAATATCATCATCCTTATCATTTGACAGTAAAATTAGGTGGAAAGGGAGACAGGATGGTGGAAGGTGAGGGGCTGTGATTAGTTCAATATATTCTCAAATGTAAGTACCTTTGATTCAGCTTTTGTTGTTAAGGAAACTATTGTGTGAAACGTGGGAATGCCCAGTGGGTTCAAGGTGTCAGGATAAAGTATGTAAACCCAGAAGCTCATTATTAACAGACAACAAACAACCAATATGTACAACTTTAAGTGCAGAGGTTTGAAAACTGATTTATGTAAAGCTTCATATCAGGTATGGTGTTTTCTGAAAGTACAAGTCGACTTGAATTAACAGCCTTTTGGCAGTAATTTTCACATTGTATGGTGTCTATCCAAATTATTAGCTTTTCACATTAACTTGAAAAAAATTGCTGGTTTTCATGTTTCTATGTATATGAAATATGGGCTGGTAATGAAAGATAGAGGCTTTTATTATATGTGGAATTAAATCTCTAACTTTGAAAATCCTATTATTTCATTAATATTTTGTAACAGTATTAACTTATAGACATGCTAGAATATCTTCTTTCGGGGGAATTCACTTTGCATGAATGGGGCTGGAGGAATAGGGTGGCAGATTCTGCCAAGAGACTGAAATGATTATTCTCTTTCTCCCACCTCTTTTCACCTTTGGGTGTTTCCCTCTAAATTCTGCTTGGGTTTTAGCAGTTACTTTGTAAATGGGCCTCAAAATTAGCAGTGGATGCCTCAAGGAATAATGTCTTCATTTACAACAAACTCATGGATGTCCTCAGAGAAATCTTCCTAAGACAGCAGTTTCTATTATGCCACTTCTCTTCATCAGAATGTACTGAGCCTGTGCAAACTCTCTTGCCTGGCTTTTGAGGATGCTCCTTGATTCTCACTCCCCTGAACCATCGTGCACTGCCTCACTTCATCTTCATTTTTTGAATAACAAACAAAATTAAGTATATACTTAATATTATAGAAATATAAACAGTTTCTTAGTGGGTCAAAACTTTGACCTAGACAGCTTAGTGACACTAAGTAACATACAGCAGCAGGATATCTTGTACTCTCTAGGTGTACTCTAGTGTTTAAAGATATTTGCTAAACTTACTTTTCCTTGACAATAGTGTACGGCTCTGTGTTTCTTAGATCAAAATTCTTACTGACTGTTTGTAGCTTCGCACTGTATAACTCAAACCAAACCAGTATAAAATGTATCATCCTAGGTGGATTCTAAAAGCAGCGTGGCAGACATTTTTACTCTTATTTGCCCATCTGGGAACCCAGTTCAAAAGTCAGCCAGCCTGGCAGACATATGTGCTTTGAGGGCGTCTCTGAAAACCTTAGGAAAAATAGAAAACTTTTTACAAAATGGGGGGAGAGAAGTGTACAAAATTAATTATCGAAGGGCAACAAAATTTGTAGTACTTTAAAAAAAGAATTTTAGTCTCTAGAGCTCAGATTTTATTATCAGGAAATTTTTCCTTAATTGTGAGAGTGTGGCAAAACTATAGCTATAAAAATTATTGCATGGTTAAAAATCATTGCTAGCATGAGTTAAAATCTCATTGCCTCATTATCTTTTCCATCAGATGGAATAGGCTGTATTTAGTTCTTTTTCATTTGAGAAAAAAGAATCATTGTTATACACACACACACACACATATAGATATAGATATAGATATAGATATTATACCCTTATATACATTTTCAGTTTGGAGAGTAACTTTAAGCATCCTATGGTCACATATATCAGACTATATTTTCCACAATAATGAGGGAAGTTTTGTGAGTGATGGAATTAGTTCATTCATGCACAGCTATAACCCTCTGTTGGTTAGCAGGAACATTAAATTATAGGTAAACAGTGGTCAGCCAAAAAGCATGTGATATGATTTGTCTAGTCCTTTAGCTTATTAATTATGACATATTATTTTGTTCTAGGTTTTTTTTTTAATTCAAGTTTAACAAGATAGTAGAGTCAGTTATTCCACTGCAAACTTTGACATTTGATACTGGTTCATTTAACATGAAAAATTAATGCTGGAAAGAAAAGTATATATCTTGACAACTGCAAAACTCTTGTGAAGATTAACGACATTGATTGAGCACTGTTACAGACTAAATGTTTGTGTCCCTCAAAAAATCATATGTTGAGTAGAAAGGTGTTAGAGGTCACTTTAGGTAAACACCTGCTGAGGAAAATTATCTTCTTCTTTTTCTAAAAAGAAGAAGAAAATAATTTTAAAATAATTAAATCAGGATGTAAATTTTTAGCAAGATTCCAGTGATCAATATGCACATTGAAGTTTGGTCCAATGGTCCAGATAATTACTAAGTGTAGGTCTTTTCTGTTTTAGTTCCAGACTGGTATAATACAATGCTAAATGGCAAAAAAAATAATAATTAGAAATAATGGTAAGACAATACCTATAAGAATCAAATTTAACTTTTTAAAAGCAATGTAAAAAATGCATATGCTGAATCCCTAACTCCCAATGTGATGGTATTTGGAGGTGGGCCACTGGGAGGTAACTAAGTTTAGATGAGAGTATGTGGGTGCAGTCTCTTTGATGGAATTAGTGTCATTATAAGATGCAGAACAGAGACCAGAGTTCTGTCTCTCTACTCCATGTGAGGACACAGAGAGAAGGAACAGCACATGGTAACACATGTTACCATGAGCAACACAAGAGAGCTATATAAGGCTGCAAGGTATTCACAATCTACTGGGAATGATGAAAACAAATCTAAACCAATTTTCAGGAAAATGAACCATAGTAAGTGATAGAACAGAGGCGTAAAGGACGTCCTGCGAACTCTGGAGGAAAGGAGAAGTTAATTTATAACTGATGGGAAAAGCTTCTGAGAAGGCCTATGCAGGATGGAATTTGAGCTATTTGTGAATGGGTAAGACTTTAGTTGGTAAATGTAAGCTGGGAGTGGTAGGGATTTTCTTATTTTTCACTATTATTCTGAAGTTGCTATATAATTTTCCTGACTCTCTCCTTATGTACAAAAACAATAACATCCTTTAGAATTATTAGATAAAAGGAGGTGAAAGTGAAACATTGGAGAGGGTTGAGAAGGTGGCCTAGCTCATGGGGTCACATTCTCCCTTCCCCAAATAGGGTGTATCTATTGTTCAAAAAAGTAATACTTAATAACACTTTATTTATGTTAAACATAGCTTCTACTTCTCTATCTTTCCTTGAATCCTGTTTTCTAAAACCAATTTCCCTGCCATGTCCATATTTTATATTCAAGGCCTATGTGTTGTCAGTGTTTGGAGAGAAAAGGTTCTAAAGTGGAAGCACACCCAGAATTTTAGTGAATAGTAAGAAAACTGCTCTAATAGAATCAACACCAAAGAAGAAACTCTTTTCTTTCTCTGTCCCCATATAAGATGTGTGTAAATGGAATATTACTGAGAACACAGCATAGTTACAAGGTCTGAGTATATCTCCTTGCAATCAAGAGACAATAAGGCCTCCCAATCCATCCAAAGTGTATCTTCAGGACTAGATTGTAATTAAGCTGGAATTTAAAGAAGACTGAAGGTTAATAAATTATAAAATTAAAAATTATAACCTGGTTGTCTGAGATAATGACTTGTCAAAAGGAGGATAGTCTACATGAAGTTTAGAAAAGAGAGCAAACCAAAGGAACAGATGTCTATATCCCAGTACCAGATACAAAGAAATAAATGTTTTCACAGTAAATAGTAATCTAGTTACCCTTATTTAATAAGATTTCTTCAAGCCAACTTCTTTGTTTTCATTCCATTTTCATCAACCACCTTTTGATCTAATTTACTCTCCCAGGAAGGTTTAATCTTAAATGTGTAGGTAAATATGGCCAATACTAGTTATATCATCAACAATTATGTCTTCCACAGTAAATAAATAAAAACTCTGGTTTTCCAGTCAAAGAAAAGCGAGTTTGATAAAGATAAACACCTCTATGTAAGAAGATAAAATCTGAAAGTTAAACCCAAGGCTCATAGGAGTCACTATAGTCCAATATTTAAGAACTAAAGTGTTTCATGACCACAATGTCCTTGTCTGTCTTACTCATTATTGAATCCCAAGTGCTTGGTAAATTGTAGATGTTCAAAAAAATACTGAATAGATGAATCACTTAACAAAAGACAACCATGGTGTGAATCTCCCTTTATCACTATATTCTAGGAGACTTGGGCAAGTTATGTAATATGCTAAGCCTTCATTTATTCAGTTGAAAAATTCTGCCTCATGGGGTTAAGTCAGGTGTTGCATGTAACTTTTGAAATAGTGGCAGGCATATAGTAATTACAATAAAGATGACAGTAACTGCTATTACTAATAATAGTAGAACTTATTGTGGTAAATATTAGTAGTGGCATTAGAGGTGGTAACTTACCAAGCTGATGCCATTCTTAGAGGTTCAAAATGAGCATCTTTTTATAGTGTTGATATATCACTCTTTCAGTACAACAGTGCTTATCGTGCCCCACATCTACACCATCACTATTCAATCTGCATAAATGATAAGACAAAAATCACTGGGAAAGGTGCCACCACGAATGAGTAAAATTTACAATTATTGTTATCATGGAAGCCAAGTGAAATTAGTCTACTGGCCATTCTCCCAGTGCCCAGTATAGAAACATTCTTAAAGATACTGTAGACTAAATCCAACAATTCTTTTCTACTCTGATTTAATAAATCAATTTCCAAAATGGAATCATTATTCCTTATGGTTGCTTTGAAGTATTCATTAAATTAAACATGAAAGGGACTTGGCTTTGTAATATAGTCTGAAGTCAGGGAGCCTGATTCCTCCAGCTCCGTTTTTCTCTCTCAAGATTGCTTTGGCTATTCGGGGTCTTTTGTGTTTCCATACAAAGTGTGATTTTTTTTGTTCTAGTTCTGTGAAAAAGGACAGTGGTAGCTTGATAGGGATTGCATTGAATCTGTAGATTGCATTGGGTAGTATAGTCATTTTCACAGCGATGTTTCTTCCAATCCAAGAACATGGTATATCTCTCCATTGCTTTGTATCATCTTTAATTTCTTTCATCAGTGTCTTATAGTTTTCTGCACACAGATCTTGGTCTCCTTAGGGATGTTTATTCCTAGGTATTTTATTCTTATTGTTGCAATGGTAAATGGGAGTGTTTCATTAATTTCACTTTCACATTTTTCATCATTACCATATAGGAATGCAAGAGATACCTGTGCATTAATTTTGTATCCTGCTACTTTACCAAATTCATTGGTTTGCTCTAGTAGCTTTCTGGTAGCATCTATAGGATTCTCTATGTCATCTTCAAACTCCGACAGCTTTAATGCTATTTTTCTGACTTGGATTCCTTTTATTTCTCTTTCTTCTCTGATTGATGTGGCTAAAACTTCCAAAACAATTTTGAACAATAGTGGTGAGAGTGGGCAGCCTTGTCTTGTTCCTGATCTTAGTGGAAATGTTTTCAGTTTTTCACCACTGAGGACGATGGCTGTGGGTTTGTCATATATGGCCTTTCTTATGTTGAGGTAAGTTTCCTCTATGCCTACTTTCTGGAAGGTTTTTACAAAAAAATGGGTGTTGAAATTTGTTGAAAGCTTTTTCTGAATCTGTTGAGAAGATCATATGGTTTTTATTCTTCAGTTTGTTAATATGGTGTATCACATTGATTGATTTGTGTATATTGAAGAATCCTTGCATTTCTGGGCTAAACCCCACTTGATCATGGTGTATGATACTTTCAATATGCTGTTGGATCCTGTTTGCTAGTGTTTTGTTGAGGATTTTTGTATCTATGTTCATCAGTGATATTGGCCTGTAGTTTTATTTCTTTGTGATATCTTTGCCTGGTTTTTGTATCAGGGTGATGGTGGTCTCGTAGAATGAGTTTGGGAGTGTTCCTCCCACTGCTCTATTTTGCAAGAGTTTGAGAAGGGTAGGTGTTAGCTCTTCTCTAAATGTTTGATAGAATTTGCCTGTGAAGCCATTTGGTCCTGGACTTTTGTTTGTTGGAAGAATTTTAATCACAGTTTCAGTTTCAGTGATTGTGATTGTTCTGTTTATATTTTCTATTTCTTCCTGGTTCAGTCTAAGAAGGTTGTGCTTTTTGAAGAATTTGTCCATTGCTTCCAGGTTGTCCAGTAATAAAGATAGTATGGTACTGGCACAAAAACAGAAATATAGATAAATGGAACAGGATAGAAAGCCCAGAGATAAACCCACGCTCATATGGTCACCTTATCTTTGATAAGGGAGGCAAGAATATACAATGGAGAAAAGACAGCCTCTTCAATAAGTGGTACTGGGAAAACTAGACAGCTACATGTAAAAGAATGAAATTAGAACACTCCCTAACACCTTACACAAAAATAAACTCAAAATGGATTAAAGACCTAAATGTAAGGCCAGACACTATCAAACTCTTACTGGAAAGCATAGGCAGAACACCCTATGACATAAATCACAGCAAGATCCTTTTTGACCCACCTCCTAGAGAAAGGGAAATAAAACAAAAATAAATAAATGGGACCTAATGAAACTTTAAAGCATTTGCACAGCAAAGGAAACCATAGAAAAGACGAAAAGCTAACCCTCAGAATGGGAGAAAATATTTGCAAATGAAGCAACTGGCAAAGCATTAATCTCCAAAATTTACAAGCAGCTCATGCAGCTCAATAGCAAAACAACAAACAACCCAGTCCAAAAATGGGCACAAGACCTAAAGAGACATATCTCCAAAGAAGATATACAGATTGCCAACAAACACATGAAAGAATGCTCAACATCATTAATCATTAGAGAAATGCAAATCCAAACGGCAATGAGATATCATCTCACACCAGTCAGAATGCCCATCATCAAAAATTCTAGAAACAATAAATGCTGGAGAGGGTGTGGAGAAAAGGGAACCGTCTTGCACTGTTGGTGGGAATGTAAATTGATTCAGCCACTATGGAGAACAGTATGGATGGAGGTTCCTTAAAAAAATAAAAATAGAACTACCATACGACCCAGCAATCCCACTGCTGTGCATATACCCTGAGAAAACCATAATTCAAAATGAGTCATGTACCACAATGTTCATTGCAGCTGTATTTACAATAGCCAGGACATGGAAGCAACCTAAGTGTCCATCAACAGATGAATGGATAAAGAAGATGTGGCACATATATACAATGGAATATTACTCAGCCATAAAAAGAAAAGAAATTGAGTTATTTGTAGTGAGGTGGATGGACCTAGAGTCTATCATACAGAGTGAAGTAAGTCAGAAAGAGAAAACAAGTACCATATGCTAACACATATATATGGAATCTAAAGAAAACACAATGCTCATGAAGTACCTAGGGGCAGGACGGGAATAAAGACACAGACCTACTTGAGAATGGACTTGAGGACACGGGGAGGGGGAAGGGTAAGCTGGGACAAAGTGATAGAGTGGCATGGACATATATACACTACCAAATGTAAAACCGATAGCTAGTGAGAAGCATCCGCATAGCACAGGGAGATCAGCTCGGTGCTTGTGACCACCTAGGGCTGTGGGATAAGGAGGGTGGTAAGGAGGGAGATGCAAGAGAGAAGAGATATTGGTATATATATTTATGTATAGCTGATTCACTTTGTTATAAAGCAGAAACTAACACACCCTTGTAAAGCAATTATACTCCTAATAAAGATGTTTTTTAAAAAAGAAAGAATTTGGACCCAAAGAGAAAAGAAAAAAGTTAATTGAAAAAATAAAAAAAGGAAAGGTACTTGGTACAGTGTCTGGCATATAGTAAGTGCTCCATAAATATTAACTGCTAATAGTATCAATTTAAGAAATCCTCAGAACAAATCTGTGATGTTGCAGCATTATTATTCCAACTTTACAAATTGAGAACCACAAAGGGTCATTAAATTGCACAATGTCATATGGTTGTTAAGCAGCATAGTTAGGATTCAAGCACCTGTCTCTTTGATATCTTTTCATAATTTTTCCACTACAATGACTTCTTGCTCCAAAGGGCACTGACATAATGGTCTTATTCCCATGGAGATGCTAGTAGCTCAGTGCATTTCCTCAGCCAAGGACATTTTCATTTTTGATCCCTTAATATTTTCACCTTACACTGCCAGTTTGAATCTCCTACTAGGGTAACTTTTCCTCATAGACTTTGATTTCTTTAGATAAATACATAGGGATGGGATTATTGAGTCATAAGGTTAGTATAAATTTAAGTTTATAAGAAACTGACAAAGTACTTCCAAAGTAGCTGTACCATGGTATACTCCTACCAACAATATGTAAGAGTGTAAATGTTTCCAAGTCATTACCAAATACAAATACCAAATCAATACCACCTGGTATTTTCAGTGTGTGGTAGTTTGTTTCATGTTTACACTCTGTTTTGTTTTATTTTGGTCATGTATTGGACATGATGTGGTGTTTCACTGTCTTTTTTTAAAACTGAGTTATATTTGACATGTAATATTGTGTAAGTTTACATTGTAAACATACTGATTTGATACATTTATATTGCAATAGTATTGCCACATTAGCATTAGCTAAAGCCTCTATTGTCACACAATTGTCATTTCTTCTAGTGTTGGCAACAACTAAAATATAGTCTCTTAGCAAGTTTAATGTTTATAATACAGTTTTGTTGTCTATAATCATTGCACTGTGTATTAGGGCTCCAGGATTTCTCTAATTTATAAGTCACTAATGACTAATGGTATTGAACACATGTTTATTTGCTTATTTGTTGTATCTCTTTTTTTGGTGTAATATCTGTTCACATCTTTGTCCATTAAAAAAATGAATTGTCCACTTTCTATTGCATTGTAAGAGATATTTATATCCTCTAGTTACAAGTCCTTTTTCCAGACATGTCTTTTGACAATAGCTTTTATGGCATGTGGCTTGTCTTTTCATTATCTTAACATTGCTTCTCAAAAGCAGAAATTTAGTGTTTGGTGAAATACAATTTTTAGCTTGTGTTCAGGTTCTACTGGGAAGTAATTGTCTAAACCAGTTCACAAATATTATCTTCCATTTCTTCATATAAAAGTTTTTTTTAAACTAAATGATAGGGTTTATTTTTTATCTATTTATATATTAAGAGTTGGAAGTTCTGATTTTTTCTCTTTTTCTTCCTCCTTTATGGAGGTATAAATTTCAAATAAGAATGCATATATTTAAGTTATATAACATGAAGATTTGATATACACATACACTGTGAAATAATTATCACAATCAGATTCTTTAACTCAGCCATCACTTCACATAGATACCACTTCTTTTGTGTGTGTGGTGAGAACATTAAGATCTACTCTCATAGCAAATCTTAATTATAAAATACAGTATTATTAACTATATCACTATGCTGTACATTTGGTGCCCAGAACTTATTGAACTTATAAATACAAGTTTCTATCCTTTGATGAAACTTAGACCCATTTCCTCCTCCACCTAGGCCCTGGCAACTACCATTCTATTATGTTTTGGGAAATTCAAATTTTCTGGATTCCACATACAAGGGAATCATTCAGTATTTGTCATTCTCTGTCTGGCTTACTTCACTTAGCATAATTTCCTCCAAGTAGAGCAATATTGGCAAATATGGCACTATTTTCTTCTTTTTTTAAATTAATTTTTCTTGGAGTATATTTCATTTAAAATGTGTTAGTTTCTGCTGTACAGCAAAGAGAACCAGTTATACACATACATATATCCATTATATTTTGGATTATTTTTCTGTATAGGTGATTACAGAATACTGAGTAGAGTTCCCAGTGCTATGTAGTAGAACATTATTAGTAATCTATTTTATATATAGTAGTGTGTATCTGTCAATACCAGTCTCCCAATTTATCCATCCCCACCCCTTCCCACTGGGTAACCATAAGTTTGTTTTCTACATCTGTGACTCTACATCTGTTTTGTAAATAAGTTCATTTGTACCATTTTTTAAGATTCCACAGATAAGTGATATGAAATGATATTTGTCTTTCTCTGTCTGACATACTTCACTCACTATGGCAATCTCTAGGTCCATCCATGTTACTGCAGAAGGTATTATTTAATTATTTTATATAGCTGAGTAATATCCCATTGTATATATATATATATATATATATATATATATATATATATATATATATATTCCACATCTTCTTTATCCATTCCACCATTGATGGATATTTAGGTTGCATCCAAGTTCTGGCTATTGTAACTAGTGCTACAATGAAAATTGGGATACACACATCTTTTTGAATTATGGTCCTCTGGATACATTCCCAGAAGTGGGATTGCTGGGTCATATGGTAGTTTTATTTTTAGTTTTTTAAGGGACCACCATACTCTTCTCCATAGTGGCTGTACAAATTTACATTCCTAGCAAAAGTGTAGGAGGGTTCCCTTTTCTCCACACCCTCTCCAACATTTACTGTTTGTAGATTTTTTTAAACATCTTTATTGGAGTATAATTGCCTTACAATGGTGTATTAGTTTCTGCTTTATAACAAAGTGAATCAGTTATACATATTCATATGTTCCCATATTTCTTCCCTATGGCATCTCCCTCCCTCCCACCTTCCCTATCCCACCCTTCTAGGTGGTCACAAAGCACTGAGCTGATTTCCCTGTGCCATGCTGCTGCTTCCCACTAGCTATCTACCTTACGTTTGGTAGTGTATATATGTCCATGCCACTCTCTCACTTTGTCACAACTTACCCTTCCCCCTCCCCATATCCTCAAGTCCATTCTCTGGTAGGTCTGTGTCTTTATTCCTGTCTTACCCCTAGGTTCTTCATGACTTTTTTTCCCCTTAGATTCCATATATATGCATTAGCATATGGTATTTGTTTTTCTCTTTCTGACTTACTTCACTCTGTATGACAGACTCTAGGTCCATCCACCTCACCACAAATAACTCAATTTCGTTTCTTTTTATGGCTGAGTAGTATTCCTTGTATATATGTGCCACATCTTCTTTATCCATTCATCCGGTGATGAACACTTAGGTTGCTTCCATCTCCTGGCTATTGTAAATACAGCTGCAATGAACATTTTGGTACATGACTCTTTTTGAATTATGGTTTCCTCAGGGTATATGCTCAGTAGTGGGATTGCTGGGTCGTATGGTAGTTTTATTTGTAGTTTTTTAATGGCCATTCTTACTGGTGTGAGGTGAAACCTCATTGCAGTTTTGATTTGCATTTCTGTAATAATTAGTGATGTTGAGCATCTTTTCATGTGCTTTTTGGCCGTCAGTATGTCTTCTTTGGAGAAATGTCTATTTAGAACTGCCAATTTTTTTATTGGGTTGCTTGTTTTATTGATATTGAGCTGCATGTGTTGTTTGTATATTTTGGGTATTAATCCCTTGCCAGTCACTTCATTTGCAAATATTTTCTCCCAATCTGTGGGTTGTCTTCTCGTTTTGTTTATAGTTTCCTTTGCTATGCAAAATATTTTAAGTTTAATTAGATCCCATTTGTTTGTTTTTAGTTTCATTACTCTTGGAGGTGGATCTAAAATTATCTTTCTGCAATTTATGTCAGAGTGTGTTCTGCTATGGTTTTCTTTAAGAATTTTATAGTATCTGATCTTACATTTAGGTCTGTAATCCATTTTGAGTTTATTTTTGTGTATAGTGTTAGAGAATGTTCTAATTATATTGTCCTACATGTAGCTGTCCAATTTTCCGAGCACAACTTATTCTTCACTGTATATTTATGCCTCTTTTGTCAAACCACAGGTGCATGCCTTTATCTCTGAAATTTCTATAGAGTTCCATTGATCTACCTTTGTGTTTTTGTGGCAGTACCATACTGTTCTGATGCCTGTAGCTTTGTAGTATAGTCTGAAGTTAGGGAGTCTCATTCTCCCATTTCCATTTTTCTTTCCCAAGATTGCTTTTGTTATTCTGGGTCTTTTGTGTTTCCATACAAATTGTAAAAATTTTGTAATAATTCTGTGAAAATATTTTTGTTAATTTGAAAGGGCTTGAAATGAAGCTATAGATTACTTTTGGTAGTATAGTCATTTTGACATTATTGATTCTTCCAATCCAAGAACATGGTATATCTCTCCATCTCTTTGTGCAATCATCTTTTATTTCTTTAAGGTGTTTCATCAGTATCTTATTGTTTTCTTAGCACAGGTCTTTTGTATACTTAGGTTGGTGTACTCCTGTGTATTTTATTATTTTTGATGTGATGGTAAAGGTAATTGTTTCCTTAATTTCTCTTTCTGATTTTTCATTGTTAGTGTATTGGAATACAAGTGATTTCTGTGTTAATATTTTTATCCTGCAACTTTACCTAATTCATTGATGAGCTTTAATACTTTACTGGTAACATCTTTAGGATTTTCTGTGTATAATATCATGTCATCTGCAAACAGTGACAGTTTTACTCCTTTTTTTTCTAACTTGGATCCTTTTATTTCTTTTTCTTCTCTGATTGCTATGGCTAGGACTTCTAAAATTATGTTGAATGAAAGTGGCAAGAGTGGGGATCCTTGTCTTGTTCCTGATCTTAGAGGAAATGTTTTCAGTTTTTCACCATTGAGAATGATGTTTTCCGTGGGTTTCTCATACATGGCCTTTATTATGTTGAGGTAGGTTCCCTGTATACTGACATTCTGGAGAGTTTTGATCTTAAATATCTTCAAATTTTGTTGAAAGCTTTTTCTTCTTCTGTTGAGATGATCATACTGTTTTTATTCTTCAATTTGTTGATGTGGTGTATCACACTGACTGATTTGCAGATATTGAAAAATCCTTGCATCACTGGGATAAATTCCACTTGATCATGGTTTTTGATCCTTTTAATGTGTTGTTGGATTCTGTTTGTTAGTATTTTGTTGAGGATTTTTGCATCTATGTTCATCAGTGATATTGGCCTGTAATTTTCTTTTTTGTTTGACATCTTTGTCTGGTTTTGGTATCAAGGTGATGGTGGCCTCGCAGAATGAGCTTGGGAAAGTTCCTTCTCCTGCAATTTTTTGGAATACTTTTAGAAGGATAGTTGCTAACTCTTCACTACATGTTTGATAGCAAAATCTTGTTTCTTCCTGGTTTAATCTTGGAAGCTTGTACTTTTCTAAGAATCTGTCCATTTCTTCTAGATTGTCCATTGAATTGACATATAGTTGCTTATAGTATTCTCTTATGATACTTTGCATTTCTGTTGTGTCCACTGTAACTTCTCCTTTTTCATTTCTAGTATTAATGATTTGAGTCCTCTCCCTTTTTTTCTTGATGAGTCTAGCTAAAAGTTTATCAATTTTGTGTATCTTCTCAAAAAATAGCTTTTAATTTCATTGATCTTTGCTATTGTTTTCTTCATCTCTACTTCATTTATTTCTTCTCTGATCTTTATGATTTATTTTCATCTATTAAATTTATGTTTTGTTTTTTCTTCTTTCTCTACTTGCTTTATGTGTAAGGTTAGGATGTTTATGTGAGGTTTTTCTTGTTTCCTAAATAAAATTGTATTGCTATGTACTTCCATGTTAAAACTGATTTTGCTTCCTCCCATAGGTTTTGGATCATCATGTCTTCATTGTCATTTGTCTCCAGGTAGTGTTTGATTTCCCCCTTGATTTCTTCAGTGATCTATTCGTTGTTTAGTATCATATTGTTTAGCCTCCATGTGTGTGTGTTTTAGTTTTTTTTTCTTGTAATTGATTTTTCCTCTCATAGCATTATGGTTGGAAAAGATGCCTGATATGGTTTTCATTTTCTTAAATTTACTGAGGATTGATCTGTAGCCCACCATGTGATCTATCCTGGAGAATGTTCCATGTGCTCTTGAGAAGTATGTGTATTCTGCTGCTTTTGGATGCAATGTCATATAAATATCTAATAAGTCTATCTGGTCTAATGTGTCACTTAAGGTTTGTGTTTCTTTATTAAGATTCTGTCTGGATGATCTATCCATTGGTGTAAGTGGAGTGTCATAGACACCCACTATTATTGTGTTACCTTCAATATTCTATTTTATGGCTGTTATCATTTGCCTTAATATATTGAGGTGCTCCTATTTTGGGTGAGCATATATTTACAATTATTTACAATTGTTATAACTTTTTCTTGTATTGATCCATTGATTGTTATATACTGTCCTTCCTTGCCTCTTGTAACAGTCTTTATTTTAAAATCTATTTTGTTTGGTATGAGTATTGCTACTCCAGTTTTCTTTTTATTTCAATTTGCATGGAATATCTTTTTCCATTCCCTCACTTTCAGTCTGTATGTGTCCCTAGGTCTGAAGTTGGTCTCTTGTATACAGCATATATATGGGTCTTGCTTTTACATCCATTCAACCAGTCTATGTCTGGAGCATTTAATCCATTTACATTTAAGGTAATTATTGATATGTATGTTCTTCTTGCCATTTTGTTAATTGTTTGGGATTTGTTTTTGTAGGTCTTTTTTCTTCCCTTCATCTTTTGTTCTCTTCTCTTATGGTTTGGTGACCATCTTGAGTATTGTGTTTGAGTTTCTCTTGCTTTTGTGTGTATCTATTGTAGTTTTTTTGTTTTGCTCTTCCCATGGGATTTTGATATAGCAGTCTATATATGTAAAAAGTTGTTTTAAGTTGCTGGTCTCTTTCCCACCTGGAGATGTTCCTTTAGCACTTATTTTAAAGCTGGTTTGGTGATGATGAATTCTTTTAGCTTTCAATTGTCTGTAAAGCTTTAAGTTTCTCTGTCAAATCTGACTGAGAGCCTTGCTGGGTAGAGTATATTTTGTTGTAGGTTTTTCCCTTTCAGCACTTGAGATATATTGTGCCACTCCCTTTTGGGCTGTTGACTTTCTGCTGAAAAATCAGTTGATAACCTTATGGGGATTGGGTTTTACCTTTTTTGTTGCTTTACCCTTGTTGCTTTTGATATTTTTTCTTTGTCTTTAATCTTTTTCCATTTGATTAATATGTGTCTTTTTGCGTTTCTCCTTGAGTTCATCCTGTAGGGGACTCTCTGTGCTTCCTGGATTTGAGTGAGTGTTTCCTTTCTCATGTTAGGGAAGTTTTTTTGCTATAATATCTTCAAATATTTTCTCAGGTTCTTTGTCTTTCTTGTCTCCTTCTGGGATCCCTATAATGTGAAAGTTGGTGCACTTAATGCTGCCCCAGAAGTCTATGAGACTGCCCTCATTTCTTTTCTTTCTTTCGTTTTGTGGCATTGATTTCCACCACTCTGTCTTCCTGCACACTTATTCATTCTTCTCCCATTGTTCTGCTATTGATTCCTTCTAGTGTATTTTTCCTTGCAATTATTGTATTGTTCAACTTTGCTCTTTAAATCTTATAACTCCTTAAACATTTCTTGTATCTTCTTGATCTGTACCTTCATTCTTTTTCTGAGATTTTGGATAATCTTTAATATCATTACTGAGAATTCTTTTTCAGATAAGGTGCCTATCTCCTCTTCATTTAGTTGTTCTTGTGGGTTTTTATCTTGTTCCTTC
This sequence comes from Globicephala melas, assembly GCF_963455315.2. Lineage (NCBI taxonomy): Eukaryota > Metazoa > Chordata > Mammalia > Artiodactyla > Delphinidae > Globicephala > Globicephala melas. The sequence continues at coordinate 60,520,597 of NC_083335.1, forward strand.
ATTTGCAACATCTTTCTTTGTAGTATCATTTTGTCTAATCTCTGTGCTTATGTTCTCCTTTCCTTAGGCTGCAGGATTTTAGTTACTCTTGCTTCTGGTTTCTGCTCCCTGGTGGGTTAGTTTGGTCCCAGGCTTTGTGCATGCTTCCTGGTGGGAGGGAAAGGTACCTTCCTTCTGATGTGTGGAGCTGGGTCTTTTTCCTGTGATGGGCAGGACCATGCCAAGGTTTGTATTTTGAGGTTGCTATGAACTCAGAATGACTTTAGACATCCTGTCTTCTAATGGGTGGTGCTGTGTTTTTATGTTACTGGTTGTTTGGCCTGAGGTTTTCCAAACTGGACTCTGCATGTTGCTGGGGGGGAACAGGTCTTGGTGCCAAAATGTGGGCCTTCAGGAGAGCTCACTCTGATCAATATTCCCTCGGGCTTCTGTTACCTGTGTCCTAGCCCCCACAGTGAACTATTGTTGACCGTCCCCTCTCCCAATGACCCTCTATGAAAACTAGGTAGGTGTAGCCCAAGTTTCTATGAAGGTACTGCTCTGTGTTGGGTCTCAGTGCACCTGAGAACTTGTGTGCACCCTTCATGAGTCGAGTTTCTATTTACGTCAGCCCTGTGGATCTCCTGCACACAATCCCAGTTGGCCTTTAAGGCTAAATGCTCTGGGGGTTCTTCCTCCCAATGACAGACCCTCAAACTGACTTGAAGGGCTCTTTTTATGTGAGAACATCCCTGTGTAGCCTGGGTGGGGTTAATATTTTTGGTGCAAGGGCTGTTTTCATCATAGATATCTGCCACCTCTTTCTTCAGTGTATGCTGGTTGTTATCCCCTTGATAGGAGGTGTGACTGATGTTGTGGTGTCCAGAACTTGCACTGGATATTGAGCAGGGCCTTCTCTTTTCTCTGTTGTTGTCACTGCCTTGTCAGAGATGGGGTCTGCTCTCTAGTTGTTAGAGTAGAGTCCCCCAGATCAGTTTATTAGCTGTGTTTCTCATCTGTGGTGCAAGGTAGGTGGGATTGGAGCACTCCCATTGGGAGGGAAGCCACTGAGTATTCTTCCTCTGGAGTTGTTCACCTGTGCACATACTCTGTTGTGTTACTTTTCACCCGTTGTGTGAGCTCTCAGATTACACTGCTGTTGGCACTGCTCTCAGCCCCACCTTAACTGTTGTATGCCAGCAATTGGTATGGTGTCTCTCAGACATTGTTTTCACCAGGTCACCAGCATAGCTCCAATGAAGTCAGGTCCTATGATTGCAATAATCACGGATCTTGACATGCTGTGGGTGCTATGGGGGCAGCTCAGACTCTGGCCTGGCCCAACCCCCACATGAATGTGCCCACAAAGTCTACAGTTGCTAAAGCTAGACCCGTCTTGGCTTCAGGATCACTCATTGTCTGTTCAGATATTCTGTATGCACTGAGTTTACAAAGCTGGTTTGTGGGGTGCCAATTTGCACAGCTGCAAGGAGAGGTTTCAGCTTTTCTTCATTATTTTCATGGCCTTTGGGGCTCAACTGTGGTCTCAGCTTCACTTCTGCATGTGGGCCACCCACAGGGAGCTGCTCTCAAGGCTGTCCTGGAGCACACGAGTCCACTCTGGTGAGGAGGGGGCCTGGAGGGAGTGGTGGCTGGGGTCAAGAAAGTGCCCGCCATGACAAAGAAGTGGTGCAGACGAGGAGTCGGCAGCCAGTAGGCTCACGGGAGCCCTGGTGGGTATGGGTTGCATGGTGGAGCCAGCAGCTGCAGGTGCAAGAAAGTCGGCCCAGGCGAGAGTCCTTCTTAGTGCCCAGGGAGGCAGTGGACAGTGAATGGGGAGAGAGGCTGCAATGTGGCTCTGTCCCTTGCAAGTCACTCAACAATGGTTCTTCGCTTCTATGGCAGTCTGGGTTTCTTCCACAAGCATTCCCAGTTGCAGATTTCCTCACTCCCATACCCTCAGTCTGTCTCCTCACAGCCAATAACAGTCCTCTTACCAGGTTTGCTCTCCAAACCCCTGTTCCAACACTCAGTCCCCATCCTCATTGGCAGACACACATCTCAGGCTGGAGCATGCAGAGCTGTGGCAGGGACCATCAGTGTATGTCTCATTCTGTCCTGCCTGCTACAGACCAGTTGCTACACTCTCCTCCAATAGCCCCCAAAACTTCCCTTCTGTTCCAACTGAACTTCCTGCCAGTGAGGGGGCTTCCCCTGATAGAGGAACCTCTCCTTCATCTCCCACACCAGGGGCACAGGTCTCATCCTACTTCCTTTCCTCTTCCTTTTCCCTTCTTCTTTCTTTCATCCTACCCGGTTATGTGGTGATCGTTCTGGTACTTTAGGTATCTGAGGTCTACTGCTAGTATTCAGCTGGTGCTCTGTGAGAATTGTTCCACTTGTAGATGTACTCGATGCATTTGTGGAGAGAGATGAACTCCACATCCTCCCTCTCTCCTTCACCATCGTGACTTCTCATATTTTCTTCTTTTGAAGGCTGGAAAGTATGTCATTGTATGTATATACCAATTTTTTTAATCCATTCAAATGTTGATGGACATTTAGCTTGATTCCATGTCTTAGCTGTTGTAAATAATGTTGCAGTGAACATGGGAGTGTAGACATCTTTTCAAGGTAATGATTTTATTTTATTTGGATATATATGTGCAGAGGTGAGATTTCTGGATTATATGGTATTCTTATTTATAAATTTTTAGGGGAACCACCATGTTGCTTTCCATAGTGGCTGCACCAATTTATATTCCCACCTAAAATGTACAAAGGATTCCCTCCTCCCATACCCTCACCAACACTTGTTATATTTGGTTATCTGATAATAGCCATTCTGATAGGTATGAGGTGATATCTCATTGTGCTTTTGATTTGTATTTTTAGTACTTCTGAGCACATTTTTATTTTCTTATTGACCACTTGTATGTCTTCTTTTGATAAATGACTATTCAGTTATTTGCCCATATTTTAATTAAATTATTTATTGTTGTTGCTTTTCTATTGAAATGTAGGTGTTCATTATAAATTTTGGATATTAACTCTACCAGATACATAGTTTGCAGATATTTTCTCCCAATCATCTGTAAGTAGTCTTTTTATTTTGTTGATTATTTCCCTTATGTGCAGAAGATTTTCAGTTTAGTCCCACTTGTCTATTTTTGCTTTTATACTTTGTTTTGTGTGTCATATCAATAAATATTTTTCAAGACCAATGTCAAGGAACTGTCTAAAATATAAACAGACTAAATACTCAAATCAAAACCATAGAAGGACTGAATGGTTAAAAAACAAAAGCTACCATACACTGCCTACCAGAGACTCATTTCAGATTTCAAAACACACATAGAATGAAAACAAAGAGAAAAAGATATTCCATTTAAATGGAAAACAAAAGAGAGCATAAGTAGCTATACTTACATCAGACAAGTAGACTTTAAGTCAAAAACTGTAACAAAAGAAAGGAGGTCATTATATAATAATAAACTGGCCAATCGTAAAGAGAACATAACCATTATAAATATATATGCACACAACATAAGATCACCTAAATATAATAAGCAATTACTAACAGATATGAATGAAGAAATAGAGAGCACACAATAATAGTAGGGAAGTTTAAAATCCCATATCAACAATGGATACATCATTCAGACAAAAATTTAGTAAGGAAAGAGTGGACTTGAACAACACTATACACTAAATAGACCTAACAGATGTGTACTAAACATTACACTCAACAATAGCAAAATATACATTCTTCTCAAGCACACATGGAATAGTCTCCAATAGATCATATATTAGATCAAAAGGTAAGTCTTAACAAGTCTAAGGTAATTGAAATTATTTCAACAACAATTGTATTAAACTAGAAATCTATAAGAGGAGGAAAGCTGGAAAATCCACAGATATGTGGAAATTAAACAATACACTCCTGAAAAATCAATGGGTAAAAAAAGAAATTAAGAGATCAAAAACATATCTTGAGACAAATAAAATGGAAACACAACATACAAAACTTATGGGATGTAGCAAGGTAATTATAAGAAGGAAGTTCACAGTGTAATTGCCTATATTAAAAATACATATCTAATAAATCTAACTTTACACCTCAAGGAACTAAAAATATAAGAACAAACTAAGCCCAAAATAAGCAGAAGGATGGGAAAAATTAAGATTAGAGCAGAAATAAATGAAATAGAGACCAGAAGAACAATATAAAATATTAGAAACTAAGAGTTTCTTTGTTGAAAATATGTACAAAATCAAAAATCTTAGCTGGATTAAATAAGAAGAATAGTGAGAAGACCCAAATAAATAAAACAATAAATGAAAGAGGAGACGTTGCAACTGATACCACACACACACACACACACACACACACACACACACAAAAGAGATTACTATAAACAATTATACTTCACTTAACTGGATAATCTAGAGTTAATGGATACATTCCTAAAAACATACAACTTGCCAAGAGTGAATCATGAAGAATTAGATAATTTGAACAGATCAATAACAAGTAACAAGACTGAATCAGTAATCAAATTCTCCCAACAATATAAAGTCCAAGACCATATGGCATCACTGCTGAAATCTATAAATCATGTAAAGATGAATTAATATCAATCTTCTCAAAATAAATTGAAACTATTAATGAGGAAGGGACACTTCCAAACTCATTTCTTATAGCTAGTGTCACCCTGATACCAAAGTCAGATGAGAACTCTACAAGAAAAGAAAATTATAATCCAATTGCCCTCATGAGTGTAGATGCAAAAATCCTCAACAAAATACAAGCAAACCTAAGTGAACAGAACAATATAAAGATCATACATCATAATCAAGTGAGATTTATCCCTGAAGTGTAAAGATTGTTCAATATAAGCAAATCAATAAATGAAATGCACCACTTTGACAAAATAATGAACAAAAATCTTATGATTATCTCAAGAGATGCAGATAAAGCATTTGACAAAATTCAATATCCTTTCATGATAAAAACTATTGCAAATTTCCCATAGAAGCTATGTACCTCAACATAATACATTTTAAAAAACCCATATTGATAATCATACTCAATGGTAAAAATTGAAATTTCTTCCTTTATGTTTAGGAACAAGACAAGCCTGCCCACTCTTGTCACTCCTATTAACCACAGTAATGGGAGTTCTAGTTCAAGCAATTAGGCAAGAAAAAGAGTGAAAACTCAAATCAGGAAAGAAGTGGTAAAAGTGTCTCTGTTTGCAGATGACATGCCTTTCTAAAACATACCCTTAAAAGACTCCACCAAAATAAAAAACAAAATCAACATACAAAGAAAATTGTGTTTTTATACAAGCACAATGAAAATGCAATAAAGAAAGCAATTCCCTTTACAAGAGCATAAAAAAAAAAAACTACGTGTAAATTTAACCAAGATGGTGAATGATCTGTATTCTTAAAACCCTAAGACAAGTTTCCAGTTACAAGACGTACAAGTTCTGGGGATGTAATGTGTAGCACTGTTACTATAGTTAATAATACTCTATTCTATGTATGAACTTTTCTAAGAGAGCATATTTTAAAATTTTCACCATTAGAAAGGAAAAAAAAGTAACTATGTGAGGTGATGGATGTGTTAACTAATTTTATTATGTTAATCATTTTGCTCTATATACTTATATATAATCACTACGTTGTACACCTTAAACTTACCCAAAGTTACATGTCAATTATATTTCAATAAAGCTTGAAAAAAGATATATGGGGCATAAAATAATACAAACACTGAATTTGAGGTTGTTGACTACTCTAAACAAAATATGACTTAAGTCCATAGAGATATAAAGTGAATGTGTTATTATAGTATGGCATTATATACACAAATTTCCAACAAAAATACAATGAAAAGGCAGTCTTTAAAAGACCAGACTCATTTTGTATAGTATTTTAATAGAATTTCTCCAGCCTTATGCAAGAATAATAAGGTGTCTTATTATACATTCAATACATTTTAACATGAAAAAAGAACTTTGATAAGTCCCCCAAAATGGAAAGATATCACAAGTCATGGATCAGAATTAATACTGTTAAAATGTTTATACACTCCTAAGAAATCTACAAATTAAATGCAACTTCTATCAAAATCCCAATTGCTTTTTTCACAGTAAGAGAACAAAATCATAAAATTTATATAGAATCATGAACATATCCTAACAGGCAAAACAGTCTTGAGAAAGAAGAACGTTGAAAGCATCACACTTCCTGATTTCAAACTACATTACAAAGCTATAGTAGTCAAAACTTATGAAATTGACATAAAAACAGATACATAGATGAATGGAACAGAATATATAGCCCCGAAATAAACCTATGCATATACGGTCAACTAATCCCTGACAAATTCACCAAAAACTACCAATGGGTAAAGCATAGTCTTTTCAATAAATGGTGTTGGGAAAATTGTATATCTACATGTAAAATAATAAAACTGGACTTGTAACTTACAGCACTCTCAAAAAATAACTCAAAATAGATCAAAGACTTAAATGTAAGACCTGAACCATAAAATCGTAGAAGGAAACATAGGGAAAAATCCACTTGGCAGCTCCCAGATATTTTTCTCTCTGACATTTTATTTTTTTTCACCTGCACTTTCATTCACTTTTATTTAGATATAATTGACATATAATGATGTGTAAGCTTAAGGCACACAAAGTAATAATTTGATATATGTACATATTGAAAAATGATTACCATAATAATATTAGTTGCATCCATAACCTCACATAGCTACAATTAATTTTGTCATGGTGAGAACTTTTAGGATTTACACTCTTAGCAACTTTCAAATATACAATATCTTATTGTTAACTATAGTCCCCATGCCATACATTACATCTCAAGTACTTATTCATTTAGTAACTAGAATTTTGTACCCTTTGGCCACCAGCATCCATTTCCACCAGCAACACCCCACACCTGGCAACAATCTGTTTTCTCTTTCTATGAGTTCAGTTTTTCTTTATTCCATTTATGGGTAAGATTATACAGTATTTGTCTTTCTAAGTCTGATTTATTTCACTTACCATAATGACCTCAAGTTTTGTCCATATAATCCCATGTGGCAGAATTATTTTCATTTTATGGTTAAATAATATCCATATCTATGTGAATATATAGGTGCATGTATATATATTATATCATACTATATATAATATTTATACATAATATTTTCTTTATTCATGGGTTTGTCTCTTCAAGAGAGTGATTTAATTTCCTTTGGATATAAACCCAGAAGTGGAAATGCTATATCATATGAGAGTGTACTATTTTTTATTATTTTGAGAAACCACCATCCTGTTTTCCATAATGGCCATACCAATTTACATTTGAACCAACAGAATAAAATAGTTCTTTTTTCTCCACATTACTGTCAGCACCTGTTATTGTCTTTTTTTTTCTTGTCCTTTTAACAATAGCCATTCTAACAGGTGAGATGTGTCATGTCATTGTGATTTTGCACGTTCCTGATGATTAGTAATATTGAACACTTTTCCATGTCCCTGTTGGCCATTTGAATATCCTCTTTGAAAAAATGTCCTCTCAGGTCCTTGGCCCATTTTTGTAAAATCAGATAATTTTGTTTCATTTTGTTTTGTTTTTGCTTTTAAACTGTATAAGTATCTTATATATTTTAGATACTAGCCCCTTGTCATATGCAATTTGCAAAACACTTTTCTGATTTCATATGTTGCCTTTTCATTTCGTTGATCATTAGTTTGTTGTTCAGAAGCTTTTTAGGTAGATGCAATTCCATTTGTTTATATTTTCTATTTTGCTTGTGCTTTCAGTACCATATCCATAAAATTGTTGCTAAGATAAATGTTAAGGAGATTTTCCCCTATGATTTCTTCTATGATTTTATGGTTTCATGTCTTAAATTTAAGTTTTAAGTCCATTTGGAGTAAAATTTTGTTAGTGTTTTAAGTTAAGGATCCAGTTTAATTCTTCTGTATGTGAACATCCCGTTTTCCCAGCACCATTTATTGAAAAGGCTATTATTTTCCCTTTGAGTATTTTGCCTCCCTTGTCAAGTATATGCATAGGTTTATTAATGGTATCTCAATTCTGTTCCATTGCTATATGTATCTGCTTTTATTCCAGTGCCATACTCTCTTGATTATTACAGATTTGTAATATAGTTTCAAATCAAGAAGAATGATGCCTCCAGATTTGTTCTTCTTTCTAATGATTGCTTTGGATTTTCAGACTCCATTGTGATTCCATACAAATTTTAGAATTGCTTTTTCTATTTCTATAAAAATTGCCATTGGAATCTTTTTAGGATCACATTGAATCTACAGATGGCTTTGAGTAGTATGGACAATTTATTAATATTAATCTTCCAATCCATGAATATGGGATATCTTTAAAATTACTTGTGCCTTCTCTAATGACTTCTATCAATGTCTGATACTTTTCAGTGTACAAATCTTTTACCTATGTGGTTAAATTTATTCCTAAGTATTTCATTGTTTTGATGCCATTGTAAAAGGAATTGTTTTCTTTAATATTTTTAGATAAATTGGTGTTGTGTACAGAAATGCAGTAAATATTTGTATATTGATTTGTCTCCTCCAACTTTACTGAACTTGTCAATTAGTTCTAAAGGCTTTTGTGGTGTCTTAAGGATTCTCTACATATAAAATCATATCATTGGAAAACAGAAAATTATACTTCATCATTTATGATTTGGATATATATATATATATATTACTTTTAATTCCAGATAATTCTGCCAAGGATTTATAATATTATATAAAAAAGAGTAGTGAGAGAGGTCACTGTTTTCCCTAATATTAGAGGAAAAGATTTCAAAGTTTCATCAATGAGTATGATGTTAGCTGAGGGCTTGTCATATATGACTTCTGTTATGTTCATTTATGTTCCACCTATACACAGTTTAGAGTTATCATCATAAAATAATATTGTTTTTTGTAAAATGCTTTTCCTGCATCTATGGAAATTATAATGATATGATTTTTTATTTCATCCATTAATGTGATGTATCAAATTTATTGATCTGTATATGTTGAACCATTCTTGCATTCCAATGATGAATCTAAGTTGATTATAGTATATGACCATTTTAATGTACAGTTGAATTAGGTTAGCTATTATTTTGGTTGAGACATTTTGTATTTATATTCATCAGGGACATTGGACTGTATGTTTATTTCTTCTTGTGTCCTGTACTGTATTTTGTATCAGGATAATGATAGCTTTGTAAAATGAACTTTGGAGTATTTCCACCTCTTCAGTTTTTGGAAAAATATAAAAAGATTGATATTTTTTAAATTACTTATTAGAATTAATTGGTGAAACTATGGGATGCTTGTATTTTCTTTGTTACGAGGTTTCATTTATTTTTTGATTTATTACTTTAAAAAACTTGGAGGGGTGACCTTCAAGATGGTGGAGGAGTAAGACGTGGAGATCACCTTTCTCCTCACAAATATATCAAAAATATATCTACATGTGGAACAACTCCTACAGAATACGTACTGAACGCTGGCAGAAGACCTCAGACTTCCAAAAAGGCAAGAAAATCCCCATGAAACTGGGTAAGGCAAAAGAAAAAAAAGAGACAAAAGAATAGGGATGGGACCTGTACTGCCAGAAGGAAGCTGTGAAGGAGGAAGAGTTTCCAAACACTAGGAAGCATTGTTTCTCTCTTCCTTTTCTTTGGAGCCATGTGGCTGGCATTGACTTGGTGCTCTGGCCGGGTGTCAGGCCTGAGATTTTGAGGTGAGAGAGCCGAGTCCAGGACATTGGACCACCAGAAACCTCCTGTCCAAATGTACTATCAATTGGCAAGAAGTCTCCCAGAGATCTTCATCTCAATGTAAGACCCAGTTCCACCGAACCACCAGCAAAGTCCAGTTCTGGATGCCCCATAACAAACAACTAGCAAGACAGGAACACAACCCCACTCATTAGCAGAGAGGCTGCCTAAAGTATTACTAAGTTCACAGACACTCCAAAAAACACCACTGGAGACAACCCTGCCAACAAGAAGGACAAGATACAGTATCAGAAACTAGAACACAGACACCAGTCTGCTCCATCAGGAAGCTTACACAAGCTAAAGAACCAACCTCACCCACTGGAAGCAGACACCAAAAATAATGGGAACTATAAACCAGCAGCCTGTGAAAAGTAGACCCCGAACACAGTAAGTTAAGAAAATGAGAAAAGAGAGAAATATGCAGCAGATGGAAGAGCAAGGTAAAAACCCACTAGACCAAAAAAATGAAGAGGAAATACACAGTCTACCTGAAAAAGAATTCAGAGTAATGAGAGTAAAGATAATCTAAAATCTCAGATATAGAATGGAGAAAATACAAGAAACATTTAACAAGGACCTAGAAGAACTAAAGAGCAAACAAACAATGATGAACAACACAATAAATGAAATTAAATATACTCTGGATGGAATCAATAACAGAATAACTGAGGCAGAAGAATGGATAAGTGAGATGGAAGATAAAATAGTGGAAATAACTGCTGCAGAACAGAGTAAAGAAAAAAGTATGCAAAGAATTGAGGACAGTCTCTGGGAAAATATTAAATGCACCAACTTTTGACTTACAGGGGTCCCAGAAGAAGACAACAAAAGGAAATGATCTGAGAAAATATTTGAAGAGATGATAGTTGAAAATATCCCTAACATGGGAAAAGAAATAGTCAATAAAGTCCAGGAAATACAGAGAGTCCCATACAGGATAAATCCAAGGAGAAACACACCAAGACACATATTCATCAAACTATCAAAAATTAAATTAAAAGAAAAAATATTAAAAGAAGCAAGGGAAAAGCAACAAATAACACACAAGCGCAACCCCATAAGGTTAAGAGCTGATCTTTCAGCAGAAACTCTGCAAGCCAGAGGTAGTGGCAGGACATATTTAAAGTGATGAAAGGGAAAAAAATATAACTAAGATTCCTCTACCCAGCAAGGATATCATTAAGATTCTACAGGGAAATTAAAACCTTTACACACAAGCAAAAGTTAAGAGAATTCAGCACCAACAAACCAACTACAAACAAATACTAAATGAACTTCTCTAGAAAGGAGACACAAGAGAAGGAAAACATCTACAATAACAAACTGAAAACAATTAAGAAAATGGTAATAAGAACATACATATCAATATTTACCTTAAATGTAAATGGATTAATTGCTCCAACCAAAAGAAACAGACTGGTTGAATGGATACAGAAACAAGACCCATATATATGCTGTCTAAAAGAGACCACTTTGGACCTAGGGACACATAGACACTGAAAGTGAGGGGATGGTAAAATGTTTTCCATGCAAAGGGAAAACAAAAGAAAGCTGGAGTAGCAATTCTCATAGCAGAAACAATCAAGTTTATAATAAAGACTATTACAAGAAACAAAGAAGGACACTACATAATGATCAAGGGAACAATCCAAGAAGAAGATATAACAATTGTAAATATTTATGCACCCAACATAGGAGCACCTTAATACATAAGGTAAATGCTAAAGTCAAACAGGGGAAATCAACAGTAACACAATAAGAGTAGGGGACATTAACACACTACTTTCACCAATGGACAGATCATCCAAAATGAAAATCAATAAGGAAACACAAGCTTGAAAAGACACATTAGATCAGACACTTATTTGATATTTAGAGGACATTCCATCCAAAAACAACAGAATAAACTTTCTTCTCAAGTACACCTGAAACATTCTCTAGGTTATATCATATCTTGGGTCACAAATCAAGCCTCAGTAAATTTAAGAAAATTGAAATTGTATCAAGTATCTTTTCTGACCACACGCTATGAGATTAGATATTAATTACGGGAAAAAAATGTAAAAAATACAAGCACAAGGTGGCTAAACAATACACTACAAAATAACCAAGAGATCACTGAAGAAATCAAAGAACAAATCAAACAATACCTAGAAAGAAATGACGACGAAAACACAATGACCCAAAACCTATGGGATGCAACAAAAGCAGTCCTAAGAGGGAAGCTTATAGCAATACAATCCTACCTCAAGAAACAAGACAAAGTCTCAAATAAACAACCTAACCTTACACCTAAAGCAATTAGAGAAAGAACAACAACAACAACAAAAAGTGAAGTTAGCAGAAGAAAAGAAATTATAAAGTTCAAATCAGAAATAAAAGAAATGAAGAAAACAATAGCAAAGATCAATAAAACTAAATGCTGTTTCATTGAGAAGATAAAAAAAAATTGAAAAACCATTAGCCTGACTCATCAAGAAGAAAAAGGGAAAAGACTGAAATCAACAAAATTGAAAATGGAAATTGAGAAGTAACAAATTACACTGCAGAAATACAAAGGATCATGAGAGACTACTACAAGCAACAATATGTCAATAAAATGGACAACCTGGAAGAAAGGGACAAATTCTTAGAAAAGTACAAATTTCCAAGAATGAACCAGGAAGAAATTGAAAAAATGAACACACCAATCACAAGCACTGAAATTGAAACTGTGATTAAAAATCTTCCAACAAATAAAAGCCCAGGACCAGATGTCTTCACAGGTGAATTTTATGAAACGTTTAGAAAAGAGCTAACACCTATCCTTCTCAAAGTCTTCCAAAGTACAGCAGAGGGAGGAACACTACCAAACTCATCCTATGAGGCCACCATCACCCTGATACCAAAACCAGACAAAGATGTCACAAAAAAGAAAATATCACTGATGAATATACATGCAAAAATACTCAACAACATACTAGCAAACAGAATCCAACAGCACATTAATAGGATCATACACCATGATCAATTTTGGTTTTATCCAAGGAAGGCAAGGATTCTTCAGTATATGCAAAACAGTCAATGTGATACACCATATTAAAAATCTGAAGGATAAAAACCATATGAAAATCTCAATAGAGGCAGAAAAAGCATTTGACAAAATTCAACACCCATTTATGGTAATAACTCTACAGAAAGTGGGCATAGAGGGAACCTACCTCAACATAATTAAGGCAATATATGACAAACTACAGCCAACATTGTTCTCAATGGTGAAAAACTGAAACCATTTCTTCTAAGATCAGGACCAAGACAAGGTTGCCCACTCTCACCACTATTATTCAACATAGTTTTAGGAGTTTTAGCCACAGCAATCAGAGAAGATAAAGAAGTAAAATGTATCCAAATCAGAAAAGAAGAAGTGAAACTGTCACTGTTTGCAGATGACATGATACTATATATATAGAAAAATAACGATAGTTCTAGAAAACTGTTAGAGGCAACCAACGAATTTGGTAAAGTAGCAGGATACAAAATTAATGCACAAAAATCACTTACATTCCTATAGACTAATGATGAAAGACCTGAAAGAGAAATCAAGGAAACACTCTCATTTAGCATACAACAAAAAGAAGAAAATATTAGGAATAAACTTTCCTAAGGAGAAAAAAGACCTGTCTGCAGAAAAGTATAAGACACTGATGAAAGAAATTAAAGAACTTAAAAGCAGATGGAGAGATACACCATGTTCTTGGATTGGAAGAATCAACATTGTGAAAATGACTATACTACCCAAATAATCTACAGACTGAATGCAATCCTTATCAAGCTACCAATGGCATTTTTCAGAGAACTCGGAAAAAAATTGTACAATTTGTATAGAAACACGAAAGACCCTGAATAGTCAAAACAATCTGGAGAAAGAAAAATGGAGCTGGAAGAATCAGGCTCCCTGACTTCACTCTATACTACAAAGCTACTGTAATCAAGACAGCATGGTACTGGCACAAGAACAGAAATATAGATAAATGGAACAGGGTAGAAAGCCCAGAGATAAACCCACACACATATGGTCAACTTATTTTTGACATAGGAGACAAGAATATACAATCGAAAAAAGAGAGCCTTTTCAACAATTGGTGCTGGGAAAACTGGAAAGCTACACGTAAAAGAATGAAATAAGAACACTTCCTTACAACATACACAAAAATAAACTCAAAATGGTGTAAAGACCTACATGTAAGGCCAGACGCTATAAAACTCTTAAAGGAAAACAGGCAGAACACACTTTGACATAAATCACAGCAAGATCCTTTTTGACCCACCTCCTAGACAAATGGAAATAAAAACCAAAATTAACAAATGGGACCTAATGAAACTTAAAAGCTTTTGCACAGCAAAGGAAACCATAAACAAGATGAAAAGACCACCCTCAGAATGGGAGAAAATATTTGTAAATAAAGTAACTGAGAAAGGATTAATCTCCAAAATATACACGCACTTTTTGCAGCTCAATATCAATAAATTAAAAAATGCAATCCAAAAATGGTCTGATGAGCAAAACAGACATTTCTCCAAAGAAAATATACAGATTGCCAGCAAACACATGAAAAGAGGCTCAACATCACTAATCATTAGAGAAATGCAAATCAACACTACAATAAGGTATCATCTTACACTATTCAGAATGGCCATCATCAAAATATCTATAAACAATAAATGATAGAGTGGGTGTGGAGAAAAGGGAACCCTCCTACACTGTTGGTGGGAATGTAAATTGATAGAACCACTATGGAGAACAGTATGGAGATTCCTTAAAAAACTAACAATAGAACTACCATATGATCCAAAAATCCCACCTCTGGGCATATACCCTGAGAAAACCATAACTCAAAAATTGTCATGTACCACATTATTCATTGCAGCACTATTTACAGTAGCCAGGATATGGACGCAACCTAGGTGTACATGACAGATGAATGGATAAAGAAGGCATGGCACATATATATATAATGGAATATTACTCGACCATAAAAAGGAGCAAAATTATTTGTTGTTAGGTGGATGGCCCTAGAGTCTGTCAAACAGAGTGAAGTCCAAAAGAGAAAAACAAATACTCTATGCTAACACATATATATACGGAATCTAAAAAAGAGAAGAAGAAAAGGTTCTGATGTGCCTAGGAGCAGGAGTAAGACACAGACATAGAGCTTGGACTGGAAGACATGGGGAGGGGGATGGGTAAGCTTGGACAAAGTGAGAGAGTAGCTTTGACATATATACACTACCAAATGTAAAATAGATTACTATTGGGAAGCAGCTACATAGAACAGGGAGATCAGCTCGGTGCTTTGTGACCACCTAGAGGGGTGGGGTAGGGAGGGTAGGAGGGAGGTGCAAGAAGGAGGGCATATGGGAATATATGTATACATATAACTGATTCACTTTGTTATACAGCAGAAACTAACACAACATTGTAAATAATTATACTCCAATAAAGATGTTAAAAAAATTGTAGAATAATTTACATATAATGTTATATTAGTTTCCAGTGTAAAGCATAATGATTTGATATTTTTGTACAATGTACAATAAGCTTAGTCAACATTCATCACCTTACATAGATACAAATAAATTTTTTTTCTTCTGATGAGAACTTTTAAGATCTTTTCTCATAGCACCTTTTAAATATAAAATACAGTATAATTAACTATTGTCAACATGCTGTACATTACATCACCATTACTTGATTATTTTATAACTGGAAGCATGTACATTTTGTGCCCTCACATATTTCTCTCATTCCCACATACCTCATCTCTGAAAACTACCAAACTTTTCACTGTATCTATGATCTTGTTTTTTGTTTTGTCTGTTTATTTATTTATTTTAAATTCCACATATAAGAAATAATATATGGTGTTTGTTTTTCTGTGTCTGACTTATTTCACTTAACATAACACCTTGGGGTACATCACAGTTGTTGCAAATGGTAATATTTTATTCATTTTTGTTATTTAACATTCCATCTTATATAAAAACCACATTTTCTTTATTCATCATCCATTATGGACACATAGTTTGTTTTTTAATGTTGGCGCTTGTCAATAATGCTGCTATAAACCTAGGTGTTCATGTATCTTTTTGAGTTAGTGCTTTGTTTTCTTCAGATAATTACCCAGAATTGGAATTGCTTGATCATGTGGTAATTTTACTTTTAATTTTTTGAGGAACTTCCATACTGTTTTCCATAGTGACTGCACAAATTTACATTCCCACCAACAGTACACAAAGATCTCTTTTCTCCACAACCTCATGAACACTTATTATTTCTTGTCTTTTTGATAATAGCCATTCTAGTACGTTTGAGGTTACATCTCATTGTGGTTTTAATTTGCATTTCCCTAACGATTAGTGAGTTTGCACATCTTTTTATGTATCTTTTTGTCTTCTTTAGAAAAACGTCTATTCAGATATTCTGACCACATTTTAATTGAATTTTTTTTATATTGGGTGTACAAGTTCTTTATATATTTTGAACATTAATCCCTTAAAATATATATAATTTACATGGTCCTTTAATTTTGCTGTTAGTTTCCTTTATGTGCAGAAGCTTTTTAGTTTGATGTAGTCCCACATGTTTTGTTGTTGTTTACTTTTGTTGCTTTAGTTTGGTATCAGAATCAAAATTTATCTCCAAGACCTATGTCAAGGAACTTACAATTTTGTATTCTTCTAGAAGTTTTATGGTTTCAGGTCTTACATTCAAGTGTTTACTCCATTTTGTGTAATTTTTGTATGATGTAAGATAGTGGCCCTGTTTTACTCTTTTACATGTGTCTGTTCCAATTTAACACACCACTTCTTGAGGAGACTGTCAATTTACAGTTGTATATTCTTGGCTCTGTTGTCTTATATTAATTGACCACATAAGTGTGAGTTTATTTCTAGGCCCTCCATTCTGTTCCTTTGATCTACGTGTCTGCTTTTTTTTTTATGCCAATACCATACTGTATTGATTACTATAGTCTTGTAACATGGTTTCAAATCAGGGAAAATATTCCTTCACTTTATTTTTTTTTCTGAAGATTGCTTTGGCAATTATTTGGGGTCTTTTTTGCTTCCATATAAATTTTAAGATTGTCCATTTCTTTTTTTTTCATGGAATGGTGTTTTATTTTAAATATAGCAGTGCGTACATGTCAATCCCAAACTCCCAATCTATTCCTCCTCCCTACCTTTACCCCTGGTAACCATAAATTCATTCTCTAAGTCTGTGTGTCTGTTTCTGTTTTCTAAATAAGTTCATTTGTATACGATTGTCTATTTCTGTAGAAAATGTCATTGGAATTTTGATAGGGATGACATTGAATGTGTCCATTGTTTTGGGTAGTATGGATACATTAACATTATTAATTCTTGTAATCCATGAGCACAGAATATTTTTCCATTTATTTTTGTCTCTTTAATTTTTTCATTAATTTTTTTTTCACAGGAATTTTACCTACTTGGTCAAATTTAGTCCCATGTATTTTTTCTTTTCTGGATGCAATTGTAAATGGAATTGTTTGCATAATTTCTCTTTATGATAGTTTGCTATTACTGTATAGAAATGCTAGAGGTTTATGTATATTGATTTTGTATCCTGCAAATTTACTGAATTCATTTATTAATTTTAATAGTTTTTCTGGTGGAGTATTTCTATATATAATATCAATCCATATGCAAATAGTGACAGTTCTACTTACTCCTTTCCAAACTGGATGCAATTCATTTCTTTTTGTTGCCTTATTGTTTTGGTTAGAAGTTCCAATACTATGCTTGATGAAAGTGGGGAGAGTAGGCATCTTTGTCTTGTTCCTGATTTTAGAGGAAAATCTTTCAGCTTTGCACCATTGAGTATATTACTTGTTGGCTTTTCATATGTGGGCTTTATTCAGTTGAGTTACATTCTCTTTATACCCACTTTCTTGAGAGTTTTTATTGTAAACAGATGATGAATATTGTCAATTTTTTTTTTGTATCTACTGAAATTGTCATATGATTTTTTTAACATCTTTATTGGGATATAATTGCTTTACAATGGTGTGTTAGTTTCTGCTTTATAACAAAGTGAATCAGTTATACATATACATGTGTTCCCATATCGCTTCCCTCTTGCATCTCCCTCCCTCCCATCCTTCTTATCCCACCCCTCCAGGCAGTCACAAAGCACCGAGCCGATATCCCTGTGCCATGCGGCTGCTTCCCACTAGCTATCTATCTTACGTTTGATAGTGTGTATATGTCTATGACTCTCTCTCGCCCTGTCACAGCTCACCCTTTCCCCTCCCCATATCCTCAAATCCATTCTCTAATAGGTCTGTGTCTTTATTCCTGTCTTACCCCTAGGTTCTTCATGACACATATTTTTTTCTTCTTAAATTTCATATATATGTGTTAGCATATGGTATTTGTCTTTTTCTTTCTGACTTAATTCACTCTGTATGACAGACTCTAGGTCTATCCACCTCATTACAAATAGCTCAATTTCATTTCTTTTTATGGCTGAGTAATATTCCATTGTATATATGTGCCACATCTTCTTTATCCATTCATCCGATGATGGGCACTTAGGTTGTTTCCATCTCCGGGCTATTGTAAATAGAGCTGCAATGAACATTTTGGTACATGACTCTTTTTGAATTTTGGTTTTCTCAGGGTATATGCCCAGTAGTGGGATTGCTGGGTCATATGGTACTTCTATTTGTAGATTTTTAAGAAACCTCTATACTGTTCTCCATAGTGGCTGAACCAATTCACATTCCCACCAGCAGTGCAAGAGTGTTCCCTTTTCTCCACACCCTCTCCAGCATTTATTGTTTCTAAATTTTTTAATGATGGCCATTCTGACTGGTGTGAGATGATATCTCACTGTAGTTTTGATTTGCATTTCTCTAATGATTAATGATGTTGAGCATTCTTTCATGTGTTTGTTGGCAGTCTGTATATCTTCTTTGGAGAAATGTCTATTTAGGTCTTCTGCCCATTTTTGGATTGGGTTGTTTGTATTTTTGTTATTGAGCTGCATGTGCTGCTTGTAAATTTTGGAGATTAATCCTTTGTCAGTTGCTTCATTTGCAAATATTTTCTCCCATTCTGAGGGTTGTCTTTTGGTGTTTTTTATGGTTTCCTTTGATGTGCAAAAACTTTAACGTTTCATTAGGTCCCATTTCTTTATTTTTGTTTTTATTTCCATTACTCTAGGAGGTGGGTCAGAAAGGATCTTGCTGTGATTTATGTCATAGAGTGTTCTGCCTATGTTTTCCTCTAAGAGTTTGACAGTTTCTGGCCTTACATTTAGGTCTTTAATCCATTTTGAGCTTATTTTTGTGTATGGTGTTAGGGAGTGACCTAATCTCATACTTTTACATGTATCTGTTCAGTTTTCCCAGCACCACTTATTAAAGAGACTGTCCTTTCTCCACTGTATATTCCTGCCACATTTATCAAAGATAAGGTGTCCATATGTGCGTGGGTTTATCTCTGGGATTTCTATCCTGTTCCATTGATCTATCTTTCTGTTTTTGTGCCAGTACCATACTGTCTTGATTACTGTAACCTTGTAGTATAGTCTGAAGTCAGGGAGCCTGATTCCTCCAGCTCTCTTTTTCATTCTCAAGATTGCTTTGGCTATTCGGGGTCTTCTGTGTTTCCATACAAATTGCGAAATTTTTTGTTCTAGTTCTGTGAAAAATGCCAGTGGTAGTTTGATAGGGATTGCATTGAATCAATAGATTGCTTTGGGTAGTAGAGTCATTTTCACAATGTTGATTCTTCCAATCCATGAACATGGTATATCTCTCCATCTATTTGTATCATCTTTAATTTCTTTCATCAGTGTCTTATAATTTTCTGCATACAGGTCTTTTGTCTCCTTAGGTAGGTTTATTCCTAGATATTTTATTCCTTTTGTTGCAATGGTAAATGGAACTGTTTTCTTGATTTCAATTTCAGATTTTTCCTCATTAGTATATAGGAATGCCAGAGATTTCTGTGCATTAATTTTGTATCCTGCCACTTTACCAAATTCATTGATTAGCTCCAGTAGTTTTCTGGTAGCATCTTTAGGATTCTCTATGTATAGGATCATGTCATCTGCAAACAGTGACAGCTTTACTTCTTCTTTTCCGATTTGGATTCCTTTTATTTCCTTTTCTTCTCTTATTGCTGTGGCTAAAATTTCCAAAACTTTGTTGAATAACAGTGGTGAGAGTGGGCAACCTTGTCTTGCTCCTGATCATAGTGGAAATGCTTTCAGTTTTTCACCATTGAGGATGATGTTGGCTGTGGGCTTGTCATATATGGCTTTTATTATGTTGAGGAAAGTTCCCTCTATGCCTACTTTCTGCAGGGTTTTTATCATAAATGGGTGTTGAATTTTGTCAAAAGCTTTCTCTGCATCTATTGAGATGATCATATGGTTTTTCTCCTTCAATTTGTTAATATGGTTTATCACATTGATAGATTTGCGCATATTGAAGATTCCTTGCATTCCTGGAATAAACCCCACTTGATCATGTTGTATGATCCTTTTAATGTGCTGTTGGATTCTGTTTGCTAGTATTTTGTTGAGAATTTTTGCATCTATGTTCATCAGTGATATTGGTCTATAGTTTTATTTCTTCGTGACATCCTTGCCTGGTTTTGGTATCAAGGTGATGGTGGCCTCGTAGATTGAATTTGGGAGTGTTCCTCCCTCTACTATATTTTGGAAGAGTTTGAGAAGGATAGGTGTTAGCTCTTCTCTTAATGTTTGATAGAATTCGCCTCTGAAGCCATCTGGTCCTGGGCTTTTGTTTGTTGGAAGAATTTTAATCACAGTTTCAATTTCAGTGCTTGTGATTCGTCTGTTCTTATTTTCTATTTCTTCCTGATTCAGTCTTGGCAGGTTGTGCATTTCTAAGAATTTGTCCATTTCTTCCAGATTGTCCATTTTATTGGCATAGAGTTGCTTGTAGTAATCTCTCATGATCTTCTGTATTTCTACAGTGACAGTTGTTAATTCTCCTTTTTCATTTCTAATTCTATTGATTTGAGTCTTCTCCCTTTTTTTCTTGATGAGTCTGGCTAGTGGTTTATCTATTTTGTTTATCTTCTCAAAGAACCAGCTTTTAGTTTTATTGATCTTTGCTATTGTTTCCTTCATTTCTTTTTCATTTATTTCTGATCTGATTTTTATGATTTCTTTCCTTCTGCTAGCTTTGGGGTTTTTTTGTTCTTCTTTCTCTAATTGCTTGAGGTGTAAGGTTAGGTGGTTTATTCGAGATGTTTCCTGCTTCTTAAGGTGGGCTTGTATTGCTATAAACTTCCCCCTTAGAACTGCTTTTGCTGCATCACATAGGTTTTGGGTCGTTGTGTCTCCATTGTCATTTGTTTCTAGGTATTTTTTTATTTCCTCTTTGATTTCTTCAGTGATCACTTCATTATTAAGTAGTGTATTGTTTAGCCTCCATTTTTTTGTATTTTTTACAGATCTTTTCCTGTAATTGATATCTAGTCTCATGGCGTTGTGGTCGGAAAAGATACTTGATACAATTTCAAATTTCTTAAATTTACCAAGGCTTGATCTGTGACCCAAGATATGATCTATCCTGGAGAATGTTCCATGAGCACTTGAGGAAAACGTGTATTCTGTTGTTTTTGGATGGAGTGTCCTATAAATATCAATTAAGTCCATCTTGTTTAATGTATCATTTAAAGCTTGTGTTTCCTTATTTATTTTCATTTTGGATGATCTGTCCATGGGTGAATGTGGGGTGTTAAAGTCCCCTCTTATGAATGTGTTACTGTCGATTTCCCCTTTTATGGCTGTTAGTATTTGCCTTATGTATTGAGGTGCTCCTATGTTGGGTGCATAAATATTTACAATTGTTATATCTTCTTCTTGTTTTGATCCCTTGATCATTTTGTAGTGTCCTTCTTTGTCTCTTCTAATAGTCCTTATTTTAAAGTCTATTTTGTCTGATATGAGAATTGCTACTCCAGCTTTCTTTTGGTTTCCATTTTCATGGAATATCTTTTTCCATCCCCTTACTTTCAGTCTGTATGTGTCTCTAGGTCTGAAGTGGGTCTCTTGTAGACAGCATATATAAGGGTCTTGTTTTTGTATCCATTCAGCCAATCTGTGTCTTTTGGTGAGAGCATTTAGTCCATTTACATTTAAGGTAATTATCGATATGTATGTTCCTATTCCCATTTCCTAAATTGTTTTGGGTTCGTTATTATAGGTCTTTTCCTTCTCTTGTGTTTCTTGACTAGAGAAGTTCCTTTAACATTTGTTGCAAAGCTGGTTTGGTGGTGCTGAACTCTCTCAGCTTTTGTTTGTCTGTAAAGGCTTTAATTTCTCCATCAAATCTGAATGAGATCCTTGCTGGGTGAGTAGTCTTGGCTGCAGGTTGTTCTCTTTCATCACTTTCAGTATGTCCTGCCACTCCCTTCTGGCTTGTAGGGTTTCTGCTGAGAGATCAGCTGTTAACCTTATGGGGATTCCGTTGTGTGTTATTTGTTGTTTTTCCCTTGTTGCTTTTAATATGCTTCTTTGTATTTAATTTTTGACAGTTTGATTAATATGTGTCTTGACGTATTTCTCCTTGGATTTATCCTGTATGGGACTCTCTGTGCTTCCTGGATTTTATTAACTATTCCCTTTCCCATATTAGGGAAGTTTTCAACTATGATCTCTTCAAATATTTTCTCAGTTCCTTTTTTTTCTCTTCTTCTTCTGGAACCCCTATAATTCGAATGTTGGTGCATTTAATGTTGTCCCAGACGTCTCTGAGACTGTCATCAGTTCTTTTCATTCTTTTTTCTTTATTCTGCTCTGCAGTAGTTATTTCCACTATTTTATTTTCCAGGTCACTTATCTGTTCTTCTGCCTCAGTTATTCTGCTATTGATCCCATCTAGAGTACTTTTAATTTCATTTATTATGTTGTTCATCGTTGCTTGTTTCATCTTTATTTCTTCTAGGTCCTTGTTAACTGTTTCTTGCATTTTGTCCATTCTATTTCCAAGATTTCGGATCATCCTTACTATCATTATTCTGAATTCCTTTTCAGGTAGACTGCATATTTCCTCTTCATTTATTAGGTCTTGTACATTTTTATCTTGCTCCTTTATCTGTTGTGTATTTTTCTGTCTTCTCATTTTGCTTATCTTACTGTGTTTGGGGTCTCCTTTTTGCAGGCTGCAGGTTCGTGGTTCCCACTGTTTTTGATGTCTGTCTCCAGTGGCTAAGGTTGGTTCAGTGGGTTCTGTCGGCTTCCTGGTGGAGGGGAATAGTGCCTGTGTTGTGGTGGATGAGGCTGGATCTTGTCTCTCTAGTGGGCAGGTTCACGTCTGGTGGTGTGTTTTGGGGTGTCTGTGGCCTTATTTTGATTTTAGGCAGCTTCTCTGCTAATGGGTGGGGTTGTGTTCCTGTTTTGCTAGTTGTTTGGCATAGGTTGTCCAGCACTGTAGCTTGCTGGTCGTTGAGTGAAGCTGGGTGCTGGTGTTAAGATGGAGGTCTCTGGGAGATTTTCGCCATTTGATATTACGTGGAGCTGGGAGGTCTCTTGTTGACCAGTGTCCTGAAGTTGGCTCTCCTACCTCAGAGGCAGAGCCCTGACTCCTGGCTGGAGCACCAAGAGCCTTTCATCCACATGGCTTAGAATAAAAGGGAGAAAAAGTAGAGAGAATTTGTAGAAGTATGAAGAAAGAAAGAAAGAAAGGAGAGAAGGAAGGAAGGAAGCAAGGAATGAAGGAAGGAAGAAAGAAAGAAAGAAAGAAAGAAAGAAAGAAAGAAAGAAAGAAAGAACGAAAGAAAGAAAGAAGCAAAGAAGGAAAGAAGGCAAGAAGGAAAGAAAAGAGGGAGGGAGGGAGGGAGGAAGGAAGGAAGGAGGGAATGAAGGAAAAAAGACAGAAAGAAAAAAGATACAGTAAAATAAAATAAAGTATAATAAAGTTATTGAATTAAAAAATACTTATTTAGAAAAAAAAATAGGGACTGATAGAACCTTAGGACAAATGTTGGAAGCAAAGCTATACAGACAAAAGCTTACACAGAAGCATACACATACCCATTCACAAAAAAGGGAAAGGGGAAAAAATCATAGATCTTGCTCTCGAAGCCCACCTCCTCAATTTGGGATGACTCGTTGTCTATTCATGTATTCCACAGATGCAGGGTACATCAAGTTGATTGTGGAGCTTTAATCCGCTGTTTCTGAGGCTGCTGGGAGAGATTTCCCTTTCTCTTCTTTGTTCTCACAGCTGACAGGGGCTCAGCTTTGGATTTGGCCCTGCCTCTGCATGTAGGTCACTGGAGGGCGTCTGTTTTTTGCTCAGACAGGACGGGGTTAAAGGAGCCGCTGATTCGGGGGCTCTGGCGCACTCAGTCCTGGGGGGGGAGGGAGGGGCACTGCGTGCGGGGCGGGCCTGTGGCGGCAGAGGCCGGTGTGACATTGCGCCAACCTGAGGCCCGCCGTGAGTTCTCCCAGGGAAGTTGTCCCTGGATCCCAGGATCCTGGCAGTGGCAGGCTGCCCAGTCTCCGTGTAAGAGGTGTGTGGATAGTGACCTGTGCTTGCCCCTTGGTGGCGGCAGCAGCAGCCTTAGTATCTCCCACCCGTCCCTGGGATCCGTGCTTTTAGCCGCAGCTTGCGCCAGTGTCTGGGGTCCGCACTTTTAGCCGCGGCTCGCGCCCGTCTCTGGAGTTCCTTTAAGCAGCGCTCTTAAACCCCTCTCCTCGCGCACCAGGAAACAAAGAGGGAAGAAAAAATCTCTTGCCTCTTCAGCTGTTCCAGACTTTTCCCCGGACGCCCTTCCGGCTAGCCGTGGTGCACTAACCCCTTCAGGCTATGTTCAAGCCGCCAACCCCAGTCCTCTCCCTGCGCTCTGACCGAAACCGAAACCCAAGCCTCAGCTCGCAGCCGCGCCCACCCTGCCGGGTGAGCAGGCAAGCCTCTCGGGCTGGTGAGTGCCGGTCGGCACCAATCCACTGTGCAGAAATCTCCCCACTTTGCCCTCTGCACCCCTGTTGCTGTGCACTCCTCCGCGGCTCCGAAGCTCCCCCCTCCGCCTCCCGCAGTCTCTGCCCGCGAAGGGGCTTCCTAGTGTGTGGAAATTTTTCCTCCTTCACAGTTCCCTCCCACTGGTGCAGATGCCATCCCTATTCTTTTGTCTCTGTTTTTTTTTTTTTTCTTTTGCCCTACCCAGGTACGTGGGGAGTTTCTTGCCTTTTGGGAGGTCTGAGGTCTTCTGCCAGCCTTCAGTAGGTGTTCTGTAGGAGTTGTTCCACATGTAGATGTATTTCTGGTGTATCTGTGGGGAGGAAGGTGATCTCCGCGTCTTACTCTTCCGCCATCTTCAAGGTCCCCCTGTCATATGATTTTTATTCTGTTAATGTGGAGTAGGAAGTTTTTCTTTATTGAGAAGTTACTCACGATAGGACTCTTCAGATTTTTATTACTTTATGATTTAATATTGGTAGGTTTTATGTTTTTAATAATTTACCCATCTACTTTAGTTTGTCCAGTTTGTTGGGATACAGTTGTTCTTTGTATTCTCTTACGATCCTTTGTATTTCTGTGGCAACTGTCATGATTCACTTATGACTGTATTTATTTAGGTCTTTTTTCTTGTTTACCCTAGTGAAGGTTTTACCAATTTATCTTTTCAGAAAGAAGCTTCTAATATTGTTCAACTTTTCTGTTTTTTCCCTAGCCTGTTTTTCATTTATTTTTGCTATAATGTTTATTATAAATCCTTCCTTCTACTCAGGTGGGTTATTGTTTTTTCTTTTCTTCTTTTTTTTTTCTTTTTGCTGCTCAAGGTGTAATTTGGGTTGTTTAGCTGTGTGCTCTCTCTCTTTTTTAACAAAATGTATAATCTTCTCTCTGCACTTATTTAGCTACATTATATTATATGGAATATTGTGTTCCATTTTGGTCTCAAAGTATTTTTTAAATTTCTCTTTTGATTTCTTCTTTGATCCATTGTTTTTTCCAGTATATGTTGTTTAATTTTTATGTATTTTGATAAGGACGGCTTTGAATCTGTAGATTACTATGGATAACATGGTTATCTTAACAATATTGATTCTTCCAGTCCAAGGAACACAGTATATCTTTCCATCTGTTTGTGTTGTCTTCAATTTCTTTTGTCAGTGTCTTCTAGATTTTGGAGTAGAGGCCTTTTGCCTGCTTAGGTAGATTTATTCTTATATATTTTATTCTTTTGGATGTGATGGTAAATCGTATTGTTACCTTAATTTCTCTTTCTGATAGTTCTTTGTTAGTGTATAGAAATGCAAAACAATCCTGTATATTAATTTTGTAACTTGTAACTTTACCAAAGCCATTGATGAGCTCTGGTGGTTTCTGGTTGCATATTTAGAATTTTATATAAGCATTTTTCACAGAACTAGAACAATTTAAAAATATTTATGGAACACAAAAGATCCTGAATTCTCAAAATAATTTTAAGAAAGAAGAACAGAGCTGGAGAAATCATGCTCCCTGACTTCACACTATACTACAAAGCTACAGTAATCAAAACAGTATGATACTGGCACAAAAACAAACACATAGATCAATGGAATAGGAGAGAGAGCCCAGAAATAAACCCACAAACTTTGTCAGTTAATCTATGACAATGGAGATAAGAACATACAGTGGATAAAAGACACTCTCTTCAATAAGTGGTGGAGGGAAAACTAGACTGCTACATGGAAAAGGATAAAATTAGAACATTCTCTAACACCATAAATTTAAAAAAAAAATTCAAAATGGATTAAAGACCTAAATGTAAGGTCAGATACTATTAAATCTCAGAGATGAAAACATAGGCAGAAAACAATTTGACATAAATCACAGCAATATTTTTTTGTATCTGTCTCCTAAGTTTAAGGAAATAAAAGAAAAATTAACAAAAGGGACCTATTTAAAATTAATAACTTTTGCACAGAAAAGGAAACCATAAACAAAATGAAAACACAACATATTGAATGGGAGAAGATATTTGCAACTGATGTCAGTGATAAGGGATTAATATGCAACATCTGTAAACAGCTAATAAATGTAACATCAAAAACACAAACAATGTGATTAAAAAATGTGCATAACTGAATAGACATTTTTTCCAAAAATAAAAGCAGATGGCCGAGGCACAGGAAAAGATGTTCAACATCGTTAATCACCACAAAAATGGAAATCAAAACCACAATAAGGTATCACCTCACACCTGTCAGTATGGCCATGATCAAAAAGAACATAGATAACAAATGCTGGTGAAGATGAGGAGAAAAGAGAACACTTACACATTGTAGGTGGGAATATAAATTGGTGCAGTCACTGTGGAGAACATTGTGGAGTTTTCCCAAAAAACGAAAAAGAGAACTACCATATGACCCATCAATTCCACTACTTGGTATATATCTGAAAAAAACAAAAACACTAATTCAAAAAGATATATGCACTCCAGTGTTCATAGCAGCATTATTTATTTTTTAACATCTTTCTTAGAGTAAAATTGTTGTTCAATGGTGTGTTAGTTTCTGCTTTATAACAGAGAATCAGCTATACATATATATATATACCCCCAAATCTCCTCCCTCTTGTGTATCCCTCCCACCCTCCCTATCCCACCCCTCTAGGTGGTCAAAAAGCACTCAGCTGATCTCCCTGTGCTATGTGGCTGCTTACCACTAGCTATCTATTTTACATGTGGCAGTGTATATATGTCCATGCCACTCTCTCAGTTCATCCCAGCTTACCCTTCTCCCTCCCCATGTCCTCAAGACCATTCTCTACGTCTGCATCTTTATGACTGTCCTGCCCCCTAGGGTCATCAGAACCATTATTTATTTTTGTTAGATTCCGTATATATGTGTGAGCAAACAGTATTAGATTTTCTCTTTCTGACCTACCTCACTCTGCATGACACACTCTAGGGTCATCCAACTCAATACAACTAACTCAATTTTGCTTCCTTTTATGGCAGAGTAATATTCCATTGTATATATGTGCCACATCTTCTTTATCCATTCATCTGTCCATGGACATTTAGGTTAATTCTATGTCCTGGCTATTGTAAATAGAGCTGCAATAAACATTGTGGTACATGACTCTTAATGAATTATGGTTTTCACCAGGTATATGTCCAGTAGTGGGATTGCTGGGTCGTATGGTAGTTCTCTTTTTAGCTCTTTAAGGAACTTCCATACTGTTCTCCATAGTGGCTGTATCAATTTACATTCCCACCAACAGTCAAAATGTTTCCCTTTTCTCCACACACTTTCCAGGATTTATTTTTTATAGATTTTTTGATGATGGCCATTCTGATAGGTGTGAGGTGATACCTCACTGTAGTTGGGATTTGCATTTCTCTAATGATTAGTGATGTTGAGCATTCTTTCATGTGTGTGTTGGCAATCTGTATATCTTCTTTGGAGAAATGACTGTGTAGGTCTTCTGTCCATTTTTGGAGTGAGGTTTTTTTGTTTTTTAATATTAAGCTGCTTGTAATTTTGGAGATTAAGCCTTTGTCAGTTGTTTCATTTGCAAATATTTTCTCCCATTCTGAGAGTGGTCTTTTCGTCTTCTTTATGATTTCCTTTGCTGTGCAAAAGCTTTGAAGTTTCATTAGATCCCATTTGATTATTTTTGTTCTTACTTTCATTTCTTTAGGAGGTGGGTCAAAAAGGATCTTGCTGTGATTTATGTCATAGAGTGTTCTGCCTATGTTTTCCTCTAAGAGTTCGATAGTGTCTGGCCTTACATTTAGGTCTTTAATCCATTTTGAGTTTATTTTGTGCATGGGTGTTAGGGACTGTTCTAATTTCATACTTTTACATGTGCCTGTCCAGTTTTCCCAGCACCATGTATTGAAGAGGCTGTCTTTACTCCATTGTAAATTCTTGCCTCCTTTCTCATAAATAAGGTGACCACATGCACATGGGTTTACCTCTGGGCTCTCTATCCTGTTCCATTGATCTATATTTCTGTTTTTGTGCCAGTGCCGTACATCTGGTCTACTGTAGCTTTGTAGTATAGTCTGAAGTCAGGGAGCCTGATTCTTCCAGCCCGTTTTTCTTTCACAAGGTTGCTTTGGCTATTCAGGATCTTTTGTGTTTCCATACAAATTGTGAAATTTTATGTTCTAGTTCTGTGAAAAATGCCATTGGTAGTTTGATAGGGATTGCATTGATCCTGTAGATTGCTTTGGGTAGTTTAGTAATTTTCACAATGTTGATTCTTCCAGTCCAAGAACATGGTATATCTTTCCTTCTGTTTGTATCATCTTTAATTTCTTTCATCAGTGTCATATATTTTTCTGCAGACAGGTCTTTTGTCTCTTTAGGTAGTTATATTCCTAGGTATTTTATTATTTTTGTTGCTATGGTACATAGGAGTGTTTCTTTAATTTCTGCTTCATAATTTTCAACATTAGTGTATAGGAATGCAAGAGATTTCTGTGCAATAACTTTGTATCTTGCCACTTTACCAAATTCATTGATTACCTCTAGTAGTTTTCTAGTAGCATCTTTAGGGTTAACTTTGTATAGAATCATGTCATCTGCAAACAGTGACAGTTTTAATTCTTGTTTTCCGATTTGGTTTCCTTTTCTTTCTTTTTCTTCTCTAATTGTTGTGGTTAAAAATTCCAAAACTATGTTGAATAATAGTGGTGTGAGTGGACAACATTGTCTTGTTCCTGATTGTAGTGGAAATGGTTTCAATTTTTCACCATTGAGGATGATGTTGGCTGTGAGTTTGTCATATATGCCCTTTATTTTGTTGATTTAATTTCCCTCTATGCCTACTTTATGGAGGGTCTTTAGCATAAATGGGTGTTGAATTTTGTTGAAAGCTTTTTCTGCCTCTATTGAGAAGTTCACATGACTTTTTCCTGCAATTTGTTAATATGGTTTATCACATTGATTGATTTGTGTATATTGAAGAATCCTTGCATTCATGGGATAAACCCCACTTGATCATGGTGTATGTCCTCTTAGTGCACTGTTGGAATCTGTTCGCTAGATTTTGTTGAGGATTTTTTCATCTATGTTCATCAGTGGTATTGGCCTCTAGTTTCCTTTCTGTGTGACATCTTTGTCTGGCTTTGGCATCAGGTGATGATGGCCTCATAGAATGAGTTTGGGAGTGTTCCTCCCTCTGCTATATTTTGGAAGAGTATGGAAAGAATAAGTGTTAGCTGTTCTCTAAATATTTTATAGAATTCACCTGTGAAACCATCTGGTCATGGGCTTTTGTTTTTTGGAAGATTTTTAATAACAGTCTCAATTTCAGTGCTTGTGATTGGTCTGTTCATATTTTTGATTTATTCCTGGTTCAGTCTCCGAAGGTTGCACTTTTCTAAGAATTTGTCTATTTCTTCCAGGTTGTCGATTTTATTGGCATATAGTTGCTTGTAGTAATCTCTCATGATCCTTTGTATTTCTGCAGTGTCAGTTGTTGTTTCTCCTTTTTCATTTCTAATTCTATTGACTTGAGTCTTCTCCCGTTTTCCCCTGTAAGTCTAGCTAGTGGTTTATCAATTTTTTTATCTTCTCCAAAAACCAGCTTTTAATTTATTGATTTTTTCTCGTTTTCTTCATTTCTTTTTCATTTATTTCTGATCTGATATTTATGATTACTTTTCTTCTGCTAACTTTCTTTTTTTCTTTCTCTGATTGCTTTAGGTGTAAGTTTAGGTTGTTTATTTGAAATGTTTCTTGTTTCTGGAGGTAGGATTGTATTTTTATAAACTTCCCTCTTAGAACAGCCTTTGCTGCATCCCAAAGATTTGGGGGCATCGTGTTTTCATTGTCATTTGTTTCTAGATATTTTTAAATTTCCTCTTTGATTTCTTCATTGACAACTTGGTTATTAAGTAGTGTATTGTTTAGCCTCCATGTGTTTGTATTTTTTTACAGATTTTTTCCTGTAAGTGATATCTAGTTGCATAGCACAGTTGTCAGAAGAGATACTTGATACAATATCAATTTTCTTAAATTTACCAAGCCTTGATTGTTGACACAGATATGATCTACGCTGGAGAATGTTCCATGAGTACTTGAGAAGAACGTGTGTTCTGTTCTTTTTGGATGGAATGTCCTATAAATATCAATTAAATCCATTATGTTTAATGTATCATTTAAAGCTTGTGTTTCCTTCTTTATTTTCATTTTGGATGATCTGTCCCTTTGTGAAAGTGGGGTGTTAAAGTCCCTTAGTATGTTTGTGTTACTGTAGGCTTCCCTTTTTATGGCTGTTAGCATTTGCTTTATCTATTGAGGTGGTCTTATGTTGTGTGCCTAATTATTTACAATTGTTATATATTCTTCTTGGATTGATCCCTTGAACATTATGTAGTGTCCTTATTTGCCTCTTGTAATAATCTTTATTTTAAAGTCTAGTTTGGCTGCTATGAGAATTGCTACTCCAACTTTCTTTTGACTTCCATTTGCATGGAGTACCTTTTACCATGCCCTCACTTTCAGTCTGTATGTGTCCCTAGGCCTGAAGTGGGTCTCTTGTAGACAGCATATATATCAGGATTGTTTTTCTGTACATTCAGCCAGTCTGTGTCTTTTGGTTGGATCATTTAATCCATTTACATTTAAGGTAGTTATCTATATGTATGTTCCTATTACCATTTTCTTAATTGTTTTGGGTTTTTTATTGTAGGTCTTTTCCTTTTCTTGTGTTTCCTGCCTAGAGAATTTCCTTTAGCATTTGTTGTAGTGCTGGTTTGGTGGTGCTGAATTGTCTTAACTTTCACTTGTCTGTAAAGGTTTTAATTTTTTCACCAAATCTGAATGAGATCCTTGCTGTGTAGAGTATTCTTCTTTGTAGGTTTTTCCCTTTCATCACTTTAAATATGTCCTGTCACTCCCTTCTGGCTTGTAGAATTTCTGCTTAAAGATCAGCTGTTAACCTTATGGAGATTACCTTGCATGTTATTTTTTGTTTCTCTACTGCTACTTTTATTTTTTTATTTATGTTTAATATTTAATAGTTTGATTAATATGTGTCTTGGCATGTTTCTCCTTGGGTTTATCCTGTATGGGACTTTCTGCACTTCCTGGACTTGATTGACTATTTCATTTCCCATATTAGGGAAGTTTTCAATTATAATTTATTGAAATATTTTCTCAAACCCTTTCTTATTGTCTTTCTCTTCTGAGACCCCTGTAAGTCGAAATTTCTTGTGTTTAATATTTTACTAGAGGTCTTTGAGACTGTCCTCAATTCTTTTCATTCATTTTTCCTTATTCTGCTCTGTGGCAGTTATTTCCACTATGTTATCCTTCAGGTCACTTATCCGTTCTTCTGCCTCAGTTATTCTGCTATTGATCCCTTCTAGAGAATTTTTAATTTCATTTATTGTGTTGTTCATCATTGTTTATTAGTTCTTCTTGGTCCTTGTAAGATTTCTTGTATTTTCCCCATTCTATTTCCAAGATATTTATCATATTTACTGTCATTACCCTGAATTCTTTTTCAGGTAGACTGCCTTTTTCCTCTACATTTGTTTGGTCTGGTGGGTTTGTACCTTGCTCCTTCATCTGCTGTGTGTTTCTCTATCTTCTAATTTTGCTTAACTTACTGTGTTTCACGTCTCCTCTTTGCTGGCTGCAAGTTCGTGGTTCCCATTGTTTTTAGTGTCTGTCCCCAGTGTCTAACGTTGGTTCAGTCGGTTGTGTAGGCTTCCTGGTGTAGGGGACTGGTGCCTGTGTTCTGGTGGGTGAGGCTTGATCTTGTGTTTCTGGTGAGAAAGACTGCATCTGGTTGTTTGTTTTGGGGTGTCTTTGACCTTATTATGATTTTAGGCAGCCTCACTGCTAATTGGTGGATTTGTGTTCTTGTCTTGCTAGTTGTTTGGCATAGGTTGTCCAGCCCTATAGCTTGGTGGTGGTTGTGAAGCTGGTGGTGGTTGTGAAGCTTGGTGGTTGTTGTCAAGCTGGGTCTTTGTGTTGTAATGGAGATCTCAGGGAGAGATTTCACTGTTTGATATTACATGGAGCTGGGAGGTCTCTGCTGGACCAATGTCTTGAACTTGTCTCTCCCAACTAGAGGCACAGGCTGGACACCCGAACAGAACACCAAGACCTTGTTAGCCACACAGCATTAAAGGAAAGTGGGAAAAAAGAAAGAAAGAAAAAAATAAATATAATAAAATTATTTAAATAATAATAAAAATTATTTAAAAATTAAAAAGTATTAAAAAAGGAAAAAAGAAAAAAAGAAGATAAAAACCAAACCAAAACAGAAATCCACCAATGATAACATGCACTAAAAAGTATATTTAAAAGAAAAAGACAGAACTTTAAGGCAAGTGGTAAAAGTAAAGCTATACAGACAAAATCACACAAAGAACCATACCCATACACAATCACTAAAAGAGAAAAAGGAAAAAATATATATATATCTATATATAAACAAACAAGGAAGAGAGCAACCAAATCAATAAACAAATCTACCAGTGATAATGAACTCTAAATACTAAACTAAGATAAACATAAAATCAGAAACAAATTAGATGCAGAAATCACACTCCCAGTCTGAAGTTGCTCCCAGTGTCCACTGCCTCAATTTTGGGATGATTTCTTGTCTTTTCAGGTATTCCAGAGATACAGGGTACATCAAGTTGATTGTGAGGATTTAATCTGCTGCTCCTGAGGCTGCTGGGAGAAGTTTCCCTTTCTCTCCTTTGTTCACAAAGCTACTGGGATTCAGCTTTGGTTTGGGCCCTGCCTCTGCATGTAGGTCGCCTGAGAGCGTCTGTTCTTCGCTCATACACAACGGGGTTAAAGTAGCAGCTGATTAGGGGACTCTGGCTCACTCAGGCATGGGGGATGGAGGGGTACAGAATGCAGGGCAAGCCTGCTACAGAGGCTGCTGTAACGTTCCAACAGCCTGGGGCATGCCGTGTGTTCTGCTGGGGTAGTTGTCCCTGGATCACAGGACCCAGGCTGTGGTTGCCTGCACAGACTCCCGGGAGGGGAGGTGTTGATAGTGACCTGTGCTTGCACACAGTGTTCTTGGTGGCTGCAGCAGCAGCCTTAGTGTTTCATGCCTGTCTGTGGTGTCCACGCTAATAGCTGTGGCTCACACCTGTCTCTGGAGCTCGTTTAGGCAGTGCTCTGATTTCTCCGCTCCTTGTGCACCCTGAAACAATGACCTCTTCCCTCTTAGGCAGTTGCAGACTTTTTCCCCAGACTCCATACTGGCTAGCTGTGGCACACTAGCCCCCTTCATGTTGTGTTCACACAGCCAACCCCAGTCCACTCTCTGGGATCTGACCTCCAAAGCCCAAGCCTCAGCACCCAGACTCCACTCACCCCAGTGGGTGAGCAGACAAATGTCTCAGCTTACTGAGCATTGGTCGGCCATGATCCTCTGTGAGGGAATCTCTCCACTTTGCCCTCTGCACCCCTGTTGCTGTTCTCTCATCCATGGCTCCAAAGCTTCCCCCCTGACACCCTCGTCTCTGCCAGTGAAGGGTTTTCCTATTGTGTGGAAACTTTCCCTCTTTCACAGCTCCTTCCCAGAGGTACCCGTCCTGTCCCTATTCTTTTGTCTCTGTTTTTTCTTTTGCCCTACCCAGGTACGTGGGGAGTTTCTTGCCTTTTGGGAAGTCTGAGGTCTCTTCCAGCATTCAGTAGGTGTTCTGTAGGAGTTGTTCCACATGTAGATGTATTTCTGATGTATTTGTGGAGAGGAAGGTGATCTCCACTTCTTACTCCTCTGCCGTCTTGAAGGTCTCCCTCTATTGCAGCATTATAATTGTGAATTTATGGAAGCACCTGAAATATCTGTCAACAGATGAATGGATAGAGAAGATGTGGCATGTATACACATGTGCGTGCACACACACACACACGATGCAATACTACTTAGCCATAAAAAAAACCCCAAAATTTGTGATTTACATCAACATTGATGGACTTGGAGGGCATTATGCTAACTTAAATAAGTCAGAAAGTGAAAGACAAATACTCTATGTTATCACTTAT
The DNA here is from genome assembly GCF_963455315.2 of Globicephala melas. Classification (NCBI taxonomy): domain Eukaryota; kingdom Metazoa; phylum Chordata; class Mammalia; order Artiodactyla; family Delphinidae; genus Globicephala; species Globicephala melas. The sequence goes on from NC_083335.1 coordinate 60,555,441, forward strand.
ATGTGGAATCTAAAAGGTACAACAAACTAGTGAATGTAACAGAAAACAAGCAGACTCACAGATATAGAGCATAAACTAGTGGTTACCAGTGGGGAGAGGGAAGGAGGAGGGGCACATTTTTTTTTCTTCCAGTTAGTCATTCTATCCCTTTTGAATGGAGAATCTAACCAATTTATGTTTATAGTAATTGTTGATATATAAGGACTTGCTTTACTATATTTTTCATTGGTTTTTGATTCCTTTGTAGATCCTTTATTTCTTCCTTCCTTCCTCTCTTGTGTTTCTTTTTGTTTAGATGACTTTTTTTGGTGGTATACTTTAATTCCATCCTTTTTCTTTTTCTCCATCGACTGAATAATTTCTAATGGCCTATCTTCCAGCTTATTTCTTATGTCTTCTGCTTGGTTGAGTCTGATATTGAAGCTCTCTATTGAATTCTTCAGTTCATTCATTGTATTCTTCAACTAGAATTTCTATGTTTTTAATGATTTATAATTTCTTTGTTGATCTAGTCATATTAACCATGCATTGTTTTTTCTAATTTCATTTAGCTGTTCATGTGGCTGTTCTTGCCATTCACTGAATTACTTTAAATAAATTTTTATGAATTATTTGTCAGGCTTAGTTTTCCATTTATTTAGGGTTTTTTATTAGGGTTTTATTAGTTTATGTGTCATGTTTACTTGACTTTTCATGATCCTTGATTCTTGGCATTGCTATCTGTGTATTTGAGTAAACTCTTCTTTTACGTTAAAGGTTTGCTTTAGCAAGAAAATGCCTTAACCGGTAAGCTCAGCTTGGGGTTCTAGATGGGTCAGTGAGTAGCATTCATGGGCAATTTGGGCTTGCTCCAGGGGTTCTAGTCAGGCAAGGCCACTCATCATGCCCTGAAGCAGTAGACTGCTGATGCCTATATTCCACAGTTGGTTGGGCCTGCTGGCTGGGATCTGTGTTCATGCAGGGTCGCTTGGTTTACTTCTCCATTGGGTGGGGCTAATAGATGTGTCTTGTATTCAGGTGGGGCAACTAGCTGGGCTCTGGAACCACCTTTGCTCAGGCGAGGTCACAGGCTGTGTTCACTGATAGGGTTGTGCCACTGGTTGGACTCCATGATTGGGCAAGACTATAGGCTTGGTTCATTCCTGGTTGGCTGGAGTCTCAAGCTATGCCTATTATTCAGGGCCAAAGCTGCCTCCTAGGTTTGGAGAGGGCCACAGGCTGTACTCTGCTGTTGGGCAATATCACTGGCTGGACTCTCTGTCAAGATATATCTCCAGTTGTGTTCTCTACTACATATTGTGCTCTGTAATTGTGTGGGCTCACTGTACAGTTTCCCTCATTGGGTAGAGCCACAGTCTATGCTCCACAGTTAGTCAGGGTCACCTGTTGGACTCCCTGCCTGGGCAAGGCCACAGGCTGTGTTCAGCAAATAGGCAGGACTTTCAGCTGGGCTCTGCTATGGAGTGGGGTTATAAGATGTGCTCCACAGCTGGGCAGAATAGTAGACTAGACTCCAAATCTACCCATTGTCACTGTTCAGGCTTCCTGGTTATGCTGGACCAGAAGTTATATTTAACACTTGGGATAGGCTGCTGGCTTGGCTCCCTGCCCAAGCAGGGCTGTAGGATGGGCTCCAGTGCTTCCCACGTTCTCTGGCCAGTTTTCCTTGTTGGACAAGATTAGAGACATTCAGTATTTGGGCAGAGCTGATATTTTAATTATCTTCTCAGGCAAGGTAATAGAATGAGCACCAAGGCTTGTACAGCTCATTGGCTGGAGAGAGAGATCAGACATAACTGCTAGTCAAGTTTCCTGGCCAGATGGGGCCAACTGACTCAGATTTTCAGATGAGCAGAAACCCTGGCTGGGATCTCTGCTCTTATGTCACTGAAAGCAAGAATGTAACCCATCAAGACATGAGCAATGGTTGTGAAAGTCCTCTCCCTCTTTTCTGTCTCTATCTTATATTCAGTGCTTGAATCCCACAGATTATCCCAGTGATCCTTGTGATATGATTACTTATTGGGCTTCTGGGAAAGCATCCAGCAACCCTAGAAGAGCCAGCTGTCAACTAGGGCTCTTTTTTTTCCAACTGGAGAAACTGTAGAACCAGGGATCCCTCTTGGTGTTGCACTGGCCTGGAGAAGGAGTGATGCAGTCAAAATATAGACACTCTTCTTATTCTTCCAATGCTGTCTTTCTCAGTCTATGTGGTTCCAGGTGGTGTTTCTACCTACACCTTGGGTTCTGGGATTTTCACAATGGTGTCTTGTATATGGATAGTTGCAAGTTGGTCTTCTTGTGAGGTGGACAGAAGTTGGGATGGACCAATGTCACCATCTTGATGATGTCACTTCCTGGAAGAAAACAGGGAAAAAGCTCCTTGGTTTTGATCTTGGCAATAGTTACTTTGGATATGACACCAAGAGCATAGGCAACAAATGCTAATATAAACAAGTGGATCTACACAAAATCAAAAAGCTTCTGCACAACAGAAGAAATAACTGATAAAATGAAATGGTAACTTAGGGAATGTAAGATAATATTTGCAAATTATATATATGATTGGGGGTGAATATCCAAAATATGTAAGGAACACGTAAACTCAATTGTTTAAAAAATAAAAATGAGCAAAGAATCTGAATAGACATTTTTCTAAAGAGGGCATACAAATGGCCAAAAGATACATGAAAATGTGCTCAACATCACTAATTTTCAGGGACATGCAAATCAAACCCACAAAGTTATGTAACCTCACATCTGTTAGGGTGGCTATTATGAAAAATATGAGAGATAACAAATATTGGAGAGGATGTGGTGAAAAAGAAATCCTAGTGCATTATTAGTAGGAATGTAAATTTGTACAGTCATTATGGAAAACAATATAAAAGTTATACAAAAAAATTAAACTACTATATGATTCAGTAACCTCACTCCTGAGTGTATATATCTGAAGGAAACAAACTTAATATCTTAAAGAAATATCTGCTCTTCCACATCCATTGTAACATTATTTACAATAACCAAGATATGAAAAGATACATATACAGTTGCTGAATTAAAAAAAAAAGGTTCCTGAGGTAGAACACAGGAATTATAGGAGATAGTTGGAAAAGATGAAACCAGAATACTATACTATTTATAAGGGTGTAGATACTTATAGAAATTTTTATTTTAAAAAGATATCTTTGTCAGATTTATGTCTTAGAAGATCACTCTTGCTTCAATGTACAGGATGAGAGGGAAAGATAAGAAACAGAATGACTAGTTAGGAGGCCATTATAATAGATTATTAAGAAGAATATTAAGAGAGGAAAGACAAGTTATATTAATGATGAAGAAGATGGACTAGATTCCAAAATTATTTAGGAGGTAGAGAATTATAGAATTTAGTGACCAAATGACTGGTGGCAAAAAGTATGAGAAAAAAGTTAAAGATTACCCTCGGGTTTCTTACTGGGTAGATTGAGAAGATGGTAAAATATAGGCAGTTTAAGAGAAGAAAAGCTTGAGGCTTGTTTCTTTAGTGAGAAGGGCAGTGGAGAGTGATAGGTAATGAGGTGTTTTATAGCATGATGAGTTTGAGATACCTGCAGGATATTGAAGTAGAGGTGTTCAGTATGCTGTTGGTAATTATGAGTCTATTTTTCCAGAGAGCGCTATTAGATGATGACAAACTATTCCATATATATGAATACATAAGTGAAACTTTAAGGCATGGATATTACTGAGATCAGTCAATATAGTGAGAAGAAACTTTGGTACACACATTTAGTAATGAAAACTTGGGGCATAACACTGAAAAAATGAGCTCAAAAAAAGAACCAAGAACAGATACAAAAAGAAAGAGTGCCCAAAAAGAATCATGTCACAGAAATCAAGAGAAGAGTATGTTTCAAGGAAAGCGTTATCAACAACATCACATATGACACTGATAAAGCAGAATGACTGAAAAGAAAATAATACCACTGAATGGGTTAATAAACAAAGACATCCAAGTAGGAGTGGGAACACCTAGCATCCG